>NW_028186478.1:96238-199799 GCF_003343005.1 Rhea americana | reverse complement strand
GCGCCGCCGGCAGCGCCTGCCCCCGCGGAGCCGGGCCGCCGCCGCTCGGGGGCTGGATTAAATGCCTGAGGCACCGCGACCGGCTGAGCCGCCCGTTCCGCGAGGACCAACCCCGCTGCAGGGGAGGAGATGAGCGTGGCGGGGAAGCAGCCTCCTCCCGCACAGCTCGAGCGCCCGGGCAGCCTCCTCGTCCCGACCTGGGCAAGTACCCCGCGCCGCCCGTCCCGGGACCAACTCCTGCGGCGGGGCCCGCGGGGGGCGGGCGCGGGAGCCCCCGCGGCAGCAGCCCGCCCGCGCCGGGCCGCGGCTGCGGCGGGCAGCGCGCAGCGGGGCCGTCGCGGCGGGGCGCCCCCGGGGGCCGCACGCCGGTGGCCGCGGGGCTGCCGCCGCTGCCCCCCTCTCCCCACCCCGAGCCCAGCAGGGGCTTGCGGGAAAGCGAGGAGAGCCGCGGCAGAGCCGCAGCGGCAAGGGGGCTGGAGCCGCGGTCGCGCTCGGCGGGGCTGCGGGCCGGGGCCGGCGTTTCCGGAGCGGGGCGAGCGCCCGCGGCCGCCCGGAGGGTCGCGGGAGGCGGAGGAGGAAGAAGAGGTGGTGATGTGCGGGGGTGGGGGCGGAGGGAGGGAAGCAGCGTCGCCTTTGGCGAGGGATGCTGCAGCTGTGCGTCCCCGTGGGGATTTGCGCTCGGGGGAGAGCTGCCGGGTACAGGCAGGACACGCGTGCTGCTCGGGGACGGCCCGCGCCGCGCCCCGGGAGAAGTTTCTGCGTTAGACTGTGCAACGTTAGAGCTACTTCGGGTTCATCCCGGGGACGACACGAAACCACTGTGTTTCCAGCGCGGCTGAAGTTCCGTGCTGACAAACCCGCGATGTGAYATTTCAGTGTATTCAACATCTTACATGCTTTAAAAGGAGCGGCTAATGAGGGCGTTGGAAAATACTTGCTACTTTTCATGACAGCGTGTCTGAAAAAATATTTTTAAATGATGCCCTCTGATGGTTGTTCTCAACTGTCCCTGGTTTATTAAATTAACACAATCTGGTGTGCCCTTGGTTTGCATGCCTTTTAAAATAATTACAGTCTTTGTGGTTTAATCTGGCACTCCTCTTAAGACATCAAATCACTTAATTTTGATAAGGTATAGTTGCTGTCATCTTTTGTCTAAAAAGTTCTTCATTGCATGCATTATAAAATATTTTATTGGCGCTAAAGTAAACCTCCCATTTTTTCCCCTGTCTAGTTATTGGTGCTGACTATTTCTATGACTATAGCTTTGGAATTTTTGAAGGAAAACTGTATTATATTCCTAACATTTTATCCAGAGCATTATTTAGTGGGTATCTCCTCCTGAACTACGTAAAGGATGACTTAAAGATATTCCCTTGTCAGTAAATTCAAAACTTGTTTGAGCTTCTGTAATCTTAACATTGAGAGTAAATATTTGGCAAGATAAAAGCGTGGAAATGAAAAGATGTAGAGGATACCTTAAATCGTAAACATGCACAACTGCCCTCAAATCTTTGGAAACAAACTATTGCCTTGTTCTTGCAGGCTCTTTTATTTATATGATTGTATATACACTGTATATTTGCACTTCTGTTTTGACTGTTTGTGAAGAGACACAAACATTGACCTCTTGTTTTTAAAAATTTTTATAATTTAAAAGAGAGTTAAAACTAGTGTAAAATCTTCTGTATTTTAAGGCTGTTACAGAGCTCTTAATTTGTAAGGCTTGTTTTTGGACTGTAAAAATAATCTGTGCAGCAATTACCTAAAATGTTAGCAGCTGGGYAGGTTGCATAGCAGTTCGGAGTATTTCAGTGTTAAAGGTGAAGATTGCTCACTGTCATTAGGTGAAAATTATGACTAGTATTCTTCTAGTTATGTTAAAAGTATACATTTAAAGCCAATACCACATCCTATTCCTGTTGATACTACTGGGACTTCTGCCTCAGATACTAGCTGGAGCAGAATTGGACCCTTRATGAATGTCTAGCTATCTTTTTGGACAAGAATGTGAGGAAGTAAAGGCATATGGCCATACAGTTTACATGGCCCTAAATGGAGAATAATGCCATGAATCAAAAGCTTTGACAAGCTGTCTGCTTTAAATAAAGAACATTCCAGAGTATTTTAAGTAGGGCTGCGTGGTTAAAAGAAAGCATATATATAGCCTTTTTTGTTTTTTTAAAAAAGTCATATAGACTTTTAAGTTCAACAGGACCTCTTATGTTTCTTTAGGACCTTATATTTCTTTAGGTGCCCAGCTTCCTGGGCTTCTCAACTTCTGCTCAGAAGTATGCTCATAACTTCTTAAAAAAGTACGATAATGTTTTATGAATAACCGTGTGATATGTACTTGACTTACAAGTCCTTTAATTACCTAACACCATAAGAATCTGTGTCTGCTTACCTTGCTAAAATGAAATCGTGTATTTTAATATCAAAGCGTATTGACTGTGGCACTGCAAATTTTTCTCAGAAGTAAGATATAGCCATATTAATGCTAGTTACTATTCAACTAGTACATATTGCATACTGAGTGCCATTCATTGCTTGGGATTTTGGTAGCTAAGCAGTCTTAATACTCAAAGGTATACGTATTTTTTTTCCTTCTCTCTCTTCAGCAGAATGACAATTAAATACTGCTTCTTGGAAAGTAACTCAGTGTGTTTTCAAAATTAAGTTGGYGTGCTAGATTTGAATGTTTTATATTCTTAAGTTTTTAACACTGAAAAGTCCCTTTCATGATGTTTCTTGTAGTAGACCTGTAAACTTCTTGAAGTTTTGTTTAGTTGTTTATATTCTGTTCTATAAAATTGAAATTTCAGTCAGATGTTGTCTCTAATATTTTGCCAGTCCCTTAGTATAATTTCTGATACTTGTTTCATTTTGGGTCAGACACATATTGTTACTGGGCTAAATTCRGAAAGCAGCCTGTGTTTCCAGTCTCTGTTGTAAACTTTCATTCCAGATTTTTTGTATAATTCTTCCCCTCCTTGTCCTTCAGGAATATCCAGGAAGTCAAATCCTGTAGGGGCTTGCTACCTACTGTGTCAGCATGCATGCACCATGATTTTATGTGAATTTTATAATCTCATTGATTTAGGATGCATTAGATGCTGTGGTTTCCATTGTGTTRCTGGAAGTATGAATGCTAACCTTACAGCCAATCTTATTGTTGATATGCTAGCTTTTTTTTAGAGTGAAGAAATAAAGGATAGCTCATTGTTATGTGGAACTAAACCTTTGTCACTATTTTTTTAGAATAGTGGCAATTCTCTTGAAAATGTTTATGTTATATGTGATCAAGTAGAAGACCTAGTTTTCTAATAGCTAATAGAGAGTACAGATTTTTATTCAGCACAAACCTAACGGAAGAAGGCTACTTTTTTATATGGTGCTCTATTTTAGAGTTACCCAAACTGTGATATGAATAAGAAGAGAAAATGCAGCACATGCAGGTTTTCTGTTCCATTTTTCCTGTTTTGTCATTCACTGTGTCCCTGTAATTTAGACACTTGGATGGAGATGTGAATATGAATATATAATTATATAAATATATTAAAGCAAGGCCTGGGGAATTGACGCTATATCAAAATTTGGCACCCAGCAATAAAGAAACTTCCTGACGGTGAACACTAGGTGTCACATTACCACAAACATCAGTATCTTGCCTTTCCCCTAACTGTCTTTACAAAGTCAACATTTAATTTTGCCTTTTTTAAAAAAATAGATGCCCATCATTAAGATTTCATGCCGCTACCTTCATAGGCTTAGACTGTACTCAGTCATACTGTGTGTGCACTGTAAGAAGTGCTGCTTCCTTCTGCTTTCCTATGTTTTCTCACTGTAACATATCAATAGTATTGACTTAAATGACACTGATTTTGAGATTGCTTCCAAGATCTGTCTACAGTGCAATACAAATAAATAGGGTATACTTAACGTAATTATAGCTTGTCTTCCCAAACACTGATTTTCTATTGAAACTTTTTGATGGCTAAAAGCTAACTTCAGAAATTTTTGTCTTGAGGTGACCAGAAATCAGATGGTGCAGCTTTATGCTAGGGAGGGGGGTGTCCATATATTCCATTGTGTAAGCCTGATTGCCTTCTAGTGCAAGTTTCGTTGACTTCCCATTAAGCCTGGAAGATTTTTTTTTTCTGAAAATCTGGTAAACTAACAGTTTTAAAATCCTATTGTATACGTTCTCCACTCACTTACTAATCATCAGAATATGCAAATATATTCACATTTCTTCACTGTGCTTTCCCTYTCCTCAAAAACAAAATCAGAATCCTTCAATGATCTATACATATCTCCATGAAAACAGTTATCAAAGTGATAAAAATCATATTCAAGGTTATGGCTTTAACAACTCAATGGAAATAAGACTTTTGCCCACCTACTGCTCTAAAAACAATGTTTTATGTCAGAAAAAGAACACTGTTGGTATTTGCTTTACACTTCAGATTTGTGTTTTGTATTGTAAGCACTTTTTGATGTGTTTCAAAGATGTTATGTGATGAATATAAATAGAAATACTTTCACTTGGGAGTGCAGGGACAGTTGAGCATAGAAATGGTAGCAGAGCTCAGCAGAAGGAACAATGCATGACTGTGTTCTTACAACATTGACATCTAATGCTTGTCAGTGGCATCGTGATAATAGGGACAGTATATAAATATCAGACTCATTCAGATTGGAAGAGGCCTTGGAAGATCAGTGRGTCTAAGCTTCTGAAAGTGGTGCTGGTTGTTGTGAATTCAGCCTGGGTTGTCCAGAGCTTTTCCCACTGGGTCTTGCAAGCCTTCGAGGATGGGGACTGCACAACCTTTTGGGGCAACCTGCTCCACTGGTCAGCTGTCCTTGTAGCGAACTGGGGAGCTGCTGTTAGCTTCCCTCCTCAGCCTCCTCAAAAGGAGTCTCTTTTCCTGGTCAGACAATCCCAGGTCCCTCWGCCTCTTCTCATAGGGCAGGTGCTCCAGCCCCCTGACTATTTTGGTGGCCATCCATTGGACCAGCTCCAGTTTGCCAATGTGTTTCTGGAACTGAGGGGCCCCACCTTGGATGCTGTAATCTGAATGTGGTCTAATGGGTGCCAAGTACAGGGAAGTGATGACTATTGTTATACTGATTAGGCTTCTGTTGCTACAGCCCAGGATGCTGTTAGCCTTGGTGGCTGCCAGGGTGCACTGCCGACTCATGTTCAGCCTGCTGTCCACCAGGACACCCAAGTGCTTTCCAGCGTTATAACTTTATTTTCTGATCTTTCTGAGAGAAATTCTAAGCAATGTAAGTTTTCAAAAGCAGATGGCTAACAAAAATGCCTCTTTTTTCCCCCCATTAGTTATGAATAAATGCATAACTCAAGAGGAATTTAGAAGATTATTGTATTTGCTGTTTCATTTACTTTTTTTTTCCCCCCTTGTTGGAAGCAAAGGAGCCTGATGTTGACCTTGATCTGAAATTAAGATTCATTTACTGTAAAAACTGTCTTCAAGTTAAAGTAAAATATCTGGAATGTTTTTAGTAGATTTGGTTATCCGTCATGTTACTTACAAAGCTGACAATAAAGAATAACTGAGGTCCCAGCTTGTACTTTATTCTGGACACACTCATTTGATCCAGATATGATCTGAGCTTTTTTGGTCTGTTTTCTTTAGAAAAGACAAGCTGACTCTCTTGTTTTGAATTCCTCTGTACCTGATTGTTCTAAACTTTCTATGTGAAGAACAGCATGACTTGTCAGTGAAAGCTGTCATGCTGGAGTCCTTCTGCCACTCTTTATTTACATATATCAGCAGGCAGACTTCTGTAATGAGATTTTCAAACTCTCTAAAGGATATAACCTTGAAAAGTTGGAACCATTTAGCACAATTTAATCAATATTAACTCATTTATCATCTCCTTGTGACATTCAGATTGTAGTAAAGACAATGCATTCGTAGTATTTCGAGAAGTCCTGGGCGGGAAAATCAATGCAAAAACCTCAGTTGTTTTGTACCATATGTGAAGAGGCATAGTACCCGCTCACACCACATCTGATACCTTAAAAGCAATAGTCATATAATGCTTCCCTTTATCATGCTCAGCGTACACTATTGGATATGTCTGCTGTTTTGGGATTTTTTCCTTTGTGTAGTTTATATGAGACTTCTAAGTCACCAGATGCATGAAAACTGAGGAGAAACTTTCCATATGAACAAATGTATCCTATTTAATGCAGTCTGCTATGTAAAGGACATCCGGAATAGCTTTTGTTCATAGGCAGTTGTCATCAGCACTGTACACATACCTCTCATAGTTTTGGCAGCTGGGTCTCATAGCACTTATTTGATTAAAGTAGTATTGATTCCCTCATTTTACTAATGGAGAGCCTTAGCAGAGAGGGGTCAGTTAACTTGCTCATTACCAGAGGAGGAGTCTTATCCAAACAGAGACAGAATCAAAGCCTTTTGGTGTTGAATCTTTATCCTCAGCACTTGAATATTCTTCCTTGGGACCAAATGGAATTTTGGTGATGGGGCCTTCAGATGGGGGTTCCCTTTTTATGCCTACTTTTGCAAGAGGGATAACAGAACTTACTTTTCTCTAACTAGCTGAAGTTCAAATGGGGTTCAAAGAAGCTCAGACTGTATTTTTGTGATGAACTGTGTTCACATAACCAGTGGAAAAACAGTATGTTTGTTACACTAGGTGTGCTGGTGGATAGTGCTATTTTGTGCTATTTTTCTGATTCATACTATTAATAGTTGTTAACATCTACCTATAAACTGAGCAAATTACATATAGTAGTACCCTGAGCTTCAGAGCAAGCTATAAAGTGGGTGAACATTATTGTTCATACTTTATCAGTGAAGAAACTGAATAAATTGTTTTTCAATAGTTTATCTGTCCTGAATACAGGAAAACAAAGAAAGAAAAACATTATTCCAGGGTTGGTAAAGAGGAGATGAAAGTTCCCTGAAGTTCATGGAGAATATTTTTCAGTATAAAGGTTTTATTCCGCATCTCAGCTAGATTTTTTGGTGGGGGCTTCAGTAAATTGTGCACTATCCTGTCCCATTCAATAATGGATACTGACTTCTTTGAAGAATACTCATTCGTTTAACTTAATCGTCAAAAATACGGATATATTTTATATAGTATAGCTTATATACTATATAATGTAAAAATGCAGAAGAATGAGCATGCACATTCAAAAAAACAGCTTATATAACATGAGAGGTGGTCATGAATATTTATTTTGTATCCAGTTATAGAAGCTGTTGTATTCTGTTTTAAATGTATGTAAGTTTATTGGAGGAAAATATGAGAAGAACTGATCTCATGTTGGATGTCATGAGGATGTGTTCATAACTGGAAACTATTGATCATAAGCATTTTTGCCATCTCCCGTCTACCTAAAGGCTGTTCAATCAACAGGCAAAGAAATATATATTTCGTTTGTTTCACTGGCTRTAGCTAAAACCCAGGTGGTTCAAGGAAATTCATAGGCACATTTCTTTCCATACAAATCCCATTTAACCCTACTAAGTCGTGTTTTAGAAAGGCTTAAAGATTACTCATAAGTGTGGTTGTGTTAATAAAATGCAARTTTTTTCTGGCCTAATAAAATATTCTACTCTCTTCAAATAGGAATTAATCTAATTTTATATGGTAAGTCTTTTCCTCTATTTTCGTCCATATATCCTGTTGTTTTCTGCATCTTTCTAGTAAATATAGCATTTAGATGTTCTTCTGCCACCCTTTGAAAGCCATGACTGAACAGCATTATAATGATGTACAGTAAGCCATGATATGTGCTCATTTTTAGAATACAGTTGAAGCATAAATAAGCATATGTTGACAGTTCAGTCTGACAGTCTTATTTAGTGATGTAGCTACTGCTTTTTATAAAATCTGTTCTGTTTATGGTTTGAACTGCCAGTGTATTCATCGGTTGCATCAACACACTGTTTTATACAACTATTTATTGTAATGTTCATTTAAAAGATGAATTAATTACTAAAGCATCTGGTGCATCATATGGTGTGTATGCTGGAGGAGTGATAAACAGACTAGTCTGTTTTAAGTAATAAGAAAAAAAATGACATTACGTAAAAGTGATTAGGCTTTTTAGTGTGCTTTGAAGAGCTACTCTGCAGCACTAAAATCCCCAAATCTGTTATTCCGGATTTAATGATTATTAAAGGAACCTTTGGTTCTTCTGGAACAAACGTGCATGCCTGTGTGTATCTGTACTTTTAATATGCCAAAAATTAAAAAAAAAAAAACATTATTTTTTAATATACTGTCAGGTGAAACCAGATACACATCATCCTTTTACTTAAGAAGTTTCAGAAGATAAGGCTGAATCTTACCCAGTGTACCTTCAATTTTCAATTTTTAATTTCTTCGGAGAAGTTAGACTTCCAGAAGTTTAATAGCTGGGATTTTTTCCTGTTAAATGGGTCATTAATAAAAATATGCCACCATCACAACTTAAATTAAGCAGTCAAGATTGGAGATGACTGAGGTAGGATAGATTGGTCTCAAAGAACTTTCAAAAGCAAGATAATCATTTCAGAAACAATACTGATTCCCTCAAGAAGGAGGTCTTAGCTTTGAAGAAATTAGGTACTCTTGGGGATCAGTGGCTTACAGTGGGACGTGCTCCAGGAAGTGAGTCTGAAGTCTGAATTAACAAAGTATTATGACAACAATCTACTAAGGAGAATTAATGAAATGAAATTGTTTGGAGTTGATTTATACACATAACGCTAAAGTGTGCTTTCTTGAGTATTACAGCATATTGTAAACCCCAGCTTGGAAGAATAATTCCTTTTCCCATCTTCTGCTACCAGTGATTGAACTAAGAAAACAAAAATTAGCCTTGCAGTGATTTTCAAGAGTAAACTTGTGGCAGTTGGGACCATCTGTGATGAATACCCTCAAGAATATATCTTTCATATGTCAGGAAAGAAGAGAATGGGTAGTTTTATATGRACTCCAAGTCAGAGAAATCATGATTAATAACAGACTCACCAGCTTTCATCACCTGTTCATTTTTTATTTTATTGTATGACTAGTTTGGAATAAACAGGGTAAGCAAACTACTTATGTACCTCTCTACTTTTGTTCTTCCCTCGTCTGTGCTGCTTTCTTCTTCTTAGTCCTAACTTCACCCATTCAAAAAAAAAAAAAAAAAAAAAATCAGGGTTTCTTATTAGCTGAACGTTGACATTGTTCAGCTGTTCATAATGAACAGAGGAAAAACATACTTTCTGAAGAACATGAACATTACTGAGGGAAAGACTTAGTTACTTATTAAAGGGAGTAAAGCTGACAGAAGAGGTGAGAATCTGTATTTTAGCCTCTGCTAGCTCTGTCTCTTCTCTTCAACGTCCATCAGTTTGACAGACTTTCGTAAATGTCAGTGAGGTTAACTTAATGTCTGTTGGCTGTAGGTTCCATATCTAAGTAAAAGAAGTAAGCCTGCTTGAGTTGTCTCTGTAATTCTCGTGTCATTTTAATCTGACTAGGGTCAATCCAATTCCGTTCCACAAAAAACATCTAGCTTCATTAATTTATGGCAGAAAATTAATAYTTTATCTTTTAAAATTTATAAAATTTCCCTTCTGTTAGTCCAGTGTATGATTCACTGCTGAGTGCCAAAAAAAAAAAAAAAAAGAGTAGAGTGCTTCATGGATAATTTTTGTCCAATTAGTGATGTCTGCTTGGGGAGAACAATAAAAATATTTCTAGATTTTGAAAATAAGCTGCAGACTATGTGACTCTACATAAGTTATTACTTAACCAAGTATATCTAGCAGCAGTAAAATAAAATAAAAATTAAACAAACTCAGTAACTTCTTGCTATGGTGTGAGATGAACATAGTGTAGTTGTATAAATTCCTTTTGGTAGGAACTTCTAAGTGGTAAGAAGTGAACCCTTTTGCAGAACATCATTATTTTTCAATTATTTCTGTAAAACCTTGTCAAATATTCTCTATTTCAGTCAAGCAAATATTAATAAAATAAATCGAAAAACTCTTGTCGAAAACCCTTCTTGGGAGAAGGGACCGATTCCATTTAAATTATGTAATCAAAATATTCTCTATAATGAAAGATGAAGGAATATTATTTAGGGAAGTTACATGTTTCTCTTATCTGATTTGTCTTACTATAAACTCTGCTTTTACTCATATTTTTGATGCTTCTTTAAGAAGGCTTCTGCTCATTGAGACCTAATTCRCTGTTTTATGTTTAATTAGATGTGTCTCAAAAAAAAAAAAACAATCCAAACAGTAGTCTATGTTGTATAGGGATAATCTGTAAGAAACATTAAAAAGTTTTCTTAAATATCATGGAAAATTGTTGTCTTAAAAATCATCACACAAAACACARATTTAAATATGCTAATTGTAATTTGCCATCTAAAAAGTCACTCATCAGCTTGCTTGATATTTACAGACCAAATGTCTTGTGGRACTAATTTCATATTCTACATGAAATTAAGGTACAATAAGCTCTTCAGATACTTTTAATATACCAGTGTTTTGGTTAACTGGAATGTAACAGCTTGTCTTACTTTTCCAGGACTTAACTATTTTCTAATCTACGCATTGGTGTTACAGGACAACCTGTGATTTAGAGATGTACCCGTAGCTTGAGGTGTGGGAGTTTTACTGAATGTAGTCAAGTAACAACTATAGAGGCGGTATAATATTCCATTCAGATTGTACTCCTTTAAAAATAGATTTTGGCATCTTTACCTTCCGTAAGCAGRAACTGTTGGCTACCTACTACGCTAACAGGGCCATGGCATGACTGCAAGTACTAAAGTGCGTGTGACCATGCTGTTAAAGCACTAGCATTTTCCTTAACATAGTCCTGGGCTAATTAGTATCTCAGACAACGTCCAAACTGTGACTTGGGAGTTTGTATAGACCGAGAACCATCCCTGTGGGCCCCATAACTGTGGCATTCATGTCCATGAGGAGGGCAAGAGGATTTAGATATACTGATRCAAGCTGTTCAGTGCTAGCTGGCTTCTGGGCCCTTAGCTCTTTTATCTGTTAGTGCAGGTGTAACCGGTTAGACTCGTCTTCTCTGCTGCAGCTCTCCTGTTTGTCCGTGGTGTTAACCTGATGGGCTCTGAAGTGTTAGAAATTTGCTGACTTTTTTTACTCAGGGGAATCTACTGTCAGTGAGCTGAGTGAAGAACTGAAACCAAACTTTCTCTAGAACAAATGTTAATATTTGAATGGTGTTGAGTGTAGAGCAAAGTATGAAAACAGTGATGGAAAGTATTCTGTTACAAATATTCTTTATTTTGTCCTAGGACATGTGTATTAGAATTTTATGTTTGGATTAGAAGTGTGATTTTTTGAAGTGAATCTTACAATCATCCTTATTTACTACCCTTCAGTCTGTGTTGCAAAGTAGTATGGAGTGCACCAAAGGTGTGTCTACATTGGTAAGCAGTRCACTTAAATATGAGTAGGTCAGTGGAGTAAGACATCTCAGCCTTCACCCTATAAAAATCTCTGAGGGGCTTGTTTCAGATTAGCTCTAGTCTGATTCTGTGGACTGAATGCCTTTTAGTGACTGGAGCTCTTTGGCTGTGCCTCTTCAGTCTATCTCCTGCTTGAGTTAATTCATCTGAAAAGATTCCATTTTGCATGTTTTCAGACCACATGACAATGCAAACCAAAGTGCGAGGAGCAGGGGCGACTGAGGGGGCATTTGTTTCAAAAAGTGTAGTTCTGGTCCGAAACAAATGTGCTAATGCGGAAGCACCCAGGCTGAATTTCTTTCAGGTAGAACTGAACTGAAAGGTGTTGTGGAAATACACTGAATGAACTGGAGGCACTAATGAGGGTTCAGTCCATGGGACCATGCTGTAGCAATTCTAGAATAAAACCTCCCCAAAATGCCCATAGTATGAATGTTGGGTCCTTGGTAAAACCAGTTTTGCTCTACAGGGCTATTTGTTTTGCAGTGCATTACTGCTCTGTGTGAACACAGCCTCAGCAGTTTTCATTCTTCCAACTCTGATTAAAAGAGGCACCTGCTTAATATCTGCTTTTYGTCCCCCCCTTTTTTACCCAATAGCATACAGCTGGGAAGAATACACTATAGCTGCTGGTTTCCTTTCCCAGTTGTATCTACCCTGTCTCTTCTGTACCTCTTTCGCTCCCCCCTCACTTTTCCTTAGAATCTCTAGGCTTTAAAATCAGTAGTAGCACTGTAGGTCTACTGTAGGTCAGGCTGCGGGAATAGATGTTGACGGCTTCTTCTCTTTCTCCTCCTTCCCACTCCTTCCCAATTTTCTTATCTTTGAAAGAGTCTGATTTTGAGTGTTACTCTCAGATGTACTATAAGGAGGACAAAGGAAAATATTCCTTCAATTTAGGTAACTCTTAGAGGGCACGCACATAACCTCTGCCTCTTATTTTTCTGTTTTCCTTTATGGACTCCAGAATAATCATTATTACTAGGCTCTTTTAAAAAGTGAGGCAAAGCAAACTGGTGAAGAATATTCCAGGGGTAGCCTTTGAGGCAGTGAAAACACTCTTTTTCTCTATGGGAAATTGTTCTTATCAATTCATCAGGAAAAGTTAGGAAATAAAGTATGGAGGAAGATTAGACTTTACAAAAAATCCTTTTAAAAAGAATATTGCAAACCCTGTAATTCCAGTTTACAGCATCCTTGAACCAATAAAGCACCAACAAAGAAAACAATCTAACAGTAAGGTAAGGCTTTTTCTGCCCTCAAAGAGCAATATATATCTTTTATAAATGTGACTGCAATTTCAAGTGCCCTAATGACTAAATTCTCAGTTGTTCCCAGTTCCTGTTGCAGACTGCCACGTCTTGCTACTGTCTTGACTATCAGTCTGACAACAACTTGATTATAGTGGTAGCGAAAGAAGCACATGACAAGAAATTTTCTCATTATAGACCAGCTCAATAGAGGGAGAAGGGACTTTCTGATTCAGTCAAGTGTGAGGAGAATAGGCATGTCTCTCCTTCATGTATTACCTGTGTCTGTTTATAAACATTCATGGCTGCGCTGTCACTTTTGATATTGTACTTTGGCTGGCATTTTGCCCTCCTTTTATTGCTCAGATATTGTGGGACTATACTGCTGGTCAGTAAGGACACTGCCTCTGCTTGCCCTGCTGCCACCCCAGGTCCCTGCTCACGTTTCCTTGTGGAGCAGCCCACACTTGCTGATCCTTGGCACCTGGCAGCCTAAAGYTGATCAGGATCAGATGGAGCTTGATTAATCTGCAGTTCTTCATTCACTTGATTTGACTGTTTTCTTAYTGCAGTACAAGCCTACTGTTACTTTGTTTGATCTCTACAGTAGGACGTTTGCTCTTTGTAGCAGCTTTCTGTGTATCTGAAGACTTAATCTATCTTTTGTTCCTCAGCAATATAAGAAGCACTRATTTCTTGGCTCTATCATAGAATCATAGTCAATCATAGATTTTCTTTGCTGCCCTATGAYCTTCTTTAATCAGCCCATACCTGTCTTTAAAATTGATTACAGGATTCCAGCAGTAGCCTGTTCAATTTGATGAATTGAGCAGGATTACTGTAAGTGTGACTCATAAGGTGCTTGTAATTATACATCCTGAAACAAGAAATAGATGATTGAGTTACATCCAACTTGTGATTTTTYCCTAATCTTCAAATTTATTTTCTAAAGAATTTCTAGCAGTGCTTTTGTAGCTGTTTCTTTCCGATAGAACATTGTTCTTTGTAGTTAACCCTGTTGTGCTGTCATTCTTTAGCATCCAGATTTCCAGCTATTTTGAGAGCAAAATCCCTTTATATCATTAGAAGTGAACTGTGTTCTGTGGACCCACCTTACTCTGGGTACTACAAGTTCTCAATTAAATTTGTTATGAAGATGTTTAATTACTTAATTAACTGTTAGTTTGTTTTGATAGCAGTGATATCAGTTTCAGTATTTCAGTTGAGAGCTTCTTGTGATTTCTGCATAACGTCCTATAAAGAGTATTCAGTATGTAACACATCAACCAAGACCACAGATCCAAACCATCCCTGTTTCTTTGGGCAAGGAGATGTTTGGGAGAGATAATTGATGTTCGGTTTATTTATTGAATTACGTGGGAGAATTATTCTGTTTAAYTTTCTCTTTAATACTCTGCATCAAAATAAACTGAGGAATTCTTGATTCAGGAATCAGAAGCCTTTCAGAATGGTATGTCATAAATATGTGTAGAACAGCACTGAGATGCACACATTTATATATATGTATATTTATATATTTTTTTGCCTTTGCCAGGCTGAAGCTAAGTTTCAGCTGGAGCTGTGAGAGTGACCCTCTTCAAAAGTTATTGACAATATCTAGTTTGTGTGGACATGTTCCCCAGAGCCCATGTTCAAAGTTAGATTAGGTAGCTCAGGTCTTTGGCTGGTGAAGTTGTGGAATTTCCATCTGTAGAAATATACAAACTCATCTGAGTAATCTGTTCTCGTGCATTTTCACAGTGAAAGTGTTTTTCATTCTGTCCCATTGTAATTTTAATAGTTATTTCTAAAAAAAAGAAGTAAATAAAGAAACACAGGGAGATGAAGGCCACCTGTCAAAAGTTGAATTGCTTGATTCACCATTAAGTGTCTTCTCTAAAGGAGATTTGTAGAAAAGTACATTGTTGAGGATTATGAAATGTTCATCAACCTCTCCCTTTTTGTCTAGAGGTTTTGCACTGCTAAAATTATTTTATGAAGGTAAATAAAGGAAAACATCATATAGAGATATTTTCAACATAAATTAAGGAAAGTTTTGGCCATTACATTTATCTTCTTGATGAGGGAAACTTTTGGATCTCACTGATGTAAGATGTTTACCTTAATGTATCTTCATAAGTATATACTTCATGAGTATAAACATTCTCTGTCATACTATGACTTATTTTGCATCATACAGTTGCTTTGTAATGATGAATTCTGCAAGATCTGACCATCTCTCCAACCAGATTAGAGGGACAATTTAGAAAGACCTTGGACTTACTAATGTAGAATATCTTAGTGGCATAAATTGCCTAAGTATTTTAGCCCCAGAAAGTCTGATTTTTTTAGAAAAGTTACAGAAAAATGACATATGCACAAAATACAGAGCTGGTGATACACGTTGCTTTTGTGTATTGGTAAGTAATAGGGAATTACATGACGAGTTTTTCTAATTTCTGTTATTTGAATTTCACRGCTGGTTTTTGCTACAGTTTATGTTTAATCATAAGCTTAAGTACAATCTTTAAATTTGTCTGAACTACAGAAGTCTGCAAGAAAAGATTGTTATGACTCCTGTTCATCCAACTGTGAAGAATCTATCTAATTGAAGGAACAGGTTATTCATACGGTGGTTGTTAGGGCAGTGGTATTTGTGCCCAGATATCACATGTGTTCTGTTAAAAATAAAATCTCTGACTTGCCAAATCAACTGTAATCTATTCTCAGATCATAAATTGTACCAGAATTCTTAATTAAAGGTAGTAACATTAACCTTTTAAGGTTAAAAATTGATCTCTGAAGTCTTTGCTCAAATATTAAAAGCATATACTTCTTAAAAATACGAATCTTAGTTTTAATACAGTTGACTGTTTTCAAAATTACTATTAAAATGTTTTTTTCCAGATTGAAAACAGACAGTTGAAAATCCAGATTATTCTGGATGTGTGGGCTTGAGGGTTGTAGTTTTGGGTCAAACTCTACCTGGATGCCTGTGACAGGTGGTAATTCCACAAGGGTCTGTCCTGAGACTTGTCCTGTTTTACATCCTCAAAGACCTAGATGAGGTGACAGTAATCAAGTTTGCAGAGGACACCCGACTAGGTGGACCTGTTGATTGGACTCTTGAGGGCTGCCAGACAAGGGGGGCAAGACAATGAGAGGGCTGGAACAACAAGAACCTTACAAAATTCAACAAGGACAAATGCCAAGTCTTKCATCTGGGGAGGAAGAGCCCCTGGCAACAAAGCTGGGGTCTGCCTGCCTGCCTGTGGGGCATCTCTGCTGAAGAGGCTCTAGGGGTCCTGGTGGGCAGTGAGCTGAACATGAGCCAGCAGTGTTCTGCCAGTGGAGAAGGCCAGCAGCATCCTGGATTGTATTAGCAGGAACACAAACAGCAGACTGAGGGAAAGGATTATCCCCCTTCCTTGGCGCTTGTTAGATAGCATCTGGAATGCTGCATCCAGTTTTGTGTCTCCCAGTATGAGAGACATTGATAAATTGAACTAAGTTCAGTGCAAGGCCACCAGGTTGCTGACTGGTTGGAGGCTGCAGCACTTGCCCTGCAAGGAGAGGCTGAGGGGGCTSGGCTTGTACAGCCTGGAGAAGAGATGGCTTTGAGGGGATCTAACAGTAGTGCTGCTCTGACTATCAGGATGTTAAAGAAGACAGATCCAGGCACTTCATRCTGGTCCATGGGGGTAGGACAAGTGACAACAGACATAAACTGAAGCAAGGTATTTTCTGATGAGATGTAAGGAAGAGCTTTTTCATCATGAGAATCTTGCTGTCTACCAGAACCCCCAGGTACAGCTCAGGAGCGCTGCTGCCTGGGCGGTCAGAGGYCCTGCCTTCATAGGGGTGAGTTGGCATTTGTCCTTGCGGAATTTCATGAGGCTTTTGTAGCATTCCCGCACCCTATCTGGGTTCTTCTGGTGGGCAGCCCTGAGCTTAAGCACAGAGATGTGTTGCCTCTGTCCTTAAGAGATTTTCAAAACCTGACTTCATAACCTGGTGTGATCCCATAGCTGACCCTGGTTTGGGCAGAAGGCTGGGCCAGAGACTTCCACAGGTCCCTCCCTTCCTACCTGAATGGTTCTCTTTAGATTCTGTGTCATGCCTTTAACAATTGAAAAATAAGTGAGACAGCCTAGATGGAATGAGAGAGTTAAAGCACTGTACTTCTTTCAGATAATGTATTTATTAGTGTAATAATGTTTTATTTGGTCAGTGGAAAAAAAAAAGAAGTCATGCTACATTAAGGCTCTTGCTGCTTCAGAGTTGCTGAAAATAAAATAAATCTGAACAGAATGAATGAAAATGTGGGAAAATCA
This sequence comes from Rhea americana, assembly GCF_003343005.1. Taxonomy (NCBI): domain Eukaryota; kingdom Metazoa; phylum Chordata; class Aves; order Rheiformes; family Rheidae; genus Rhea; species Rhea americana. The sequence goes on along the minus strand of NW_028186478.1, from coordinate 182,715 downwards.
CACAATAAAATGTCATAGAAGGCCATTAGTCCAGAAATACCGCATTAGATGTGTGTTATTGAATTTTTTGGGGGGAGTGGAGGAATGACTAGGTTTTAGAGATTTTAATTCTAGATATGAACCATCAGAACATTGCTCCTGATTTGCTGAGGATGTATTATTATAGAGAAACAAAGAATATTTTATCTTCCTAATACAAAGATCTAACTTTATCGGTGTATATATCAGTGGGATGAAAGAAAGTAATTTTTAGGAGACTTTTGGGAGCTGATGTTACGCTTTTATAGTTTTTCTTTTCTCTATAACAGGTATTGTGTGATGCTGTTCTACGTAATTCATTTATTAAAGCCTTGAAAATGTGAGCATTCCATACTGAATTTATTACAACTTATAGTAGGCAGATGTGGTAAAGAAGTATTACTGGGGACAGATGGAAGTACCTTTCAAATTCAAACCCAGCTTTACTGTCACTGCTTTTACCTACTTAATATCAGATCTTTTAAATTGGTGGATAAGTGGGTAGTGCTGTCCAAGATTTTCATCATCACAGAAGTACTCAAATCATGAACCAGTTGAATATAAGTTGGAAAAAACAGCCTTTTTTTCCTTAGATCAGGACAGAAAAACAACAAATTTGATTCATGAACACGGAGAAAAAATATATGCATTTAAAAAGATGAAAATTAATCGACTTAAATATGAAAAGATAGGAAAGAAAAGGAGTGAGTAAAATGCTGGCAAGAAATAGTAGGAAAAACAAGAAGTGAGACATATGTTAGTATTTTTTTTTTCCTTCTGCAATTTTTTGTTCTGGTGGTCTGAATTCATTTGTAGATATAAGTGAATGGTATTACTTATCTCAAGCAGCAAAATACAAAACAGGTCTCTTAACTGTATGAAATGAGGATAGAAATCAAATAGCATCAGAAGTTACTTCACAATGTGAACAACTAAAGCTTAGTTATTTCTTCTATCATTTCCGTACTTACAATGCATATCATTCCATGTAGATTGATACACTTCGGTGACATTTACTCTGGATCCATTGAAAGCTGTGCAAATAATATGTAATTCCTTGGGACACATTAACTTCAGTGAGACTGCACAGTATATATGTCAGTACAGCATTTGTACTATTTCAATATGGATTTTTTTAAACTAATTTCCTGAGAGTTATGCATATGTGTTATTTTCTCTTGTGTATGAGTGGGCATGTGCATATTTTGTTTCTTTCCTGCTTGTCTTACAACTTAGTAGTTCTGGAGAGTTGCAGAGCCATATTGCACTTTGCATTTACAAAGAACTTAAGTGAAGCAATTGAGGTCTGATATCATGTTATGCTCCATGAAGCATAGATTTCATTTGTGATGCATATGAAGTCTGCATGTAAATATCTTGAAGAAATGTGTGGAACCAGCTTATTTTTTGTGCTGTTTAGTCCAAAGTTTAGAATTAAATAAAGAAAACAAATTTTGAAGTGTTATTTTTTTTTAAAAAAAAAAAGTTGTGCAATTCATATTTTTGCTTGAAATTACCCATGATTTTTAAAAGGAAAAATAAAATACATCTTTTATTGTTACAAATGATATAGAATCATAGAATCAGTAAGGTTGGAAGGGACCTCTGGAGATCATCTAGTCCAATCTCCAATATAGTCCATATATATTATGAAATATATAGTGAAAAGTTATTTGCAATCACTATTTCTTATTAATCAGTAAACAAACCAACCAACAAAAAAAGAAAATCTTRACTCTTTCACAGGCCTGTTTTAAGTGTTTGATGCTTATCTTTTATAAATCCTAACAAAGAAATAAATATTAATCAGTCTTAACTTTTTGAGTATGGTTTTAGGATTTCCTATTTGCAACTGYCTTCAGGAGCTCCTTTGTTATTTTAATAGATATTTTTTGCTTCTCTCTGTATCAGGAAGAATGATACTGCTGTTTAGGGGGTATTTCTAGGGGGAGAAGGGTAAGGGGACCAGATTTTACAGCTTCTACTTGTAGATGAGAATAGCAGTCCTGACTTGTTGAGAATGATACTGGCCTGAGGTTCAGACCAGACTCTGTGACCTACTCACTTGAGCCCTGTGTTCTCCTAATCTGGAGTGTAAAATTGAGCACATATACAAATGTTATTTCTTACTAACATTTCTCTAATGTTGTGTAACAGTTAGTGATTTTTCTAAATTCACTATTGAGGATACAAACTTGTACTCCAAACTAGGCTTTTCAGCTATTTTTTCCCCTTCTTTGTGTTATTTAATTGAAAGAGTTTGGAAAATGAAACAGTTCTTCCCATACTGTCCCTCCTTCGTCCATACTTCCAGTCAAATTTTTTGCACTCTGTAATTTCCAAGATGAGGTTGCTTGTTCTGCCATAGCATGTGTGTTTTTAATGCTCCATGAGAAGCTTAACTCTGCCTCCTTGAGTATTAGATGAAGTACTTCGATGTTGGGCACCAGAAATTGGAGCTTATGTAAACAAATGAACATTTTGTAACTGCAGTCAGGGCAATTTGTTCAGCCGCTGTCCAAGAGTGATTTCAAAATTAGCACCTTCTGAACTCCATTAAAAGTAGATTTTAACTTGGATTCAATATATATTTTGATTCTTAGATTTGGAAATGGTAGCTGAGTATGTGTTCATAGAATTTTTTATTCTGCAGCAAATCAAACACTTTCAGATATTGCATTAAGGGAAGTCAAAGCAAGTCTTTTTTTTTTCTCCAGTTTATTTTACCTAATAAGTTACTTCAGGTTGTTAATATAGTGCAGACAATGCCACAAATCTTTTATATTTTGGCTATTGCATGGACCTTCTTCGATGTAATTTATAAATTGGATTATCGAATGGCTGTAATAGATATCAAGTAAAGTAATAGATATAGGCAGAGTAATTTCATGCTTTTCAGATGAGATTRTATTACATTTAGGCTGGGTCACAAATGACTCTGTGACTTCACCAATTTTAATTAACTTTAATATCTAAGAAGAGAAAAGAACCTTGCTAAATTGTCAGTCTCTATAACTTTGGTGTTATTTTAACAGTTAGTAGTTTCCTATGAAAGGATTTTATCTTTTAATTTTTTTAACTTACTTCCTTTTCATCGTCTTTTCAAAATGCTTTTCTGATACACTGAACTGTCCTTGAGTTCCTGAAAAAGGTGATCCATTGGACCAGGTTTGATTCTCTGCCAAGTGTGGTTCTTTGCCAAGCTGCCAATCACTTTTTTGTTTGTGAGAAGATCGCTATTGAAGCCTTGATGCAGATATTTCTCTGTTTTGTCTGCAAAAGCTGTTGAGTGTGTGGCCTGATGTCTGTGGAATAAAAGTCAGGAGTTTTAGGGTTATTTATGTGTCTTAGTGTTGCCTCTTCCAAGCCTTGATCAGGCAGTGCTTGATTGCTACTTCTTTTTATTTAGCTAATTTCTTTTCCTCTGTATTAACCTATCCATACCACTAAACTTAGTACATTTTATAGTACTTACTTTGATTCTACTAGAATTTTMTATCGTTTACCTAAATCACTAAAGCATACAGGAAACATCTTCCCAGCATGGCAGGGCCTCCGTTTAAGCAGGACCTGGCCCGCACTGCAGCGTYGGCATCGCGCGGAGGGAGGTCAGCCTCCTTCTAGCGAAACAGCTCCATTTTCACAACCTGGAAGTCACTGTGAGCAGAGCTTATTTCCAAGTTCAGGAAAAAAAAAGAACAGAATGTAMAATCTCAGTTACAGTACAACACTACTGCAGGAGCTTTTCCGTGGAGCTTTTACTGCGCAGTAACACGCGGTGGCTCCTGGCCCCCTTCCCTGGCTGAAGCTGTTGCCCAAGGCTGCATTTACTCCCCTACCAGCTGGTGTTTTTCCTCAGATAAGGTTCGGAGTGGGGTAAACGGCACACAAACAGGATTGATCTTGTTTACATGTATAGTAAATATATGCAAAAAACTATAACTGAAGTGATGTTATTTTCTGCCCCAACCCATATTATAGATATTCTCTGAAGTTATAAATTTCAAAATAGTAAGCAAGAAAGGAAGGTTTACAAASAAAAGCCTTAGTAAGTCTGCCTCCAGTCTAGTAATCTTTGAGGAGGCTGTTTACAATACCATTTTACCTGTTCATTATTACTGACTGCACAGAATAACGCAGATTGTAATCACAAGTAATGTTTGTAATCTAATCAAATCACTTATTTTTGGAATGTCTCTCTCCTGAAATTTATGGACAACTCATTACCGTTTTGGCAAGAAAGATTTATTATTTCTGGCTCTTCTGATTGGTGTCATGTTTCAAGGGATAATGAGTTTGTAACTTTACTTGGCAGCTTGTTTAATGATCTGGTAAGTAATTTTTTCCACTAATAGGGATGCTAATGTTGCATTACTGCAGCTTGGAATGTTGCTACCTGTTCTGTTGTTAAGAACAAATGCAATTAATTGATTCTGATTCTCTTTCAAGTATGCAACAGGACCTCAGAAAATAGTTGTCAACTCTGCCATCGGAGTTTTCTTTCTGATACATTTGTGCYCTTTGTGAAAAGGGTCTGAGAACATGAGATTGGTGGTTGGAGATAAGGAATTAAATAGGGAATGCTTTCTGATCATGTCTCCATACAGAAGGAATGTTTCTGATCTTAAATCTCCTGTATTCTGCAGAGAGTGTGACCAAAACCCAGAAGAAGGCAACCTGTATGTTTGGGGATTCTTTTCGTTTAAATAATGAAAGTTTCTATTACGCACTGAAATATGCAAAAAATACAGCACATCTGTTCTGGTCTTGCATCTGACTTCAAGCTGTTTCTGTAGACCTTAACATTTTAAACTGAAAATTCACAAGTTCATCAYGAAATAGGTTGGGAGATGGCAAATGTGGAAAAGTAGGAAAAGTTTGGGYGACAAGGGTTGTATTTGATTTTCTTGGTAGCCCAGAGCTGGTATTGCAACTGAGGACAGTGATGTAAAATGTAATTTGTTTTCTGTTTTATCTTTACAGTTTCTAGTAGCAAATTCATTCTGAAACCTAGTAATGTCATTAAAATGTGATGTTACTAACTACTATCCCAGTGAGATGATCCTCTGATCGTCTGCTGCAGTCCGTGCTTTGTATGCGCTTCTCAGATTTTTTTTTTTTTTTTTAAGACTGCCTTGTGATTCAAAGATGTCATCCGCATTTGCACTGGACTCCTAGATATTCCCTAGGATCATAACAGATATAGGACAGAAGTCTTCAATCTGAAGCCACAAGTATTCTGTGTGACTGAAGTGTCTGACTGTCAGCTAGCAGTGTAGAGATCCAGGAAATGACGGCATTGAAGAGTTTAAGAAGTTGTATGCCATTATTGGTTGAACAGTAAAATAATTTGTTATTTTATTCTGTGTGTTTAGACAATGCATTCTTTATTTTAAAATTAATTATGTTTTTAAATCAGCTATGTTTAAGTAAGAATATTGGTTCTTGTAACAGATAATACAGCTTTCTTTTCTACTAAGCATTTACATTTCTTCAAATCCTCCTATGATCACGGAAACTTGATTTAATACTCAAGTAAAGTATTTTTTTTATCTCTTGTCAGTTTTATGAGACTAATATTAAAATAAAGAGAAGAAAGGAAGAAACTAGCTATAGCTAGGCCACAGTCTGTGCAGAATGTATAAGGCATCTGTAACACAAATAAGTGTCAACTGGTGGCTGTGTGATGACACTAAGTTGAGGATTTCAGGATTATTGTACCACGTGTTATACATAAAAGAGATTACACAGCAAGGAATATGGTTAAGTAGGCAAAGGTATATTAAATGCACCTGAAAAACTACCCAGTGATGCTCATCCRGTGAAGGCTATTAAATATTGAGAATGTATCCTATGCTGGGTGTTTGCATAGACCCTACCCTCCTTTCTTCCAAACTTTTAACTTTTCTATAGCATTCTATAGCTACCACCTGTAATAAAGTTCAGAGCAGATGAATACTTTTATCATTTTTCTGTTTTTCAGTGTAAGTCAGCARAGTTGCTGGCTAGTATTCAAAAATCACTTCCTCCAGACTCAAGAGCAGTGCACCCCTATGAGTAAGAAGTGCAGCAAAAGGGACAGGAGACCTGCAYGGGTGAGCAAGGAGCTCTTGGCCAAATTCAGAGAGAGGAAGAAAATACACAGAATGTGGAAGAGGGGACAGGCTACTTGGGAGAATTCTAGGAATGCAGTCAGAGTATGTAGAGATGCKGYGAGGAAGGCTAAGGCCCWGYTGGAATTGAGTCTGGCAAGGGATGTCAAGGACAACAGGAAGGGCTTCTTCAAATACATCAGCAGCAAGAGGAGGACTAGGGAGAGTGTGGGCCTGCTCCTGAATGGGGTGGGGGTCCTGGTGACAAGGGATACGGAGAAGGCAGAATTACTGAATGCCTTCTTTGCTTCAGTCTTCACTGCTAAGGGCAGCCCTCAGGAGTCCCAGAGCCTGGATGTGAGGGAGAAAGTCTGGAGAAGGGAAGACTCTACTTTGGTTGAGGATGAAAGGATCAGAGACCTTCTGGGCAGGCTAGACATCCACAAATCCATGGGCCTGGATGGGATGCACCCATGGGTACTGAGGGAGCTGGCAGATGATGTTGCCAAGCCACTCTCCATCATCTTTGAAAAGTCACGGAGAACTGGAGAGGTGCCTGAGGACTGGAAGAAATCCAGTGTCACTGCAGTCTTCAAGAAGGGYAAGAGGGAGGACCCAGGCAACTMYAGGCCGGTCAGCCTCACCTSYATCCCTGGAAAGSTGATGGAACAGCTCATTCTGCATGTCATCTCCAGACATGTGGAGGARAAGAAGGTGATCAGGAGTAGCCAGCATGGATTCACCAAGGGGAAATCCTGCTTAACCAAYCTGAKAGCCTTCCATGATGGAATGACTGTCTGTGTAGCTGAGGGGAGAGCAGTGGACGTTGTGTACCTTGACTTCAGCAAGGCTTTGGACACTGTCTCCCATAACATCCTCCTAGRYAAGSYCAGGAASTGTGGGTTAGACGAGTGGACAGTGAGGTGGCTTGAGAAGTRGCTGAAAGGCAGAGCTCAGAGGGTCGTCATCGGTGGTGTGGAGTCTAGTTGGAGGCCTGTGGCTAGTGGCGTCCCACARGGCTCAGTACTAGGTCCCATCCTGTTCGACTTCTTGATCAAWGACCTGGATGAGGGGATAGAGTGCCTCCTCAGAAAGTTTGCCAATGATCCCAAGCTGGGAGGAGTGGCTGACACACCTGAGGGCTGTGCTKCCATTCAGAGAGACCTGGACAGGCTGGAGAGCTGGGCAGAGAGGAACCTCCTGAGGTTCAACAAGGGCAYGTGCAGGGTCCTGCACCTAGGGAAAAATAACCCTAGGCACCAGTACAAGCTGTGGGCTGACCTTCTGGAGAGCAGCTCTGCAGAGAAGGCCCTGGGAGTGCTGGTGGATGACAAGTTGACCCTGTACTCAGCCCTGGGGAGGCCTCATCTCAAGTCCTGTGTCCAGTTCTGGGCTCCCCACTACAAGAGAAACCTGGAGCTACTGCAGAGTCCAGGATAGGGCTATGAGGATGATCAGAGGGCTGGAGCACCTGCCCTATGAAGAACGTGTGCGAGAGCTGGGCCTCGTCAGCCTGGGGAAGAGAAGCCTGAGGGGGGATCTTATCAATGTGTACAAGTACCTGAAGGGAGGGTGTCAAGGGAATGGGGACAAACTCTTTCCAGTTGTCCCGTGTGACAGGACAAGAGGCAATGGGCAGAAATTGAAGCACAGGAAGTTCCGCCTGAACATGAGGGGGAATTTGTTCCCTGTGAGAGTGACGGAGCCCTGGCACAGGTTGTCCAGAGAGGTTGTGGATTCTCCTTCTGTGGGGATCTTCAAGGCYCGCCTGGATACAACCCTGTCTACCATGCTCTAGGTGACCTTGTTTGAGWGGAGAGGTTGGACTAGATGATCTCCAGAGGTCCCTTCCAACCTTACTGATTCTGTGATTCTATGATCTCATCTTTTGACCGAGGAGAGTGACACTGCTCGAGTCTTTGTTTGAATGCTGAGCTTGGGATGCGTGTGTGTGTGTCTGTCCATCCTCTTGAAAAGACTTTGTCCCTCAGTATTTCTCTTCGTACTTTTGGGCATTATCCTGTGCTCAACTTGTGAGTGGTTTGGCAGACTAACTCATTTGTCTCCCTTTTTCGTCCTGAAAAGGTACCTTGGGCTCCCCAGGATTTAACAGTTCAGTGATRACAAGACACAGAGTTAGGCTCAGCTTTTGTGTTTTGAGATTGCAAACTTAACTGATGGTCTGTGTGTAAATCCAGGTGTTTGTATGTGCTTCCTTGAGCCTACAATGCGAATGTTTAAATAGGCTAGCCCATCTGTGTTCRTATATTGTCATTTTGAATGAGTATCAGGTGATATTACTGAAATGCATGAACTGCTGTACTGTATCCTTTCATCTTTTTTTTTCAAACTCAGATGTAGCTGATGTGATGATTAAAAAGGTGGAGGGGACATAATTATKGAAGAGGAAGAGGAAAGAAGTGAAGAAATCTATTCCTTTTGCAACCAAATGTGGAAATAATGAAACTACCATTATGCACAGAAAAAAAAATCATTAAGGATCATATGTTACTTCCCAGTGTTACAGTGAAATTTTCTGCACTTATATGAAATGCAGTAGTGCAATTTTGAAATACTACCTTTTTCTTTTTGGCTGTGAGGATAATTCTAAGAGCAAAAGTAAAGTTTTTMTGCCATGTGAATACTTTAATACTTTTTAGTATCTATAGACTTCGATAAGAAATAAAAATTCTTYTCTGTGGGTTGTTCAATATGTTATAGAATGAGGTGTCTTTATCAGAATGTTACAAAAACRTTTTCCAGGATACATGTTTCTTTGGATTTATTTCTCTTTAAGAATGGTATATTTTGAGACCTAATCAGTTAGCCAGTGTCATCTTAAAATGATTCACTTGAAATGTAGATCAGTCCTTCATTTTGAGTCTTAATTCAGATTACCTGAAGGTTTGAGTATATACACTTGAATCTCATTTAAGCTTTTAAAGATCAAAGAGTTGCTCTCTAACTTCAAAGTGTTATTAAATCCCTACATAAACAATCAAAACTGACTCAATATCTGCGGAGTGAAACTCCGTAACATATGTACAACATATTAGTTCCATTTATAAAATTAGAAGTATCTCCAAGGGATGTTTGCATTGCTTGTGTTTTGTAATTATCTGCAGCATAGTTGCAAGTCTTACCAACACAAATAGGTGTTAGTAAGACCATGGAAAGAAACAAAGTAAAGGTTGATCTGTCAAAATAATTTCTTAGGAGTGCACTCAGGAAACTGAAGCAAGATTTAACCTTTTTCTGTTTGTTTTCTGTCCTTAGTGAGTTGCTGGGTAATTGCACATGCTGTAGGCTATCTAAAAGAAGCAAAGCATTTTTTTAAACTGTGTTTCCCTGGAGCCATTTTCATTTCATAATACACATAGCTCAGTTTGATGTGATTAAATGGAGTAAATGTATATTCATAGATTAATTTTATTATTCATGTCAGGGAATAGAAATGGTTTGATACTCACWAAGTCATTTGGGAACTGTACTGTATTGCGGGAGGTATATATATGCTTATTAAGACAAAGAAAGAACAATTTTTACAAAAATAATAACATCTGTTAAAGGAACATTTATATGTCATACATGTCTCAAGAAATTAAATAGAAAGTACAATTATGACACTTTATTCTTTTCTATCTCAGTCATGTACTCCTAAATAGGACAAAATTCTACCTGGCTTACAGTGATATGCAGCCAACTTTTTCCATTTAACTGTCAGATTCTCCTCTGTTACTGGCGCTTATTGCAAACTTCACTGGCCAGCTGTTTCCTCTTGTCCTTGCAGGATTCCTCTTGACCTYGCAGGTTTCCTTACCAGAAATAGCCTTGCTAGTAACTCTCATCTTGACCACATATTGCTGCAGATTTTTTCACTTGTTTAAAAAATGTCCTGTAGACACCTATTGCATTAGGTGTCTGAGGTATCTTCCATGAGATACTGCAGCTCATTACCTCCAAAGCATGGAGGTCCTGTTTCTGGCCACGTACTCCTTCAGCTTATGATGTGCTGGCCTTCTTGCTACATTTATATGGAGGAAAGCAACAAGGACAGTAGTTGATGATGTCAACAGAAAAGGTTTTTTCCAAATGATGTGTGACCAAAAGCTCAAGCTACCAAGCTGCATGTGTACTTTAAGTATAGGTGAAGAAATGATTCAGAGACTCATGTCTGGGATACCCAAAATGCAAACTGCAGACACCTATAGTCTAGAGAGCTTTTATACATGTTCTACCAAAGAGCTTCGTAAAGTGTAGTTGTTTTAATATATATAGAAAAAAATATTGGTCCAAAAGAATTGTAGCAATTAAGGAATCTCTTCTAGCCATACCAGAATCTGCCGACTTTTTCGACCCTTATCTTACTATCAGTCAAAACATGGAGAATTCTGCAACTGTACGTCTGTACCTTCTTGACCCTTCAAAAAACTATAGAAGCAACCCTCTGCTGGAAAAATAAATCCTTTTTAAATCCCCCAGCAATGCTTCTCCCAGCTCTCTCCCACAGCTCTTCTCACAGCAGCCTCATCCCCACTGCACGGCCACACCGTGCCAGCACTGSCCTTGAGCACATGCGGCCAAGCCCCTGGGAGGGGGCAAGAGGTAGCAGAGCATCTCGGAGCACTTAGGGCCCTGACAACACCTTGAAGATGGTGGTAGCTTCTTCATTGCCTTCTTCCTGTCCAGCTCCTTATTATTTTGCAGTAATCCTTGTATCTTCTCTCTCACTGAATCTGACATTCTGGATTTGTTTCGTGATTGAGCTTTGGTAATATGTGGTCCCCCCTTCAGCATTTCTTTTCCCCAGTCATGAGTTGTTCTCAGTTCTGCTTTTTATGTAAAATCCCTCATTCGCTTTACATTTTGCCTTTGTTTGTCAGTCCTCTGTGGTGTTACTGCTTCATGTTAAGGTATTCACATACAAGCCTTATAATACTTGCAGTTTCTACAGTCTGCTTGTTAACAGGTTTAAGATATGATTGAAGAAATAGTTATTTTGTTATTCATAATCTTAAATGATATGCCTCTTAAAGAATATTTTTTACTATCAGATTCTAATCCAGAAGAGCTCACCAAGTTAATATTTTCCTCAAATAACTGTTCTCTAAAAAAATACTGAAGGGAATGTGTACACATCTTACTGTCTGAGATAGCTTCCTTTCATTCATTCATTCATTTATATTATTTTTATATATATTTTTTCTATTAAATATTAGTGGTTAATTGCAACCATGAATATGCTATGTTTCAGCTTTAACAGTGTTAGTCTTTTAAACAAACAAACAAAAAAAGCCTTTTATTTTCCTGAATCATTGTCAAGAATGTGTGTACTCTGTTTAATAGGAAGGACCTATAAAATGATACATTTCGATTTTGCATTCTTTTTGCATCCTTCACTGAACCACTTTATTTTTTAGTAAGTTTGGGCTATATTTATATATACAGTTATATTTGTATGCACTGTTAGCTTATCCAGTGCTTTATTGGATTTCACATGGGCAACCTGATAGTTGCTTGAAGCTCCAGAAAGAAAAAGCAGAATAGTAGGAAATTTTAGCATCTRTTGTCTCCTACTGTGAGCCAGTGAAAAAAAAGGTTGCTACAGTTTTAGAAATAATGTTTATTTCCTTCCACCTCTGAAGATTATGAGATGACTTTTATAAAAGTGCTTTCCTCACTTAAAGTACAAATATAATTAATGCAGAATTAGTAAACAGTTATCTAATTAGTTCTGAAAGCTAGTTATTGATGAAACTTTTTATTTAATTTTTATCGCACTAGTAGTGAGTTACCTTTTCAGCTACTGTACATGCTTGGAAACAGGATGCTTGATGTGTGAAAATTCAAAACTGAGATATGGTCACTGAGAAAAAGTTGATAGCTAAAGCTCTTATATGTAAATACCATGCAGCTTAGCTTTAAATAAAGCTTTAGGCAGATAGGATTGTCATACTTCTCTGCATGGTAACTCACTTCAGTGCCTTCCGAAAATAAACTCACAAATCAGATTTGTCAGGTCATCCTGTTTCTAAATCAATTAGTTACACCACTGAATTCTCACACTTGCGTTTTGGATGTCTCAGTTGCCCATGTTTGGATATGCTAAAGATTTGGAGGAATTCTGGAGTACTTCGTGTAACTGTGCAGAGCAGAAAACCACACATTTGGCTGCACTGCTGCAAGAATGTTCMGTAGAGCAGAACTGTAATATTAACCATTACATCCTCCGTGTATGGAGTATCTGAAAGAACCTGGTCAGCAAGTGTTGGAATCAGTCAGTACCTATTATAATCTAACTTAATCTTTCTGGAATATAGCCARAGTTGTAAGTGGTGCAGATGACATTTTACCAGTGTTTCCTCATCTGTCTTTCATCCTTGTCTGATATTACAGAATGGTATTTGGGTTTTAGTGCTTGCATTCATATAATATTACAACTTGCAGTGCTCATTGATTGCATATCAAAACTGGGTCTTTCTTGCCCTTTGATTCCAATTAATAGGTTCTAAACTAAAAGGAGAAATTCTTTGTTTCCCCTCGCTGTTTTGTCTTGCACTGAGTCCTATTGAGCTGTATACTGTACCTTTTATATCAGTTCCCAAAGACATTAGCTTCTTCCTGGAAGATCCTAACTGATGGTAACTATCCAATTTACATCATCAGTAGGTCAGTGTTAGTATTAGTGATTTTAGCATTCTGCTATTATGCTGCTTCTCTTTCCTTTCAGATTCTAGAGGTGATTGTGTGCAGAGAGTGATTTGAAAAAAATGACTGAAAATAAGGATTTGGAATAAAAAAATCTCTTACCCTTTAGTATTAGCCTCTCTAGTGTGACATTAACATGAAAAACTTAAGAGGTTTTCATTCCAAAGAAAATTAAAGAAAGAATAAACATTAACTGTAATATCTTGTACCTAAGATGATGATGCTTGTGAAATTGAACCTATAGCCCTCTGGAATTTGTAATCAAGATGAATGTAGAGAATAAATTATTGGCTGCCATTGCACACATCAAAAAAGGATTTTATATAGTTAACTTTTGTTGCCCTCCTCTCGAGGATTTTGTACATCTTATCAGAACATATGACTGAGATACAGTAGCCATAGATATTTGATTAAAAAAGATGAGCGGTGGGAAAAATTATTGCATAATCTACGCAATCCTGATTTAAGTAGAATTGAATGAGCTGATTTTTATAAAAAGAATCAAAATATACAAGTCAAATAGAGTSCCTTGTAATACTGAAACTTCCAGTATTCCTTGCACATATTTTCTATTAAAAATATTTGGGATAACGCACACCCAGTTCCTGGGACACAACAGTCATATCAGGCAGCCCTAAGGAGAGAACAGTAAATTCCTACTTGCTTACCAATCTTTCGTCTCTGAAAGTCATACAAAATAGCTTTTAATAATCAAATCTGATGATAGTTGTACAAGATTAATGCATCTTTCCACTTTCAAGAAAGTGGAAATTTGTCTTTTGGTAAGGGTATGTTCTTGATACTAAAGTGTGAGTTAACTTCCTTATTCAGCAAGACTTTGATCTTTTGAGGGTTTATGTGCAAAAGTACCTAATGTGAACGACTGCTAAAGTGTAACCCATTTGTACGTTTATGGAGTGTTCAGGAGGACAGTATCTTCCGTATTGACTTCTCTTTCTTTTTTCTGCTTTAAATCAGAAGGGTTCTTTTGACTAAGGAACTGTCCTTCTRATGGAGCATAGACTGAGAAATAACTGAGTATGCCAGGTATGAAAGTCTTAATCAGCTTAAAATAGAAAAACTTAAATTAATTTTTGATGGGTCAGTCTTTTCTAAGAAGATGAAATATATGAATGCCTCAATTTCTGTAGTGCTATATTATTGTAGCTGTCACTCAGGCTTTTCTTGCTAATCCAATGAAAGASTAACATTTTATGATTATGTACAATACTTCTGGCAATCCTTTAAGGCCATATTATGGTTAAAAGTAACTTACTTATGGAAATATTCTGTTTTATTTTAATAAAATACTGTCCTGTTCTATTTAGAAACACATACTGAAATCTAATGAAGAATGCTTTAAAAAGATTTTCTTTCATATTTAAATTAGTTTTATCACAATAACATCACAATGCATTTTGGGAGAACAGAACAATGAAATCATAGTGAAACTTAATGTTTAGTTAACATGTATCTGAAGTTGTCATACCCTAAATGCTTATACAACATTTTTATRTTAATATTTATAAATCATAAAATAGGAAAATGAACATTTTGTAGACAAAAATTATATTCATGATATTAATGTTTTTCATTAAGAAATATTTGGGGATAATTTGATAACAACTTGGTTTTCACTAAATAGACTGTTAAAAAGCTGCATAACCTAATTCATTGCTCATCCATCCTGACATCAACACAGATCTTACAGAGGTGGAAGAAAGGCAGAGCATATGAGGTCGTTCTTGGTCCTGCATTGGCRGAGGTACTAGATACTGAAAAAAATACAGAAAAGTATTAGAGCTGAAAAAAAATACAGAGAATGATAGTCTTATAAAGAAAAACCTAATATGTGAGTTGCTACCTGGAGCTGATCTTAGTTGCATAGAAATTAGTAATGTTCCTGCTAAGGATGATATGCTCTATTCATTGCTGTTAGCATACCAGTAGGACAGTGCTGCAAAATTGGTATAGATAGTGTCATTTTCTCCTAATCACTTTCAAATGTTGGATTTGAGGTCTTTCAAATATGTAAACAGAGAGAATGTTTTCAACATGACTCAAAAAAAAAAAAACTATTTTGGGGTCCTCTACTTTATTTTTTATTCTGCCAGAGAATTTCCTAAGTGGATACACATTGAGATACTACCTTACAATATGTTTGGAATGTCAGGAATAGCTTTTCCTGACATTTTTGATGTAGGAGCCAGTTACTTTATATTTCTTTAGCATTTTTTTCTGTTTCGAAACCTGTTCTAGTTAGAATATATGCTTTCAAAACTTTTGAAAAGTTTTTTGCAAGCTTTTAAAAGCTAAACTTTTACTCAAACAAGGAAGACCAAGATTTCTTCTTTTTCACTCCAGCTAGATTAGGAGGATGGCATGCAAAACAAATCAAAAGAAATCAAGAAATCCTTTTCCTATCTGTTTAAATTTTTTCTTACTTCTCTTTAATGGTGAATTAAAATTAGCAGAGTTGGTTCCTGTGGTAAATCACATGAAGCTTCATGAAAACATTACATTTTGAGTTAGAAAACAAAACTTAGAAGTTTTCTTTGCCCAATTCTTTGTGACTGATGTGCAACTTTGACATTTCAATTTATCTAATGCCATGAAATTTCATTTCATATATTTTTTTTTGCACTAGACAGTTTTTAGCTTGGACAACTCCAAGAGCAGTTAAGTTAAATGATGTCTAAAGTTTAGAGTTCAACTTTAGTTACATAGTTCCTGTTAAACTCTATTTTTGTAGGAAAACATGTTTAGCAGCATTTTACAACTCAAATRCTCACATTTTTAAAAGCTAGAATTACATAGAAAAAAACCTCATTCTGTCTATCTCAAAGTTTTAATTAGAAAAATCCCCACATATTTTATGTGCAATTGTAATTAGGAAGTGCAGCATTTAAGTTGAATGTATTGTACAAGGTTTTTTTCTTCCCTCTGGCTTATTTTTAGTTATAAGGTAATGCTAAGGTACATAAGTATATGCAAATATATAGGTATATTATATTTGGCCTCATAAATATTCTTACCTTAATGCAATTTGAAGAAGCTGAGCTGTTTAATTATTGAAGAAAAAAAAGGATTTTTCTTCATGAGGTGTTCTCCCTTTCTTTAGAAAGTAAAATTTGAAGACATATGAACTTGGATTGGAGGTGTAGAATGACGAGAACTTTAAGATGAATAGAGCAAAACCAGAGAAAAATTAATTAATGTAAATTCRCCACAGTTGCTTACATAAGAAAACAATATATATCACCAATTCCATGAAGAACAGTTTATAAAAAGAATAGAATAGGAAATCTTCATCTTATTGGAAAAGGAAATAAGATGTAGTTCCAGCCTGATGGATAGAATTTCATAGATGTAAAATGATSCACTGTCTTTTCCAGAACTTAAACTATACTTTTATAAGAACCTGAAATATCTGTAACTCAGCTGTTCAATASATCTAAATATTAGGCCAAAATTTCTGCAGTACTGTACCAGTTGTACAATTTCTTTTTTCTGAAGTCTCGCAGATTTTAACTATGTAGACCGAATTTGCAGAATCTTAGGGCAGAAGTAGAGGTATTCAACAAGTGAGTAAACAAAGCAAGTAAGATCAAAATGTATGGAGAAGAGGACTTTTTATAAGATGTAAAAGTTAATTTACAGTAGATCAAGATGATTTTTAGAAATTTGTTTATTGAAATGTGTTTTGTTAATTTTTAATTTTGAGATTTAAAATATCTGTCTATCATTGCTTTTGAAGAGAGCTCTTACTGTTTTCATGCACAGAGTACCATAACAGTCAAGTTAACCAAACGAAGGAAGAAAGGAGAATGAAACAAACTTTTGYTAAGGCGATCACAAACACTGCTGAATCTGATAGCAAAAACTGCAAAAATATTTTCTATCGTTGTGTTCATTCTTTTCTGAATGGTAGCTTGGATGTGTTGAGCTGTATTTTATTTAAAATCTAACTAAGCACAGTACTGTAGCGTGGTGAGGATGTGGTTGATGGGGGGGATTRTTTTATTATGTATTCTGAATTTTAAAATGTCCCCTTTAAACTCTTTAAGTTCATTAAACCAGTGTTGGTGCGCATTCTGGTTTGTCTTCTGTAGATTTGAGGTTAAATCCTCCAAAAGTTTTAGATAAAATGCTTAATCTAATTCTGTAACTAAACAGACTTCCTATCACCAAAGTTAGAAATGTATATGTGTGTGTGGGGGGGTGGAGTGTTGAAAACAACACTAGTTGTTTGTTTTTACTAGTAATATACGCCTGTTGATTTGCCTACTTTTGACAGGTGGCTCTTTTACTCTTGTCATGAGCTACAAAGGAAAAAGAAAATGATGGAACACCAGATATTCTAAATTTCACCAAATCATTGTGTTTAACATTAGAATTTGGTTTTGAAACTGCGGATACATAAAGAAACTCAACATTACAGACTTGGTCTAGTGCCAGCATTAGCATTAGTAGCATTAGCAGAAGTCTTCATGTTGACTCCAATAACTATTGAATTTACATATTCAGAAAGCATAGAAATGTACAGATATTTTCAAGATGGATTCTGACTTGGTAAAAAGGAAAGAAAATTTGGCTATTTGGCTAGAGGTGACAGTTTCAAATAGGAAACTTGTCTGCTGTGTTTGGATCTGTGTGAGAACTCCACTGGGCTTGGATGCAGAAAAAAATTTAATGCATTTTTGTGCATTACTATGAGAAGGAAGTGTTGCTTTTCTCTTTTGCAGAGACAATCTCAGACAGAATGCAGTACTGTATGCTGCTATCAGATCTCCAGAGTCCTTTATAAAATTACCATTTTCACTAAATATTGCTTACAAAAATCCTTCTGACTTTATCCAAGTCTCTGAGTATAACTGTTTGGTTGTTTGTTTGTTTTTTTCTGGATTATATTGAYGTAGTATGCTCAATATGCAGTTTTGATACTGACATACTCAAGTTTTATTTGAAAATTTACTTTTTAAAATGCCAATTGAGCCTGCCTAAAACTCAGAAAGAAATAAAAGGCAATCAGGAAAGCAGTGTCTTTTCAGTGCTGGAGAGAGAACATGTGGTCTTTGTTTAATTTGTTAATGATGAGAATACATGCATGCRTCATACAATTACTAATTTGCCTTTGTCATGTGCCCATCCTAGAATTCAGATAAAAATTCAGTATCCACATTCCTTCCAGGTAAAGATTTCAAAGCAGAGCTGTTCTTTTAGGTCTTCTGCTACATAGTTTTCAACATTTTTAAGGCAGATCATCACATGCAAGCGTCTGTAGAATATAATCTTAAATAACTAAAAATAAGAGRTCCTGGTCATGTATGACATAGACTGTCACATATTATCCCGTGATTTTTCAGACTTTTTGAATCAATCCAGTAACTATTTCAGTTTGCATTGGGAAATCTCAACTATGAGTTATTGAAATACAGCACATTATACAAATGCTCTAAAAATGAAATGAGGCTAGATTTTTGACAACTCCACACTAAAATCTGAGTTAGAGTAACTTCTGATTAGAAAGTATTCTCTTAAGAAACAGAAGTAGAATGAAACGTTCTGAAATGTTGTTCTAGGAAATACTATTTCTTCAAGAAAAAATGTTCTATGCATATCTGCAAGTCCATTGTGCAGTTCTTGTTCAAGTYTGAACCAGGATAGCAGATGCTTGTGTGTGTATGGTAACTTCTTCATTTCACTTTCTCAGCTCTGTTTTTGTTTTTAATACTGTTACTGTTTTGTTTTTAATTTTATTTTTTACATTTAATTTCTTTATCTGCAAAACACACAAACATTTGATTTTTCACTGACAAATGATATGTTCACAGATTAGGACTTAAATTCTAGTATAGAAAGCAAAATAAAATAAATAAATAAAATAAAAATATAATAATAAAAAAAAATAATGAAAGTAGTTATTTTAAAATCATAAAAGTTAAACCTTTAACTTAGTATAAAGTCTAAGGAAGTAGAAGTGTTGGAAGAAAAAAGAAGCATCTCAGGAGCTCTTCACAGGCCCTTGATCTATCACCCATGAGAGTCAATGGGGAGACATCTCCCAGTGAGATCTTTCAGTCAGGCCATGGTTGCATAGTTGCTCCATGTGTCAACTCTTAGAGCAGTTGAGGCTGAAAGGCACCTCTGGAGATCTCCTACTCCAGCCGTACTGCTCAAACAAAGCAGTGTCAACTAAAGCAGGTTGTTCAGAGCTGCATCTGGTTGGATCTTGAATATTTCCGAAGATGGAGACTGCACAACTTCTCTGGGTAACCAGTTCCCCTGCTTGACCRCCCTCACAGTAAATCTTTTGATGGCACAACTCAATGTGACCAAAAAAGGTTATGAAAAAAAATATGACCAGAGCAATTTATAACTGTTCTTGCTTCCTATTTTAAGCCTTTTGCCTACAGACTGTGTTCACTTTCAGCTCAAAATATAGACTAAGGTATGGTTTGTCACTCTGCTGCTTGCTTTTTCYTTTTCTCCCTAAATAGAATGATGGTTTCGCTTCCACTTGTCGTTAGAATCACTGAGTCTTATTGTTATGGGGGTYAACAGTGTTTTAGGTTAGTGAAGGGTCTCACAGTTGATTTCACGTCCACAGAGTGATTTCAGTAATAAAAAACTAGTTAAATATTCTTGGTCATTGAGAGAGTAGAATGACTTTGCTCAGAAAGACGTTTTTGCACATTGTGAGTACTATAACAAAGCGTACAGAAATTGTTCTGTGTTGTTGGACACAAACAGTATATTGTTACTGGTGCTCCTGGCAGAGCTGAGTGAAGAGTAAGACTACATTGAAGCCTAAGCGATTTGTAAAGCAAAAAAAATTCAGACGGTAAAGAATGATATGTTTATATTTCTCCAGTGAAGGGAATTTGGAAAGTTTTAATGGTATTTGTAAATCAGAATGAAAGAAAAACAAGAATATTTAAATAGAACAGTTTCTGCATGCTAGAGAGAAGAAATTCGGTTCTAAGAACCTCAGAAAAAGATAGCTGCAAGAATCATAGTATATAATTATTCTGTTTTAGATGGAAGAAGGATGGAAAGATAGTTGCATGCTATTTTTTGTGTGTTTTCAAATGTTGTTCTGATCCATGGGGCCAYGTTTAAAATCTTATCCTTCTCTGCAAGAGGAAGGATGATGGAAAGGGTTTGACAATATGGTGGTTTCTTTATATTTTATTTTTCCGTCATAACTTTCACAGTCTAAGGAACTTTCTAAAAGTATCAGTTATCAAAGTTCCTGTATTTTTAAAGGGCAGCTGATCACAAAGGCAAGTGATATTGAAAGAATACATCTTTTATGTACATACTTAGAACCCTGCTGCCTGAATAGACAGGAGTTTGAAATAAAGGTTAGGCCAAAATTCAGCTAATCTTGTTCATGTAAGTATTCTGTATCTCTTCAGAGTTTCAGGTGTGCAGACTTTTTGAAAATAGCAGCACAAGATTTTTTTTTTTTCCTTTTTTCTTTTGGCAGAAAAACCTTTTTGGTGAGAAAGTTCTAACAGAGGTAGGAGAACTTATATGTTGCCTTTTATCTTTCAGCATCATGTGGGACAGTTGTGAGTGTATTGAAGTATTGAAGTAGCTGAGAGAGTAGCCTCAAAATGACACTGAACATGACTGCAAGGAAAATGCATTCTTCGCTGTTCTTGGGAATCTGAATCTTTGAGGATCAGCTGTYTGTGTTCAAAATGTAATTTCAGCCTGACTTTGAAAGAATGAGATGATTGAAATTTAGAGATTTTTAGTGTCAGCTGTTGAACGATACTGCTGAAASTAATTACAGTGGTTTTGATTGATGAAGTTTTTTTATCTTTTCATGTAAAATAAATTCTCTGGTAAGAAATTTTGATTGATCTTCTCTCCCATCGCTCTTACCCTGAGTGAAATCTCATTGTGTGCCTAAGTTCATGACTCTTATCCAGTGTCCAATCTTTTCAAGATATGAACAAGTTATATGCTTTTTAGCTTGCAGGCATATAATAAATGACCAGCGGGACCTGCAAAGGTTAGCCTTTCATCATAAAGAGATTCATTTTCTCTTTTTAGCCTTAAAGCAATACTAATGAAAAATGTCTTATTTAATATGTAAATTCTGTTTTAATTTGCATTTCTGTTCTGAGAACAGTTAAAAATATTGAAAGAAGTGCAAATTTGTATTAGCCTATTAATATTCTAAGATTTTTGAATGTAATAAACTGAACTAGATAGAGCAGTGTGCTAATTCCTTCAACTATTGCTGGCTGCATAACAAGGCTGAGTACTACTCAGCATTTCATAGGATATATTTAACACTGCATTATAGTGCATAAAAGGAATTGGTGACTAATATAAGAGAATATATGTACAGGGAGAATAATAATAGTGTAGGTATAAATACATAGAATAAGCAGAATGTTACAAAAAAGGTGTTAAGCTGATAYGCTGTACTTTTCCAAATGAAGAATTTTTCTTCTCTTGCTTTGTATAGATTTCYTTCCCTTAAAAAAGGACATTAAAGAACATATACAAAAAGAATATGTACTTAAAAAGAAACTCTAAATGGGAGCTTCAGTGTGCAAATGTATCAAATTATACACCACACAAAATCAATGGAACAGTGAATACTGTCTCCCAGAGTTCTCAGAAAGGGGCCCAGCCGTATAGATTGGAGAAGAAGATTAATGCACTGTGAACAGAATACTCTTTCATAATGACTGGATTAAATCATTATTCAGTATGACAATTCTGGGCAAACACAAAATATGGTATGGCTAGGAGGAGATACTGACCACCAGTATGACATTAGTGACTTCAGYATTTGTTTCTTTTTGTCTGGAATGCCTTACCTTTATATTAGTCCTAATAAAGTGGCTGGACTATATTTGGGTAAACTAGATCTAAGCCAATTGTAGTCARTGGAAATATTTTTGCTGACTCAAACTGTTTTATTTAAACAAAATTAAAACAAAATTAACAAAAGATACATTGCAAAGTTGATTGTAGACGTAGTTACTCTACAYAGAGGAAGGATAGAGAAAATCTTGTAGGTAAGAGAAAAGTCAGTAATCCAGTGAATAAGATGGTTATCAATGTTTCTGAGGAAAGTGGTTATTTGAATTTTCATCTGGATGTCTGATAAAAATATATAGATGAGTGGAGGTGGAGAGAAAGAAAAATGATAGTGAAAAGTAGATAGGTGACTGGGGACAGATAAAGATATCACTTGTTAAGTAGAAAAATGTATGCTATTTGTATGGTGGTTGCTTGCAGGAGAAAAATATTTTTATCTGAATACTTCTTAGCTTAAGTCCATTTATTTAAGGGTAAGGCACTTTTTTTCCACCAACAAAGAATTGTGTGTATTGTATATTACAGACTGAGGGCTCTTTTCCTCTTTTTCTTGGGATCAAAAGGCTCAATGTAGCTGAAGGTAAGAAAAGGAATTATGAAGGTTAAAATTTTTCAAGCTTTAAGGGTGAGATAATCTTTCATATTTATTTGAAAAGTTAAAATGCCAACATTTTCCTGGTTTAGCAGAGTAAAGCTGTTCTGGACTCCACTTATGAAGAATTTTTAATGGAAGGAGAGAGAACTGGCTGAAGAGATACCTGCTTCTGAATGAGGCATTTCAGGCCCAGCAGCAGTAGAGATGTATCAGCATGCTTCAGCTAATTATCCCTGTTGAGAAATACAGTATTTTAGCCTTTTCGGAGCCACTGTAACAAATGATGCTTCTTTTTGATGCTTCTTAGAACCAGGTTAGCTCTGTCCTATTCCACTAAGAGCCTAAACATCAACTTCTGCTGATTCCACAGCAACATTTTTGACCGTAATATAAAATATATATTTTTAAAGTGTCTACATTCAAAATCAGGCTTCAGATGTTTACAGTGTGATTTTAGAAATCTTGTCTCAGTTAAGTACTTACATTACATTCCATAATTATTAAATTAAATTGGTTCTTTGGGATATATTCCAACAGAGCRGTCATTAAGATAAAACAAATCCTACTTACTGGCATGTAGCATTTTAACTGTATTCTGATCTTTGAGATGAAACTCTGCAGAGCTTGCTCATGAGCATGTTGGCAATAATACATTATCCTGCAGAGATTTAAGTAGGCTTTGCTGTTACTACAGTCAGTTGATTTTTTCTATATGTTGCAAAATTAAATACAAAGGGTGTTTGTGAAATGATCCTTCAAAATTGAAAAAATTCAAAAAAGCAAAACAGAGCAGAAAAATGAAAGAGGAATTTATTGTAGTTTTTAGTTTACATTCTGCTCCCTTTGTCTCAACACAACTATGACCTACTTCATTGTTTTCATGTGAAGAACACATCCAAAGACCTCATATTACCTCAAAGACGGTGATCAGGAGGATCATGGGGAAATCATGCTTAACCATTCTGATGGCCTTCTATGACGACATGACTGGCTGGGTAGATGAGGGAAGAGCAGTGGATGTTGTGTACYTTAATTTCAGCAAAGTTTTCAACACTGTCTCCCATAACATCGTCCTAGATAAGCTCAGGAACTGTGAGTTAGGTGAGTGGACAGTGAGGTAGATTGAGAACTGGCTGAAAGGCAGAGCTCAGAGGGCCGTCATCAGTGGCGAAGAGTCTAAGTTGGAGGCAGGTGCTAGTGGAGTTCCCCAGGGCTCAGTACAGAGTCCCATCCTGTTCAACTTCTTCATCAATGACCTGGATGAGGGGACAGAGTGCCTCCTCAGAAAGTTTGCTGATGATCCCAAGCTGGGAGGAGTGGCTGACACACCTGAGGGCTGTGCTGCCATTCAGAGAGACCTGGACAGGCTGGAGAGCTGAGTGGAGAGGAACCTCCTGNCATAACATCGTCCTAGATAAGCTCAGGAACTGTGAGTTAGGTGAGTGGACAGTGAGGTAGATTGAGAACTGGCTGAAAGGCAGAGCTCAGAGGGCTGTCATCAGTGGCGAAGAGTCTAAGTTGGAGGCAGGTGCTAATGCAGTTCCCCAGGGCTCAGTACAGAGTCCCATCCTGTTCAACTTCTTCATCAATGACCTGGATGAGGGGAAAGAGTGCCTCCTCAGAAAGTTCGCTGATGATCCCAAGCTGGCAGGAGTGGCTGACACACCTGAGGGCTGTGCTGCCATTCAGAGAGACCTGGACAGGCTGGAGAGCTGGGTGGAGAGGAACCTCCTGAGGTTCAACAGGGGAAAGTGCAGAGTCCTGCACCTAGGGAGAAATAACCTTAGGCACCAGTACAAGCTGTGGGCTGACCTTCTGGAGAGCAGCTCTGCAGAGAAGGCCCTGGGAGTGCTGGTGGGTGACAAGTTAACCGTGAGCCAGCAATGTGCCCTTGTGGCCAAGAAGGCCAATGGTCTCCTGGGGTGCATTGGGAAGAGTGTTGCCAGCAGGTCGAGGGAGGAGACCCTGCCCCTGTACTCAGCCCTGGGGAGGCCTCATCTCGAGTCCTGTGTCCAGTTCTGGGCTCCCCACTACAAGAGAGACATGGAGCTACTGSAGAGAGTCCAGCACAAGACTRTGAACATGATAAGAGGGCTGAAGCATCTCCAYTTTAAGGAAAGGCTGCGAGAACTGGGCCTATTAAGGGATCTTATCAATGTCTACAAATACCTTAAGGGATGATGTCAAGGGAATGAGGCCAGAAACTTTTCAGTGTATCAGCAATAGGACAGGAGGCAATGGGCGCAAACTGAAACACAGGAAGTTCTGTCTGAATGGCTCCCCACTACAAGATGCTGGAGCACCTGCCCTATGAGGAACRGCTGTGAGAGCTGGGCCTCKTCAGCCTGGGGAAGAGAAGACTGAGGGGGGATCTTACCAATGTGTACAAGTACCTGAAGGGAGGRTGTCAAGGGGAYGGRGACAAACTCTTTTCAGTTGTCCYRTGTGACAGGACARGAGGCAATGGGCAGAAATKGAAGCACAGGAAGTTCYGCCTGAMYRTGAGGGGGAATTTCTTCCCTGTGAGAGTGACGSAGCACTGGCACAGGTTGCCCAGAGAGGTTGTGGAGTCTCCTTGTCTGGAGATCTTCAAGGCCCACCTGGATGCAACCCTGTCTACCATGCACTAGGTGACCTTGTTTGAGAGGGGAGGTTGGACTAGATGATCTCCAGAGGTCCCTTCCAACCTTACTGATTCTRTGATTCTATGAAAATCTTTACTATGAGAGTGACAGAGCACTGGCTCAGGCTGCCCAGAGKTGTGGATTCTTCTTCTCTGGAGATATTTAAAACTTGACTGGATTTGATTCTGGGCAACATGCTCTAGGTGACCTTGTTTGAGCAGGGGGATTGGACTAGATGATCGCCAGAGGTCCCTTCGAACCTCAACCATTCTGTGATCTGTGCCAGGTGGACCCATTGTTTGTTGAATTCATAATTGATATGATATAGTGATGCTCGTACRTGGATGAAAAATGTTTGTCTGCATGGGTGTCTGTGGACGTATCACCAATATTGCTTTCATGTTATGTTTTAGTCTGTAGAATGTGGYAGTATGGAGGACTGTTACTAAGATGTATTTCTTCTTTTATACTTTTAATTGGTTGGTCATTAGGATTTCTATCTTTAAAAAAATACTCCTTAATGAGGCCTGTAACAGTATGAATTTTTTAATTCTTTTTTTTAGCTAATTATTAATGAATTATGTTTGAGGATTGTTTTCCAGTTTGAGTTATTCCAAACAAAGCAAATCATTCAAAATCATCAAATGATTTATTCCTCTATACTTGTGACTATATGCCAGCCAGGAGTAATGAAATAAGTCTTAGCCCTTACTATTGGTTGTTACTTATGATGYGGACTGAGATCAGGTGTTTGCACAAATGCATATCAAAAAATCTCCACTGGAACAATTTCCACTTGCACTGAGACAAAGTTAATTTTAACAAGAGAAAATATTTTTACTGAGCATGATACAGGGTAGACCCTTGTTACTTAAAGCTTGATTGGGCTAGAAAGTCATATGCCTGCAGGTCATAGCACCATAAAYTATGTTCAGCCTCTGTTTCTCTTAAATTAGGTGGTTGCAGAAGGGAAATCTGATGTCTGGGGAAAAAAAAAGTAAACTGTTATATAGCATCATTACTTGTTGCAGTTTTCTTCTTAAAATTTGCTTTACYCAGTTATATAATTAATTTTATTTAAAAAAAAAAGAGATGCAGATGGTATTTCAGCTGTTACCAAATAACTTTATCTGAAATTTGTTAAAAATTAAAAAAAAAGATTTAAAAGTAGAAAGTATATTTTAAATCAGAATTAAGATATGTTGGATTTTTATTTTCAGATATGTTCAATTTCATAAAGTGAGAGTTGCCAGTGCATCATTGTTTGACTTCTGTTTCAAATTTTTATATTTGGCAAATATGCAAGAGAAGTGACTTTTCTGGTTTATTCTTCATGTATATCTTTGAGATTTGGTATTTATTTTTGTCATGAAAAATTCTAATCCTTCACAAAATCTATCATCTGGCCTGCCTCTGACTGTTTAATTCAAAGACTCTGCTTAGTAATAAATTAATATAGGAACTGTATTTCCAAATTAAATTTTCCGATACTGCAACTAGTTAATCTTCTATGAAGTACAAAACATRGGCAAAGCTTACAGTGCTGGAGTATATGAAGTTGTTTAYTACTGTGAATCTTAACTCTGTGGATGTAAATTGAGATAAAGGCCACTATTTCGATAAATTTAAACAGTCTTGCATGCTCAATTTATGGTAGATCGAGTATTTAGTTAAAATTGTAGTTTTGTCTTCCCACTCAGCATACATACAGAAAGGCTCTTTCTATACTCATTAGTAGTGTGAACCTAAGATTAAAGTAGAAAAACAAATATGCATTTCATAACTTCTAAAGACTTAAGTTAGTGCTGGAAAACCCTTCTTTTGTTAGCATAAAACCCAGGATTGAGTTACAAAAAATAAGAACAATTTGGAAACACACTTTAGAAAAAATGGATGTTCATGTACTACGTTTACTGTTTGCTTTGGAGAGTTTTTCCTCTAATTTTAATCAATTTAAGATTAAATTAGCTATTTRGAAAATAATTCTTAGAAATTTGTATATTTCTATATTAGGCACTTTTAATGCTACATGTTTCTTAGAGCATACATTTAGATACTTTGGGTCTACTTCAGACTACCTGATTTAGCTGCTTAAGATAGGCACTGTAATAAACTAGTCTTTTGATCCAGAAACCAGGATCCAGGAGCTTAGACTCTCTGGGGGAGCAAGATCTAAGCAGCTATAAAGGAGGCCTCAGAGGGCCTGAAAAATCCCAGCTTGGGATCATTGGCAGACTTTCTGAGGAGGCACTCTTTCCCCTCATCCAGGTCAACTGATGAAGAAGTTGAACAGGATGGGACTCAGTCCTGAGCTCTGGGTGATGCCACTTCTACCACAATGCAGAAATTGGCCGTACCCCCTGCTTCCCATGGGAATGACTGCCTTGGAAACGCTGGNAGGTGTGTCAGCCACTCCTCCCAGCTTGGGATCATTGGCAAACTTTCTGAGGAGGCACTCTTTCCCCTCATCCAGGTCAACTGATGAAGAAGTTGAACAGGATGGGACCCAGTCCTGAGCTCTGGGTGATGCCACTTCTACCACAATGCAGAAATTGGCCGTACCCCCTGCTTCCCATGGGAATGACTGCCTTGGAAACGCTGGGGAAGTTGAGGGGCCAGTGAGGTACCAAGAAGGTATCTG
This sequence comes from Rhea americana, assembly GCF_003343005.1. Lineage (NCBI taxonomy): Eukaryota > Metazoa > Chordata > Aves > Rheiformes > Rheidae > Rhea > Rhea americana. Next base: position 155,187 of record NW_028186478.1, on the reverse strand, counting down.
GTCCATGTTAATCCATAACCATGCCCAAGGAAGATCTGGCCACTGCAGAGACTGACTTTCAAGTTTTTTAGACCAATACTGTAATCATGTTTCCAGAGYTAAACTGAACAGGGCAGTAATCACCTGACTGCTAGACAACTGTAACCACAACTAAAACAAGCTCAAATCAGCTCTGGMCAAGACGAACCCAAGCCCTTGATAGTACTGTCAGGTCAGTGCAAATCCTGTGTATGACTTTTTCCATGAGTGACAAAATCGTATTTCCTGCACTATCCCAGAAGTCCCAGCAGTTTTGTCATTGTGGATATTTTCTGACCAAAGACTGCATGATGCACATGGGTGGACTCTGATGTCATTTCTGTGTCACAGTGAGTGTCTTGCAAYGTCCTTTCACAGCTTCTAAGCTCTCGGTGCCGTGAGGTGGGGCAGGAGAACATAGTTGTTCAGCTGGTGATGCCACAGTGCTTGGATTGTAATATCCCTCCAGAATCTTCTATGTCTTTTTTTTTAACCTCTTTGTAACTGTTTTTTTTACTTTTACTTTTTAAATCATTTTTTTTCCATTTTAACCTTTCTTTTGCCTTTTACCTTTTACCTTTTTTTTTTACTTTTTTTACTTTTTTACCTTTTTTAACAGTGACTCTAATAAAAGTTCTGTAACAGAAGTGTTAAACAGCATGTAAGTCAATGATAGTAACTTTTTTTCAAATAAGATGCATTTGGACTTTGCTCTTGTTACATTAAATAGTGTATGCAAAGGCTATGTCTTGATGCCAAATCATATGCAYTTCTCCTTGCTCAGGTGCAAAGAAACAGTGTCTTGCTGTGCTAGTAACTATTCCAGAGCTGAGCATTTCGCTTTGACCATCTGTACTAGGACATTGTTAGCATGAAGCTTCATACTGTTTGGCCCAAACCAGCTAGTACTGACCCAAACTATCCTCAGAGTCAGGAATTAGCAACAGCCAGAGCAGTGTGGCTGAGGCCCCGATGCTTGGAAGTGTAATAGTAAGGACACAGGCTGTTTTTTGTCAGCAGGGCTCCAGGCCAGAAAAAAGTCCCGGCACATTTAATTCATGAGTCTAGACATAGGTTTTGGAGTGCAGCCATATTCAGGACAGGAGCCAGCARAATAGGTGGAGGGTGGTCAGAGCACTGAACACTTCAATGTCACTCCTGCTCTGAGAGAAAGTTGACTGCACTCTCCACCTTGCAAAGTAGTTTGCAGTAAAAATAGAGAATGGGGGCTTGCTAAGTGGTCAGACATCTGTGCAGGGCAGTTGTGCACAGCTGGGAGCAAGCTGGAAAGCGAAACTCCATCCTTTAAGGGGCAGTAAGCTGCTCTGCAGCATGCCCTAGGTTTGCTCCYATCACTGGTTAAAATCTCTTGCTTCCTCCCAGGATAGGGTTATACTGCAGTTAATGCTTGGGTACCTGGACATTTGTAATGTAATCCTGCCTGGCTCTCCCCTCTTGGATAGAGTCTTGGGCAGGGCTGATGGCAGAGAGTGTGAGATTTGAAGTCAGCTGCTGCTCATTCCAATAAGGCCAGGAAAGGGGCTGAGCAAGGTAAGTATGTAAAGACTGAGCAGAGAAGACCTGACTGTTTCAAGCAGAGATAGATCTGGTTTTATCACTGACTAGGGAGCTCAGGCCCTGTTATGAGTTGAAGCAGCTGCTGCTGGCAATACTGGAAAATGAGAACAGATGAAGGTGGGACCAGGACAAACTGTGAGGAGAGCCTGGAATGGATGGTATCATTCCAAAGGGAATGACAGGCTGCATTGAACAGGCACAGGGCTGATAAGCAGGGACAGCCGATCAGCTCTGAACACAGTGTTTCCTTTACCCTCTTTTCCCTTCCCAATCAAACAACCTGCTTCCATCTAACCCTTCCTCACTGGCSTGTTTCATTGCCTTTGTACTCTTATTTGTTGTTTCTGACGTGGTTACCTCTGTAGTTCAGTCAATGATCCTGGTAAGCCAGCACTCCCTTTTCACTGTCCTTTAACATCTTTCCCTTGGGATACTTCTCCTTCATTATCGTTTGCCTTATGAGAGAAAAGGAGGAAAAAGGTTTCTTTCGTAAGGCAAAAGGGGAATAAGAACTTCCAAATAGTAAATTAGGGAATAAGGGTTTTAAACCTTTCTCAGCTAAAGCGTGACCTGTTTGTCACTTCTCAAGGAGCCTGCCCTTGCCAGCAGAGTWCTATGGGATCACGATCTTCTCCACTTCTCCTCACAGCAGAGAGTGTGAAGGATGCAGAGGGGCAGCCAGGCTTCCTGAGTCTGGTGGGGAAGAAGTCCTCTGAGAGGGAAGTCCCGTGCTCTTTGTATGCTTAATCTAATGCCATTTATATACTACAGACTAACCTATTCCCTTCAACTGTTAGATTTCATGTGGAAATCTATGAGAGAAGTCTGACCAAATTAAAGTTGATGACACTGGGATGTAGTACAGTGTATCGAAGGATTGTCAGCCTTAGCAAAATAATTTCTTCTCTTATCCTATAGGCTGAAATAAATATTGCAGCTCCCAGTATGAATGAGGAGAAATGAGTGAGAACTGGCCAAGGCCGGGATGTGCTCAGCGAAAGCAGAAGAGGGAGTTGAACTGGCAACTGGTTCACRGGACGGGAAAGCAGGGCCCAGTGCAAAGAGGCCTGGCTGGGCCAGATGGCAGTAAGAGGGCAGCCCAGTGCTGAGATGGCCAGTGGTTGCAGTGGCACTGAGCTGGAGCTGTGGGAGCCACCAGCATGGGAAGCCCCAACGTGCCGGTACCCTGGGCAAGCACACAAGGTTGGTGTAAGTGCACCTAACTGAGTGTTTTCCCCTGAATTGAGCCCATTTCTCTTCTATTTTAGTCAAATACTCTCAATAAAACTATACTGTGTAGCTTATTTCTTGACTATATTCTTCAAGTAACTTTTTTTTTCTCTGAGCTCATGTAGACTAAAGGTGTCTTTATAGGGACTTATAAGTCCTTATATACATGCTTACAAATTGTTTTCTGAGGTTTATTCTCATAACAAAAATTTGGGGCTTTCAGGTTTTGTAATCCCTGCAGCAAGATGAGAAGGCTTTTCTGTCTTCAGGACCTACAGTGCAGGCAGCAGCTTATGGAAAAATATGTAAAGTACTATTATACTCAGAGTACTGAATATTAAGTAAGATATACCAGATGATGATGTGAAAGGGATGAGTCCTATAGAATTAGACCACAGCATATAGTTAGGTGGTATAACACAGTGAATGGAGAATGATACATTAGAAAGGCAGCTCTTTCCATGGATCTTGAATAGATGGTATGTAGACAAGGAAGACTTTTATACTTTACTACATTTGCTACTATCATTCTGTCTTTTTTTTTTTTTTTTTTTTTTTTTTTTTTTTTNTTTTTTTACCAGAGGCAGATATTAATTCAAAGGGACTTCTTTTAAAAGACTAAGACTGATGGGGAATTTGTAATGTGTTTTGGTTGTCCAGGGTATATGAGTGAAATTCTTAGTTCCTTTAATCTAAATTTTGAAAGAATTTTACAGGCTTAATTAAAAAACATTAATACATATTTTATAAGGACTGCCTGAAAAAGTCCACAAAGTCAGACTAAAGGGTGATATATGTTAGGTGGAAAATGGACTTCATAGAATCAGTAAGGTTGGAAGGGACCTCTGGAGATCATCTAGTCCAACCTCCCCTCTCAAACAAGGTCACCTAGTGCATGGTAGACAGGGTTGTATCCAGGTGGGCCTTGAAGATCTCCAGACAAGGAGACTCCACAACCTCTCTGGGCAACCTGTGCCAGGGCTCTGTCACTCGCACAGTGAAGAAATTCCTTTTCATATTCAGGCAGAACTTCCTGTGGTTCAGTTTCTGCCCATTGCCTCTTGTCCTGTCACATGGGACAACTGAAAAGAGTTTGTCCCYGTCCCCTTGACACCCTCCCTTCAGGTACTTGTACACATTGGTAAGATCCCCCCTCAGTCTTCTCTTCCYCAGGCTGAAGAGGCCCAGCTCTCACAGCCGTTCCTCACAGGGCAGATGCTCCAGCCCTCTCATCATCCTCGTAGCCCTATCCTAGACTCTCTGCAGTAGCTCCAGGTCTCTCGTCCTGGGGAGCCCGGAACTGGACACAGGACTCGATATGAAGCCTCCCTAGGGCTGAGTGGAGGGACAGGATCACCTCCCTCGACCTGCTGGCAACACTCTTCCCAATGCACCCCAGGAGACCATTGGCCTTCTTGGCCACAAGGGCACATTGCTGGCTCATGGTCAACTTGTCATCCACCAGCACTCCCAGGGCCTTCTCTGCAGAGCTGCTCTCCAGAAGGTCAGCCCACAGCTTGTACTGGTGCCTAGGGTTATTTTTCCCCAGATGCAGGATTCTGCACTTGCCCTTGTTGAACCTCGGGAGGTTCCTCTCYRCYCAGCTCTCCAGCCTGTCCAGRTCTCTCTGAATGGCAGCACAGCCCTCAGGTGTGTCAGCCACTCCTCCCAGCTTGGTATCATCAGCAAACTTKCKGAGGAGGCACTCTATCCCCTCGTCCAGGTCGCTGACGAATAAGTTGAATAGGGTGCGACCCAGTACTGAGCCCTGGGGGAAACCACTAGCATGAATAAAGTTTGCACAGCTATTTTTGAAAGCTGAATTCCTTTCTTGTCAAAATATGCTCATTACCTTTTAGAACTAAAAATAATTCATTATTTATATACCTAAACAACTGTTGTTAAAGTGAAATGAAAAATAGGGTTCAGAATTCTCCTGAGTAATGAATTACTTGCAAATGAGACCAGAAGTCAATGCATTTTYGTAGCCTCATTCTTAATCATAGTTTTAAGCAACATTGTTGTTAAATGAGTGTAAAAGGTTCATCAGTCCAGTTCTATAGTGGCTTTGGAATTGTCAACATTTATTAATTATTTATTAATTAATATCTTTTTGAAGAAAATTTGGAGAACAGTTAAAAATGCAAGTTAGTTATGTTTGACTAGTAGTCTGATATTTTTAACTTTGGTCCTGTTCAGTCTCTACAAAATACATTGTTCATGTTGATACKGGAAGACTAGATTTTAGCAACCAGTATTTGCATTTTTATAAGATCTAAGCATGATGTGCTTAATATGTTATAGTAAGATTTTGTATTCTTTTTTGACATGATTGTTGTCTAACAAATTCTTATAAATAACGAGCAAAATCTTAGTAAACATTTCATGTAAATACTAAAATATAAATATATAGTAAGTTGTACATCATACAAGAGATCATTATTCCAACTGATCTGAAGTAYGTGGCAGGGCAGTGTTCCTAGTATTTCGTGTTTTTTTTCTCTGAAATAGTAAATACTTTATACAATTTTTCAAAATACTGAATGAATTTAGAAAATAGTCAATGGGCAACTGATTATTAAATTTTACTTAAAATTTCTATTAAAAATGAAGCACTGTGCACAATACTTCCTGTATCATATTTATGGTTGATGCAGCAATGAGGAGATGTAACGGTGGCTGAACTTTTCAGGGTTATGAGGTGCAAGTGAGACTAGCAAGCAACAAAAAAGCAGGGAGGAAAGGGAAGGAGAGTAAATGCTGTGAGGATACTATCTGAGGACAAGTTATATGCCATATCTCACTTTGAAGCAACTTTCTTTCCCCTCAGAAGTGGATGGCCTAATATGTACGTATGCCCATTATAAAGAGTCATTGGCCTGCACTGTGGGCTGATCTGTGCTGGGGCATTGTCCATATTGTTTCCAGGAGATTTGCATATAAAAACGGTTATATATGAAAAAGTAGCTGCTCTGTGCAGTTATAAATTTCCAAAGCCTTTTAAAGTCAATATAACGAAGGATTTCAAAAGAAGAAACTGTAAAGTTCATTTCTGGCATTATGATTTTTTTTTTAGAAAGTCTTATACTATATGTCCCAGCAAAATACTTAAGTGATTAATCCATGTAAAAACTAACAGAATATTCATAGTGAGTATGGAAAGTATGTGTTCCACCTCAAAATATTGTAGATCCTACAGAAAAAAAATCATGTTTCCTAACTCCAAATAAACTCTGCTTCTAGCTTATGCATAATTAAGTGGTGACAGATAATGTAAACACCTACATATCATACATCACAGAATCACAAAACCCTTGAGGTTGGAAGGGTCCTCTGGTGATCATCTGGGTCAACCCCCCCTCCCCAATCAAAGCAGGGTCAACTAGGGCAGGTTGCCAAGGACCATGTCCAGTCAGGTTTTGTGCCTCTTCAAGGACAGTGACTTCACAACTTCTTCGGGCAACCTGTTCTCAGACCGCGAACCTTGACTACCCTCACAGTAGAATGAGGTTGCTCATCCTGTCACTGGATACCACTGAGAAGGAGCTGGCTCCATCTTCTTGACTTCCTCCTAAGAGATAGCCTGGGGAGGCCAGCACTGAGCACAGCATTCCAGATGTGGCCTCACTAACACTGAATAGAGGGGAAGGATYACCTGCCTTGACCTGCCAGCAAGACGCTACCTAATGCAGCCAGGATACTGTTGGCCTTCTTTGCTGTGAGGGCACACTGGTGGCTCATGTGCAACTTATTGCCCACCAAGGCCCCCAGGTCTCTCTGCAAAGCTGCTTTCAGCCTGATGGACTGCCCCCAGCCTGCTCTGCTGCCTAACTTGGCATTTCCCTTTGTGGAACTTCATGAGGTTCCTGTCTGCCCATTTCTCAGGGCTGCTGAGGTCCCTCTGAACATCAGTACACTGCCTGCTGTATCAGCCAGTCCTTGGAGTTTTGTATCACCTGCAAACTTGCTGATGATGCACTCTGTCCCATCGTCCAGGTTATAATGCAGAAATTAAACTGTACTGGCCGCAGTATAAACCTCTAGAATTCTTCGCTACTAACTGGCCACCAGATGGACTTTGTGGTGCTGGTCACAGCCCTTTTAACTTGAAAATTTAGCTAGTTTTCAATCCACCGCACTGTCCATTTATATAGTTTGTTTTTCTTGAGTTTTTCCGTGAGGATATTCCAGAAGACAATGCCAGAAGCCTTACTAAAGTAAAAGTAAATAGCATCCACTAATTTCTCCTCATTTAATGAACCAGTCATCTCATCATAGAAGGCTACCAGACTGGTGAGGCATGATTTTCCCTTTGTAAATTCATGTTGATTGCTCCCAATCATCTTCTTATCCTTCATATGCATGAAAATGACTTTCAGGAGGATTTGCTCCATAAACTTCCCAGGCACTACGGTGATGCTGATTGGCCTATATAGTTCTCCGGAAACATGTCCTTGCCCTTCTTGAAGATAGCAGTGATATTTTCTTTCTTCTGCTCCTCTGTTGGTCACCACGAACTTTCAAAGATCATCTAAAGTGGCCTCACAATGACATTGGCCAGCTCCCTCAGCACTCACTGGTGCATCCTATATGTCCCTTTTTTTTAAGCRTTCCCCAACGTGATCCTCCTCCACTGAGGGTAAGGCTTCCTTACTCCAGACTTTACCACTGGTCTCAGGAAGCTGGGATTCTTGAAGCCTAGTCTTACCAGTAAAGACTGAGGTGAGGAAGACATTGAGTACTTGGACTTTTTCTGTGTCCTTTGTCACCAGGTTCACTGCCTCATTCAGCAGCAGGCCCACATTTTCCCTAACTTTCCYTTTGCTGCTGATATACCTTTAGAAGCCCTTCTTGCTCCCCTCATGTCCCTCGCCAGATTCAACTCCAAATGAACTTTGGCTTTCTGACCCCATCTCTGCATGCTCGGATGATGTCTCCAGATTCCTCCCAGGTCACTTGTCCTTGCTTCCACCTCCTCCTGTATGCTTCCTTGTTATGCCAGGAGCTCCTTGTTTATCCATGCAGGCATCCTACCACCTTTGCTTGACCTCTTGAATGTGAGGTTGGACCATTCTTGAGCTTGGAGGAGGTGATCCCTGAAAATCAGCCATTTCTCCTGGACTGCTCTTCTCTCCAGAGCCATAACCCATGGGATTTCTTCCAAGTAGATCCCTGGAAAGGCCAGAGTTTGCTCTCTGAAGACCAGGGTTTTGATCCTGCTGTTTGCCATGTTTCCTCCACTCATGGTCCTGAATTCCACCATCTCATGGTCACTGCAGCTGAGACTGCCTATTATTACCTTTGCATTCCTCGCCTGAGCATGATTTTTAAAGAAAAAGTTACGAATAGAGCTATAAAAGAAGTATGTTTAAACTGAATTTTATGTTTACAAATCATTAAGAAAAAGAAGCAGAGTCCCTGTATGGCAGACTCTGACCTAATAATCAGATGCATATCTTTGTAGAGGTTGTATTAAGTTGCATTCAGGCGGAGATTTTATTCATCTTGATTTATTTTTTTATTGATGAAATCTCCTGTGCCAAAGACTGTTAAAATAATTGTTTTGTTCAAATAGTTATTTCAATTGTTAAAAGTCATAAATGTGTTGTGAATTCTCTCATTTTAGTAGCCCAGATGGACTATGCTTTTAATTGTCCTGCCACATTTTTTTTTTCTGACACTGAGGAGAGCARGTATTATAGGAGAGAAAAGAGAAAGATCTTCCCTTCACTTTACGTATTTGTATACTTCTTAACCAGATAGCTCAGGGACCACAGGTGTAAGATGGACAGCAGGTTGCTCTCATTAGATGACAAGAACATCTGGTTTTGGAAAAACATATACCAGTCACAATCTGTGACTGCAGAGAAAATGATGTTGATCTTTCTGTTGCTAAATTGCCTACTCATGCAAAAACAAGTTAATCCTTGGTTACAGTCTTTTATTTTTGCTATGATCAAAGTTGCATAACTGGGGCCATTTTCTTTTAATGTTTACTTCCTCCCTCTTTCCATTCCACAATGTTGTCTGAACTTTGAAGTTTTTACTGGTATCTTTCAATCTCTCTGATTATCTGCAAAAGAAAGTGGAAAATAAGACATACGGCATCTTGCTCATTAGGAGAGTTGCTTTAAAACTTGCTCAGTCATTATTAGTAGTAAATCTAAGGTATTCAGCAAAATATGTGCACATCAAAGAGATCAGAGAAATGGTATTTAATTTATTACCCACCTAGTGCTTTTTCACAGGACCTTATATGTTTACTGAATTTGARAGAGAGAACTGCTTTTATGCAGTATTCAGCACTACAAAAATAAGCAGGGTAAGGTTCCATTTGGATTTAGAAGTCTTCAGGAGTGTTTCCTGCCTAAAAGTATATCTAAATTTTTCACAGAGTAGTGAGATTAGAAGGGACATCTGAAGATTGTCTAGTACAGCCCCCTCAGAGGAGGCTCAAAGCAGGGTCTGCTTGAGCAGGTGCTCAGGACTGTGTCAAGGCAGATTTTGAGGATCTCTAAAGATAGATGCCCACCTCTCTGGRCAACCTGTTCCAGTGCTTGACCAGTAAAAGATTTTAATGTTTAATTGGAATTTATTCTGTTTCAATTTGTGCTGATAGTATCTTGGCCTGTCACTGAATGCCACTAAAAATGAACTGGGTCCATCTTCTTTCCTCCCTCCCAACAGATATTTACACACACTGATAAGAWCCCTAAGCCTTCTTTTCTCGAGTCAAAACAGTCCCAGCTCTCTCAGCCTCTCCTTGTATGTCAGATGCTCCAGTCACTTCATCGTCTTTGTGAATTTGCTCTGTGTGTTCATCTTTCTTTTACTGAGGAGGCCAGCACTGGGCACAGCACTCCAGATGTGACTTTACCAGTGTTGAGGGGAAGGATCACCTGCCTTGACCTGCCAGCAAGACGCTACCTAATGCAGCCAGGATACTGTTGGCCTTCTTTGCTGTGAGGGCACACTGGTGGCTCATGYGCAACTTATTGCCCACCAAGGCCCCCAGGTCTCTCTGCAAAGCTGCTTTCAGCCTGATGGACTGCCCCCAGCCTGCTCTGCTGCCWAACTTGGCATTTYCCTTTGTGGAACTTCATGAGGTTCCTGTCTGCCCATTTCTCAGGGCTGCTGAGGTCCCTCTGAACATYAGTACACTGCCTKCTGTATCAGCCAGTCCTTGGAGTTTTGTATCACCTGCAAACTTGCTGATGATGCACTCTSTCCCATCATCCTGGTCATTAATGAAGATAYTTTTGCCCAAAAGGTAAAAATTTCAGAGTGTTCTSAAAATGAGTTTATAATAAAAATCTTAAGCTTTGAATCTTGATCTAGAAGTCTTGAAGATGTTGAAGATGTTCTTGAAGATGGCCAAGAAGTAGGACCCAGGCAACTCTAGGCCGGTCAGCCTCACCTCCATCCCTGGAMAGGTGATGGAACAGCTCATTCTGGATGTCATCTCCAGACATATGSWGGMRAAGAAGSTGATCAGGAGTAGCCAGCATGGATTCACCAAGGGGAAATCCTGCTTAACCATTCTGACAGCCTTCTATGATGGAATGACTGKCTGGGTAGCTGAGGGGAGAGCAGTGGACGTTGTGTACCTTGACTTCAGCAAGGCTTTTGACACTGTCTCCCATAACATCCTCCTAGATAAGCTCAGGAACTGTGGGTTAGACACACACACTGTCTAACCCACACAGTGATGTGGATTGAGAACTGSCTGAAAGGCAGAGCTCAGAGGGTCGTCATCAGTGGTGCAGAGTCTAATTGGAGGCCTGTGGCTAGTGGYGTCCCCCAAGGCTCGGTACTGGCTCCCATCCTGTTCRACTTCTTCATCAGCGACCTGGACRTGGGGACAGAGTGCCTCCTCAGAAAGTTTGCTGATGATMCCAAGCTGGGAGGAGYGGCTGACACACCTGWGGGCTGTGCTGCCATTCAGAGAGATCTGGACAGGCTGGAGAGCTGRGTGGAGAGGAACCTCCYGAGGTTCAACAAGGGCAAGTGCAGAATCCTGCACCTAGGGARAAATAACCCTAGGCACCAGTACAAGCTGTGGGCTGACCTTCTGGAGAGCAGCTCTGCAGAGAAGGCCCTGGGAGTGCTGGTGGATGACAAGTTGACCATGAGCCAGCAATGTGCCCTTGTGGCCAAGAAGGCCAMTGGTCTCCTGGGGTGCATTRGGAAGASTGTTGCCRGCAGGTCGAGGGAGGTGATCCTGCCCCTCTRCTCAGCCCTGGTGAGGCCTCAGAGGGCTGGAGCACCTGCCCTATGAGGAGAGGCTGCGAGAGCTGGTCCTCKTCAGCCTGGGGAAGAGAAGACTGAGGGGGGATCTTACCAATGTGTACAAGTACCTGAAGGGAGGGTGTCAAGGGGACGGGGACAAACTCTTTTCAGTTGTCCCRTGTGACAGGACAAGAGGCAAYGGGCAGAAAYTGAAGCACAGGAAGTTCTGCCTGAGCGTGAGGGGGAATTTCTTCCCTGTGAGAGTGACGGAGCAAAGGCCCGGGTTGCCCAGAGAGGTTGTGGAGTCTCCTTGTCTGGAGATCTTCAAGGCCCACCTGGATGCAACCCTGTCTACCATGCTCTAGGTGACCTTGTTTGAGTGGAGAGGTTGKACTAGATGATCTCCAGASGTCCCTTCCAACCTTACTGATTCTATGATTGTATGGTTTTGTGTTAACCTTCATTTATTTTTCTTTGCAGTTTGGAGCTTTATATGCATTTATGCATATGTATATATGGAAAAAAAAAGAGCTACTTGCTGATATATATTTACTTATGCTATTTAATAATGTGTTTGCACAACTGCTTATCAATATCAAGGTATTTATCTAGGCCGTTCATCCAAACAATTTCCACTTTAAGATTTAGCCACTGGCTATCTATACTTGGTACTTTGGATATGCCTTTTTCTCTTTGGAAATCAAGAGATTTTAGTGGAACAGATGTAGCCAGAACGTGTTATTTGGCATTCCAGGTTGGAGAAGGGCCCTTGGAACAGTCTAGTTCACTGGTACAGAAGGAGACAAAGGTTTGGTTTGCATTGACGGAATTGTAGATCTTTCTGGGCAAATACTAAGGCTTTAGTGATTTATTAAGTAATGCAAATGATCAAACATAAATATAAGCAAAGGGGGAAGATCTAGATTTTAGTAGGAGCAGTCCTGAGGGAGAATTGGAAAAGCAACTAAGCAGTATGAAAAGACTGAACTTGTGTGTCATTTTTGTTTCATTTCTGTCGGTGAAGTCAAGCCCCAGTAACGAATTAGGTGATTTTCTTTCCYATGTTTTTATAGGGATTGGCACTTGCTTGTAGGCTATTGGCTTGGAATAACATTTGGGACTTTTCTTGGCAAAGAGAGAGGTTTTTGCATGTGACAGGAAAAGTGAAATTTGGGAGGATTTCTGTTTAATTAAGGGATAGCCTTGGCTCAGTATTTGCTTTGATCTTTCCCCAGCATCTGTGTGATGCCAAAGTCTATTTCATTTAGATTGTAACTGTAGAGGAAAAAAAATGCCTTTTAATATTTCCAAGTTAAAAAAAAATAAACAACCAAACAAGGAAATATAGAAGTATATTTGCTTTTTAATTTTGACTAAATTCATTTTCGAAGAGGAAATRCATTTTGCTAATGATAGATGGACATACCAGGGGAAAAAAGATCTTGCAATAAGAGTTCAAAAGATAGATTGGTCTCAATTATTTTTCTGCTTTCAGATGAAGTAAAAGATGAAGAGAACAAGAGGAAATGATAGGAAGAGCAGTATTAGACAGACCTAGCTTTTCTCCAAATTTGATTTATAAAYCCTCAGCTGATGTTTTCTATATCATGTGATTTCATGATTATTGACCTGTCTGCTCACRTCCCTTTTTTTAACTACATACCAGTAAATTTTTGTGAATATATTTGCTGAACTTAAGTGGTAACATGAATATATGCATTAGAAAATTCATGTCTTTATTCATTTGCCCTGTTCAGTTTTAATGCCTTTAAATTTATTGAATCTGCCTTTACAAGGAGTCTATCTTTATATCTTTTATTGAAGGCCTTTAGGAAGGTGAATTTGGTAAATGTAAGCAAATATTTAAATYCTAGTAACTTCTTATAGTTTGATATTTGATATGCTTTTTAAGGAGGGAAAAGTTATAAATGAAATTAAAATCTCTACAATTTTAAAGATTTTTTTAAAGGTTTTATAAAATAGAGGAACAAAAAGGAGAAAAACGGAAGAATATTTTGTGTTGGGGAAAGGCTAAAAATCCATATTTCTRAACTTTTTGTCTAAGAGAATTTTTTCATAAATTTTGATTTTTGAAGAATTTTTGCAGAGTGGAAGAAAACCTCATGAACTCCAATCTTTATTATTGCAGTAAGATCAAGGTACAATTTTAGTAGGACATATACAAACCGAACTTGKTTTATTTTGAAAATTCCCTCCATCAGGAATTGCACATGGAATTATATGATGTGCTAGAAAGGGCATATGGATTGACAAACAGAACACAAACACTTCTGTAATGAAAAATAATGGCAATAACGAAAACAAACAACTGCCAACCAAACTGCTTAAATACTGTGCAGATTCTCGCAGCATATAATCTTCTTGCCTAGTTGACTACATCTGTTGTAGTGAAGTAAACCAACCCAGGGAATGTTTCTGGGCAGTGAATTCAGCCGTCTGTTCTCTCAGTCTGTTAGAATGATCTTGGTTTTGGCATAGGTTAAATAGTATTTTTCCRTATAACATCCTAGGCAAGCGCTGGGAGTTAGCTGGGACGGGGACTATTCCCCCAAAGCAATTTGTGCATAGTCCTTTACTTGATGGCAAAGGAGATGATTAACATTATGGACCTGAGCTATTCCCTACCAGTTGGCCTCAGTGACAGAGAAYGATCCTGGCTCCTTTCTGTGTATTGGTTTTTGATCCTATTATACACATACTAGCTTGCTTTGGGAGGAGATTTGGGTGATCCCTGATGACTTGTACTCTCTCTACTTAGGGAGATGTCAGGACTGTAGTATTCATGTTAACCTGCCTTAAATTGTTTGAATGATATCCCTGATGAGTATAATACATCTTTACGTTATAAAAGAAATAGATTTTTTTTCATCATTACAATGTCTCCCTGAACAGAAGACTGGTGATATGAAAAGGTACCTGAAAGGAATATAAGTACACATTAGATGCTTCTAAAAACTATTATATCCAACTGAAAAAAAATTATTACACCTTTAAAATAATATTTCTTTTCCTAGTAGGTTCTAAATTGTTATTTAGTCATRTTATTTACTGAATATGTGTTTACAGCCTTCAGCCTATTTTTGTGCTAAACAGATTTTTGTTAATATGTAATTTATGATGTGTTTCTGATTACAGATCTCCTGAAATTTTGATTGTCAGAAAAATAAAAAAGCCAATCTAAAATACTGGCACACTGGTTTTCAGAAGAAAAACATTTACAAAAAAGCTACTATCCAGCGTGGGAATGTGGTTGACCACTTGAAACTAACCTGTCTCTCTGGAATGTTATTTAGTTGTTTCAAAAGTGTAGAGGATTAGATTAGCTGGAAGATTACTGAGTTGAAACAGAAAATACATGTATGCTCCTTTTTACTCTAATCTTAATCCAGAATGTTGAATCCCATGGCATCCCACAGCTCAGGAGCAGGTGAAAAATATCTGCACCTTTTGACTTAGTTTGGACCGTTAGCAGGAATTATCTCCAAGTTCGTAGTTCCTTATTCATTTCAGAGTTATCTGTTTTTCTGGAGAAGCATGTGATGTCACTTAGGCTTGAGTTAGTTCTTTACTTCTCTGGAGTGGACAGCATAACAGAAATCATAACCGAGAATAAGACTATTTAGGTAACAGTAATATTGATATCTCACATAGTCTTTACTCAATATAAAYAACTTTTATATTCTGATTTCCATAGATGACTGATATGCATTGAAGACTCCAAGTTCTCAGAAAATGCTGATTTTGTTATTTTTACACTCTTTAAAAAAATTTGATTAGAGAAGTTTTGACTGAATAACCCACTTTATCAGTTCATACTGTCATTGGTAGTACTGATCTATGTAGATTTTATGCAAAAATGTTGTAGGAATTAGAAAATAAAAAAACTTGAAATATTTCCTTTCTTAAGGGATAGTAGATCTTCTATAGAGGTCAACAATTATTTTGCCTGTAGAGCTGAATTTTATTTTGAATGTACATAGGAGGGAAGTCTCGTTATGATGTTCTTTCAAAATAGAAGTATTGCATATAAGTACTGTTCTATTTTGCAACCAGATCCTGGCAGTGAGTTCAAATTAATAAAGTATTTGAGGGTTTATCCAATTAAATTAGTTTTATTGTAAAAGCAGTTTCATATCTTTATACTTTTTCTCAGAGATATTTTTTGATGTTACTGAGCCAAATTTTCTTAATTCTGCAATTCCACTGGAGTCAGCAGAAATACATTCATATAAAAGATTAAAAATTGTCTTTATGATGCCACTAAGTACATATATCATGTAAGAATTGTGAAATTTTTGTGATCCTTGTTAACATTTAATCTATTTATTTTTTAATGAGCTAAGAGTAGTTTGGATAATGTACCTGAATTTTATTGTTCCTTCTGAATTTCAGTTCTATTTATATATATAAAAAAAGTCTGATCAGCAAGAAGGAARAGAAGGAATATTAATTTAATAAATTAATCTTATTTTTGTCCAAGGGCATTGACTAGGTGGAACTACAGAAGATGAGGAAAAAGAAGTCTGAAGGAGTTGGCAATAAAGATTGGATGGCAATTAGGTTTCTTGTCATAGAAGACATTATTCTAGGATATCCTCCTTGTAGGAGTGGCAAAATGGCCTACTTTTAAAATAAGAAATATGGGCATCTGTATTAACAGGAACTAGACTCTCATATCCAAAAKTCAGTCTTATCTAGTGTCTCAAGAATTATGTTTGGAGTTATGAATTGTTCTTTGCCATATAAACAATCTTTTTCTAAAAAAAAAGAGAGAACCATTACCAAATAAAATATTAGAAAAAAAATCCTTTTCCCTAGCTTGTTTGTGCATGCAGCATAATCAATTCCCATATTAATTTGAATTATATACAGTCGGCTTTGGCATCTTTTATCTTTTTTTAATTGAAAAGTATTTTCAGCTGAAATGATCATTGGCACTGAGTTTATAGAAGGTTAATTATATTACAGTAATTAATTCTACCTCACTTTGCACATGTGTTGTTATGCTGGCACATATTTTARGGCCTTTATCATACTTCAGGTCTTTTGTTTTTGCCTTGGCAGAAGTGACGTTTCCCTCTCCTCAGAAATTATGGCTTTCTTTAGCTACTTCTGCTACAAATACTAGTTAAAGTATGTATTTTTATCCTCTTAGCTAAGCTTTTCTAAAGAGATGTGGTTTTATATTTTTTTGTGTTGAGGCCAATCTGTGTATCTCAAACAACTCTGCAATTTTTTACTTCTGTTTCTATGGAAAAGCTACTAGTGATTCCAATGGGGGAGAGAGGGGGGAGGAAAAAAGAGAAGGACTAAAGGACTGCCTGAAGGTTTCACGGTGCCTTTGAGGCACAGCCTTGCTCTGACAGCAGTGGAGAGCTGTTCCTAGGGGAATCTGGAAACTAAGGTAGCAGCATTCAGCAAAAGCTCATCCAGTAGAGAGAGTTCACCAGTGGAGAGACCTCTGTGGCTGGAGAGGATTGCTCTGGTAATATATTAAGTAACTAATCAGCTCAACTGTCCAGCATATAACTATCTGTCATCATGGTTCACTTGCAATCTCAAATGCTCTTAGTGTTTTCTTCAAGCATTCAAACAGCTCTGGCACAAAACTGTTTCTAAACTGATCCTAAAACGTCTAAATTCAGATATCTGGAAAATGTGGGTTTTGTTACTTTTGTGCTTTTAAACAGTGGTGAAGGAGAGGCATACGGGTGATCTAGTAGCTGCCTGCAACTATTTGAAGAGCAGTTAAGAAGCTGATGGAGTCAAAATCATCTGGGTACTGCCAGATATTGGAACAAGGGCTCAAGTTGCTACTTGAGTTGTTCGGGGTGAGGGTTAGGACAAAAGTTTGTTAGAGGTAGTGCAGCACTGCAGCAAGTTGCTCAGAGAGACTGTCAAACTTCTGTGCTTTGAGGTTTTCAAGACTTGGCTGGACAAAGCCGCAGCTGAACTGATAAACTGATGTTGGTCATAGTTCTACTCGGAGCACAAGCTTGGACTACAGACCTCCAGAGGTCTTTATTGTTGATGTGATCCTGTATTTTGTGATCCTTAAGTGGATCAGACGGACCCTAACCAGGTGGTCACTCAGTTTAAGCCAGTCACTGTGTGTACTGACGCTGGAAGAGATGGGTCACCCTGCCTGCCTAGCAGGGGGCTGTACTGTTTCATTCTCCTTTTGAGTCAGGCTTAATCTCCAGAAGGATACAATGTTTCCAGCGGAAAATCGTTCTTTTTAACTATTGATTTTCGGTCTACTACTGACCTGATCTGACTCTTCCTGGAGCCATTTKTTTGCTAATTCTAGAGCAGTAGCTGGAATGTGTGGGTAAGGCCACACTGCAGCTTTAGACTGGGAAAGGCCACCCTTGGAAACACAATGMGATTATATAAAGCAGAAGATAAACACAATTTTTAAATACAACTTTTTCTTCTCTTCTTTGGTCATTGGCAGTTCATATTTTGAGCAAAATATCCTTCACTTTCTTAAAAAGCTGCAAGTACTGAAGAATCAGTTTACCCAAACAAGTGTACACAGGCATAAAGGCATCACAGGGTAAAAAAGAAGACATCAGGGAGAAGCTCATRTTCATTTTATGGCAGTGATGTCAAATTATGGCTCTTGTTTAGGGCAACAAAATTCAGAGTAGAAAACAAGATTAGACATAAATCCAGTTGGATGAATGAAAATTCTTGTATTTTAATAGGAAACTGTTTTGGGAGACAGCACGAATTAATTAGTCCTGCAAATTKGAGGAACTCTCAGATATATGCTTTAATGGAATCCATATCTACCAGTATACAGTGCTTATACACAGACATCATGCAGATTTTAGACTATCTGCCATCAATTTTCAGTTACTTTTTAAAAATATTGGGACGATATTCGAGGAATAATTTTCTAATGCTGAAAATATTTGTTTCTCAAAAGAAGGTAATTTTTTCCCTCCTTGTTCTTAAGTCCTTTAACTTTTCTAAAATGTAGACACTGAAATTGAGTTTAGTGTTCAAACATCAAGGAGTGGTCTAACTCTTGTCACAAGGAGGAAAGGTACTATTTCCTATCCTCCTTGTTATCAATTATTAAAGATTTTTTTTTCTCATCAATTTTTTGTGAAGGTCATGCTTTGTGGATTATCTACTGTCAGACCTAAAACYTTCTCAGAATCATGTCTTTCCACAATACAATCTGCGTCTCATAAATACAGTCTGCCTTACTCTGTTTTGTTCTGTGACCTACCATTTGGCAGTGCATATTGTGAGATTAGCCCATCTTTGGGGGGGGAGTTGGGAAGATACATATACCATTTATTTGGGCCTGTCTGCCCTTTGAGTCCACAAATCACACCAGACTCATGGCCTATGTACCTTCTCAGAGTCCATTTCTGTCTCCRATATGTGATGGAGCAGGCCACTGACTATTAAACAGCAGCTTATTTGAGTAACAGATAAATAGAAAAAGGCTACAGGCATTCAGTGAAATATATTACATTTTATGCTCAAGGAAAGAACTTAACCCCTAGCAAATTGCATGGTTTTAACAGATAACAAATTACTTAAACACTTTATTTGCATTTTGAAAACTTGCTGTATTAAAAGTAGCCTTCAAAAYGATTTTCTTGAACAATATTTTCACGTGGGAATATGATCCATCTAGCTGCTGCGCATGCGTGATTGCTGGCCTAGTAATTGATCATTTATGTGTATTTATAAACTTACATTCTATGTTTACTTTCATAAATATGTTAGCTGACTTTTTTGAATATTTTTAAAAAGGTATGTGGAGTTAGATATTTTCATGACTTTGTTTTGTACTTTTCTTTGAAGACAATAAAATATATATAGCTGCTTTAAAAATGGAAAGAGTGTGGATATGTAAATGATCCAAAACTACAATCTCTTTTGAGGAAGATGACTTTGCGTTCCTTGCATTCTATCTTCTCAGTGAATTAATAAGATTTGGGGACATTTGCTATGTGTAGAACCAAGAGTCTGATGAATCCCTTTTCTCTAATTAAAATGAAAACTCATTAAAAAGATCATGTTGGGCCTTTAAGTGAATGATTTCAAAAACAGCTGTGCAGCAAACACTACTGCTATTCAGCAGAGACAGTGTGGAGGATAATTCTTCAGTTCTAGATACTTTTGGATTTAGAGGAATGTGTAGATGTCCATCTTGACTGGAGATTTGTCATTTGTCTTGTCTACCGTTGGCTGTGAAATACATATTTCTTAACTTTTCCCACATAAGTAATTGAAGGAAAAAAGTTATTCTTCCATTACCTTATCATTTTATTCCTGAGAAATAATGGAGATGTGCATGTCCTGTAACTGATTTTTTTTTCTAGAGGTCTCTTCTGTTGTCGGTCTTCTCTAGTAYGAATATGGGATGAGTTAGTACCATTACTAAGGTATGCAGAGACTGTGATGTCTCTGCTTGTTTGACACTTGTTTTACCTCCATCTTTCCACACTTCATGTGGTTAGTTTGTTCATAGTCAAATAGATATACGCATTAAACAARTGAATCCAGAAGGCAGAGGTGGCACAAATAACTTAGGAAGGGACCTTCGATTCTGGAAGTATTCTTTTTTTAAAACATAAATGCAAAGAGTGTTTCTGATCTATAATTCCTAACTCTAGCTGCTACTGGAGATTCAATTTGGACATAGTTGCTAAGAGTGCTTTAGTTTTTARGAATTGTCTTAGGCTTGCCTGGAGGTCTATTATAATAGCTTTTTTTAACTGTGATAGCAACTGCATAATGACCAGGTAATTATTACCCAATCTGTGTAAGTTTTAGCTTAGTTTTGTAGGACTGTGTAGTAGAAAGCTAATTTTTATCAAATATTGTTATGTTTCTGTGACTAATATCACAGTAAGAACAAGTTGTTACTCTGTGTAAATGAACTGTGTATGACCCTAGAAGAAAGAAGTTGCATAGAGGAGTACAGGCAAGGAATGACAACAGGGGAATTAAAAAGGTGAGCACATAGGATGATACCATAGACCTCAGGGCTATAAAGAATTCACTAGTGTTCAATTACTGATCATTGAAGGAATGCACCCTTTGGAAGAAGGTAAAATCAGTTTTAGAATCACAAAGGGAAAAAAACAACAAGCATCCAACGTATATAAAACATAGTAAAACCTACCRTATAGAACAAATTTAAATGGTATGTGGAACTGCAGATCAAAGAAAAAAAGATTTAAAGCATTATTAGAAAATGTATAAAAGTAACATCCTAAAGTGAGGAGGAAAAAAGTTCCATTATCATCGTCATACTCCTCACAGTGAAGAACTCAAGAGTCTGAAAACTYGCTGTAACCTTCTGCCACTGCCCACACAAAAGTCATTGGGTTTGAACTCAGAGAGACATTGTAAGGATAGGGCTAACACTGCAGGAAGAAAGAATAGGTTACCAGGAGTGTGTTAATAAGGTTTTCATCTGCTTTATTATGAAACTTCTTCTGTAATAATATTTTTTATTTTCTGTCTTTTTCTGTAATGATTTGGTTTGGGCTAGGTGTTTTTCTTTTTTTTTCATTAGTGAAGATATTAATTTGGGTAACAAATTATTGGCTTTACATACGTAATATGTTCCTTTGGTCCATGTAAACTGCTCAGATTTTAATGAAACAACTTGGTGTAGAATGGAGGCAATTTAAGGTATAATTTGGAAGTGACACAATTTACCACATTGTTGTATGTCTCCCACAGAATTGACCTAAACTAATGAATTTGGTAGTGCTTGAATCAGCTGCTTCTGAGAACTGATTAYATCTAATCTGAGGATTCTGTTTTCTCACCTACATACCATATGTTATTTTATTTATTAGAATTGGTTTTTCTGAAGAGGAAGAAGGAAAATTTTCTGTGCCTACAAAGAGAAGAGGAGGAAAGGTGCTTATATAATGAGACACTTGAGTGGAGTGAAAAAGCAGTGGGCTCAGTCTTGGCTTGCCTTCTGCTAGACTGTTTAGCTACATGCCCAACCATAAAACCTGCAGAAACTGAGCATGAGAACATTCTCATTCTGTTTTCTTTGACAAGGCCAAAGTTGGGTGTTCCTGCTGACCAGTTCTTTTCATGATTCAAATTTATAGCTTAGCCCCATAAAGATTTGTATTTATATAACTGAAGAGATTGCAAATTGGAGGGTGGGAGAATTGGTTTGAATTATTAAATTTCCTTTGCCATCAAAGGAAATTGTATCTATTTATAATTAAATCTTAAAGTCTGGCTTGCCTAGGAATGTCTGAAAGAAAAGTGCTTAGAAAAAATGAGCTTTTAAAAGGAAATCTATTCTTGTTAGTTTTTCACTATTTTGCAGTTGCATAGAGCATGAAAATACCATGTTTTTCCAAGATTTTTTTTGTTAATAATTTACCTGTTTTGACCTTATCTACATCCATGTGGTAACCTTAAGAATATTTAATGAATTTATGAATGGCGTAATCATAATTTCAGTAAGTTAATCCTAAAATGGAATTGTCTTTCACCTATTAGCTAAAGCTTATTGCAAGCTTTGTTAACAAACCTCATATACTCTGTAGTGTCTCCTTTTTCACAGCTTCCTTTGAGCATCATACTCAAAGACTGAGAAATGAAATATGCTCAGCAAATGAGGAGGCACTTATAAAGAAAGAAAGTTGTCAGGGAAATGTTTTAATTCTTTTATTTTTTCTGGAGAAATGATTTAGCTGCTTTTTGGATTTTGTCCTTGTAAAAGGACATTTTTGGGGAATTTTTTAGCAAATTCCAAATAATTTATGTAGCAGTTATATATGATTGTTATTACGGCTGAGATAGTGACTGCGAGTGGTAGCACATCTGGAAATGACATGACTTTCCACTTGACCTTTCTGGACCAGCAGCAACCACCTGCTGGAGAGGGAAGTCAACTAGTGAACACAGCCTTTGGGTGATGGAGTGAAATAATCATGTGATGTAAAAGTCCTAATCTCACTATTTTTTAAGAAACGCCGCTATACTGATCCACTGCCTTACCCGTGCAAGAAAGCTAAAGTGAGAATGTCTAGGTGACCAAGGATGTATTCAGGCTATTTTAAACTATACTTCAAAAAACATCAGTAATATATCATGTCTTAAAAGACTATGTCTTTATTTGAAGAAGAATATAACCTGGAAGATAGTTCACTGGTGAACAGATTTGGTGAGAAAATATATGGTTCTCAAGATGAAAAAGTTATCTAAAAAAAAAWATATATATATATATTTTCAAATTAAAGAAATGTTGGAACAGCAATTAACCATTCTAGAATCATATAATTTAACAGTGTGATTCATCAAGTTTGCTGTAACTAATAGCATAGCTGCAGTTACCTCTAGATTCATTTATATAAGCCTACAACAAACCACACCAAGTGGCACGGGTGCCCCTTCTCTTCAAAATCAACTATGCAGAATGGATCACTCTGATATTCTGTATTCTACTGCTATTTATGTAAGCACTGCCTTGCTATTATTGCTACTTCAGGAAATTGTAGCTTGGTGTTTGGTCTATTCTTTTGTGAATTAAGAGTGATTGGACTAGTTACCTGCCCCTGAAGATCAGCTGTTAAACTTAGATGTCATAGCAGCCGAACATCAAGATCTCTCAAGATTTGGTGGAGGGAGACAAGAATGTTTACAAAAGCTAGACTGTTTTTCAATTTAGGTAATCAGAATAGGGAGAGCAAGGGAAAAATATGGAAGTTCAACTTCTGTTAATAATAATCCATGTCAAAAACCTTTACTTCTCTTGGACAAAAGCCTTCCTTTCATCTGAAGCATGATTGTAAATCTGAATGAGGATTCTTTTTCTGTTTGTTTTCTTTGGAGTTCCTTGTTTTTACTGTAGGTTTGTGGCTGGTGTATGCTTTGCAAAGCTTTGAGCTCTATGCAGTTAATTAATGAAAATAATATATAATGAATAGACACATAAATGTGGAAAATCCTGATTTTACCTGCCTCAGAGTCTTTGCCTTTTGCACACACGTGGTATGGTCTTAATTTGCCTGTATCTTCTTTCTTGCTATTTATAGGTAGTATAAATAATGATAATTTGTGATAATTCTGAAAAACAAACACTGGAAAAGAACATAATACTGGGTTGTTGAAGCTCTGATCTTTCTGTGACTTCTGTCCTCGTGGTAATGTGGCCCTTCTCCATGGGTGAAACAAGCTGGTCAGTTCTGGAGCAAGCTGTGTCAGAGCCAACCAAAGGCTCTACAATGAGCCTAAGCAAATGAAGCTGTTGTATTAACAAAACAACTAGTAGTTAGAGGGGTGAATTTGTGCTGGATTGTTCAAGAGGACTATGCAAGTAGTCAAAGACGTATGCAAGTGTGCAGTGGAATGGACAAGAACTTAGCAGGACATGGAAGTGGAAATGGAAGATCGGTAAGAAGGAAGGGAATTTGAACAAGAAAGAGAAAATAGATTAAAAAAAAGGGGGGGAAGGAGACAGAGAATGAATGGAAGAGTTCATCTAAAGCTGCTGGTTTAATGAAGAGGTCATACTCACAAAATTTGAATCCTAAGTGCTTTCCTTGTTTTGTCATATCTTTTGGTAAAATCATGGCTTTCGATTCAGTAAAGGCTATAAATGCCTACATTGAAGAGTAGACCTTGGCCTTGTGAACTTACTGGTACTGAGTTTTTTTGTGTGTGACAGCAGTCTTGTAGTTGAAAGATAGCATTTATATACCCATATTTATGCTCCAAATATTTCCAACAATTACGTGACTTACTATTGTTGGGATGTTAGTGATTATGGATATTTGATATCATAAATAAGATGTAGGGGTTTTGTAATCTGTTGGTAATTTTTCTAATTTCTTTGGTTGATTATATATGGTAACATAAGGACTAGAAAAGAGATGTAATCACATATATTTCAAATGAAGATGGATCATGTGGAATGGTTTGCTTGCTAATATTCCACTTGCAAGGAGAGATGGAAACCCTTGCAGGTAGTTTCTACGTGGCATGATTAGCATCTCTTTTATGATATGCAGTCAAGTGTAGAGAAAATGCTTATTATACACTGTGATCTTCTTTATGAGCGCTCCAACATGCTCTTCTGTCTGACAGGTTGGGCCGGGATGGGTGCTGCTGCTGGGTACTGAAAAACATCTTTATAACCCTTACAGTCTTGCATTAATAATAACAGAGTGGAGATTGGCAGTCAGTTTTCTGCTAACCTTTTTCTGCTTTGTCTTTAGGTTTAGTCTGTGCCTAATTCTTATTAGCTTATACTACAGTAGTTAACTCAGTGGGGGAATACAATATCACTCCTTGCTAATACAGGTCAAATTCTAGTGTGAGTAAAAACTCCTTGTGCCATAAGTATTTTGTAGCTGAATTTATTATATATGTTGTGCATAGTGTACTTCATGGTAATCAGAAAAGAATGGTGTATTTTGTATGTTATTCTGAGTTAATGATAACATAATTTTTTTTAAGGAGGTAACGTACATGATATGCAGCACACATAATATGCAACTCATCAGTTGACACTTCAGGGAGAATGTAATGACTACCTAACACCTTTATCTTTTGAATGGAATAACGGGGGATGTTAACAGTATCCTCCAGGGCTGGAACATTCACTGAGGAAGGAAAGTAATTTGTGCTTTGAACGTTTTCAAAAATCTAAATTGCTCTCTGATTTTAGCAAAAGAAGAAATATTTGATCTTACTAATGACATAATTACCACAACCTGGAGTTCCTGTAGACACATTCTGAATTGGACTACAAATAGGAATGAAAATTTAAGTAGTTATTTTACCTCAAACTGAAAAATGRTTGATAGTTTGTCATTAGTGTTTCTCCTAAACAAAAACCCAAATAGTAAAAATGAACTTCAAGGAAGGGATGGACCGCAGTTAGATAGCATTTTTTTATTCGTTGTCTCTGATGTGCAGTGGTGTTGAAGCAATAATACATTGGCATAAACTTCCTTTAATGAGCATGTTCACTGCTGAATCTGTTCATTCCTAATGGTATTATGCAAAAAGTTCAGGAACCTTTTTCCTGTTTAAAGTCATCTTCAGTCTAGAGAGATATTTACTTCTCCAAGTGACTGCTGCAAAAAACTATGTATCTCACAGTTTTTATCTCACATACTAATCACGACTTGAAAAATGATATTCTTCACACTGATGATTGTATTGATCTTGCATTGTTGCTTATTTTCAGAGACATCTATGGATTGCTTTTAGTTTAGKCAGCTCCCATAGATTTTTACTTGGCCTTTCCAAACTTATTATCAATATAAAGTCTCATGTTTTTACTGGAGCTATTTCTGTTACCGAATACTTCGGAGCACAGGAAGAACTTTTTTCATGCCTTCCAAATATTTTACTTTCTTTGCCTTTTATGTGTTTTATTGATCCCACCAACTTTGAATTTTTCTCAACCAACAGTAAACAAACTGGCACCTTTGCTACTTCCCACTGTCAGGAGGCTTTGGAATGTYGTAAAATTAGATTTTGAAGCAATTCAAGGAGTAGTGACTACATAAGCTCTCTCAAGCCTTCATCTTTGCAGAGATTTGGACAAGAAGCAGACTCTTCTTAGGTCTCCTGTTTCAGTAATGCATTAAGATAAAGCCGTAGGGAGAATACTTCTCTGAGACTAAGAAGTAATAAGATAGTATAGTCTACAGACTATATTGAGATCAGGATGCAATATGTAGATTTTTGTGTGAGGYGACCTAAATATCCCATAAATAATGGAAATGCATATACAACCACAGTGTTTTCTACTCCTTCTTACTTTACCTCGAGGTGTACAAAGTTGGTTGAATGAGCCGCATGAAAATCCTTTGGGAGGAAGAAGATTTTGTATTCACTTTATTCACTGCCTTTATGATCTAGTAAACCTTGCTCATATTTTCCCAAACCTTCCACTTTTCAAGAGTTCCAGATTCTTTAATATTCTTTGTAATGCAGCTGCTCTCTTCCCTTCTTCTCTATACCTTCTTTAACTCCCCTATGCTTTCCCTGAGATACGGAGACCAGAATTACACATATGACATACAAGATGTGGATGCACTGTTTTTTGTATATGTGTGTGTGTGTACATATGTGCATATGTGTGTATACATACATACATATGTTTATATATATGTGTACACACATGCTCATATATATAATCAGAGGTTCATGAAAGCTTCCCAAGCGAGGCTGGTGTGATTTATCTTATATGACTTACAGTATAGAAGATGCTCAAGAAATAGGAGCCAGAGAGTGATCTGAAGTTTGGTGTCCAGACGTATGGTTAAGAGAAAGTGATACAACACTTAAGATAATGCAGTCAAAAACATTTCACATACATTAATTTCAATACAAGCATCAAATTGGAGGAGATAACACATCAGTTCTTTTCCAGCTCAACATATATATTTTCATGAAAGCAAATATAGAAACTAATACCAGCCACTTTTTGGCAAAAGTGCTTCTATTCATTTCTGTTGAGAACTGACTCAGGGGCTTTTTACAAGGCAATAATTTATTTAATTGTTGTATCACTTTCATATCTTTGACAGAGAAAAATCAACATAGAGATGAATCTTCACCATATCCGACAGCTTTTCAGTATAATGTTGGGAAATTATTATWCTCTAAAATAAATTATTGCTTCAATTATGACTTAGTTGGTAAAACTTTTGAGCTATTGTCTATGTCAGGTTTAATTAAATTATTTGGAATGAACCGTAATTAAATTAGTTTTCTGAAAAATTTATGTACAAAAAAGAGAACTATATGAAAATAATAGAAGCACTGTTATGGCTTGTCTAACTAATTGAATTAATTGAATTTACCTGAATATTTTTTTTCCACTTGTTTTATGTTTAATTTCATAGCCAGGCAAAATGTTTATATTATAAACACTGCATTTTGTATATCATACACCTTTAATTATTGTTATTTGTTTGTATTTACTATATTTTAGTCTTTACTTTTCTTCTTTTCTTTTCTTTTCTTTTCTTTTCTTTTCTTTTCTTTTCTTTTCTTTTCTTTTCTTTTGGTACCTTACAGTAAGTTAAATTGAGTTTCTGTAAGCCATGATTTTAAGTTTCTGGGTATTTCCACCTTTACTTTTCAAAGGAACTTATCCAGGGAAGGCTTTAATGGTTCAGTGTGCGTCTGTGTTTATTAACTTCAGGACCTGAAGCTTTTTTCCACTTGTAGAAGTAAATAATGTAGGCTCAGTACACAGTGTTTGCTAATGAAAACATAGCAGTTTCAGTATATTTATACCTCTATATACAATCTCCTTCTATATCTTTGAGCTTCCTATTTCTTTACACATTTTTTCATGTGAGAGGTGGTTACTGCTATTTTTTTTTGTTTGTTTGTTTCAAATGAAAAATGACAATGCATGGTATGATACAGTTAAAATATCTCAATCTTTCATAGTAGATTTAGCCTGTAGTGCCTTTATGTTTTATTTTCTTGTCAGTTAGGCTTTCATTTTCAAATATGACATCTAAAATTTCCTAAGGGGTATTGACTTTAATGTCACTGGAGTGTTGCAGCATTGTGATTGGCAATAACTGGCAGAAATAAAAGATACATTTTTCCCCCCAAAGAGTAAAAGCACAGATTTTATTGCAGAACAAAATGGTGTAAATTTGTCTGTTGTCCATTCAAGTCTAGTAGGTATAAAAACAATTTWTTGATCCATTAAATTACATTTTGTACTCTATTATATTCCATTACTCTATTGTTTTCTCTTAATTCCTTTCTTAGCAATCTCAGTGGTTTCAGGCTCTCAGTCTTATTATCTCCACYGAGAAAACCACAATAAGAATAAAATAAAATTTATCAAACACAACTTTGTTTTTTGTTTTTATAGTTGCATATCAATTCAGTAGTACGTCTCCAAGCATAAAGAAATGTAAAACAATTTTTTTTTTAGATCAAAGAGCCTTATTCTTTCTATTTACTAGTAGTGAATCTGTCATTTGCACAGATTTAATTTAATGGAGTTACTTTTGTACACTTTTAATATATAAAACTATTTTTAATATAGAAAAAATCAATTAAGGAATTTTAATGATGTTACTCTAAAGGCCTTGCTAAATTTTGAATAAAATCTTTGCTCTTTTGAGGTCAAGTAGAGTTTTGTTTTTCATTTCTTTGACTTTACTGTAATTTTCTAAACTTTTTATGTTAAGTGTAGAGGTGATATATTTTGCATGAATATTTTTAGTATGCATAAACTTGAATYATCATTAAGATGCCTCTATCCTATCTAAGATCATACATACAGGTCAATTAATGAGCAGGAAAGGCGTGGTACACTTTAGAAGGTCTATGTTATCACCAAGACTAGCATTTGAAAAGTATATATATATAATCAATAATACAATATATAGATCTACAATATATAGAAAATAAATAATTTAAGTAATACTTAATTTGTGATATTTTATTAATTAGATTTAAATATTGATGATTGAGAAATACCTTAAATACCATGAATGAAGCTTTATTTCAATTTCACTTTATTTCAATTCTAGCTGCCATAAATATGAATTCAAATTTTGACTCTATTTTTCTTCTTTTAAGCTCAAAATAAAGGCTAATGCATTATACTTGTTTACAAATCTCTAGTAAATAGTTCACAATGGTTCCATAAAATGTTAATTCTTTTTAAAATTAGCTTTTTCAATGTTGCTTACTTTTATGTCTAAGCTTTGCCTCTATATAATATTCCATTAACATTTCACTATCAAAAAATTGTATCAAAAATGAATCTTCTATTAACAGATGTTCTTGATGTTAAATAGCGATTTCTTAAGAATATTGTATTGTGATTGCATTTAGGYCAGAGAAGATGATGGAAGTAGGAACATATGTTCCTGTATTTTCCCTCTGAAATCAGTTCTCACCATTCATATGAGAAAATAAAGCTGAAACTGAAGAACTCATAAAAAAAGTTTTGGTAGAATAAAAACTTAAGCAAATCCATCAAAGTTYCCAGTCTTACACTGTTCTTCCCAGCTGACTCTGGTGCTCACAGACAGGTAGTGGAATTGGTGAGATATTTCTGTGTACTAGAGACAGAAAAATTATCTATCAGGACTTATAAAACCTTTTTTTTTTTTTTTCCCCACAATAATATTTTTTAATAATAATATTTTTATTTAATAATTTTTATTAATTTTATTATTTTAAATTTTATTATTTAAAAAAATATATTTTTTTATTTAATAATAATAATTTTTTTCACAATTTTTTTTTTTGACAATAATTACCGAAACATTTATGTTTTAATAGGTAGGAACATAGAACAGAACAAAACTTCCTGGTCGAAGAGTCTTCTTCTATTTCTGCTACTTATGTTATATAAATTTCTGAATAAAAATATTAAACTCTATTTTAAAAACTTTTTTAAAATTTCTCCCAGTGATTCCAAAAAACAAACCCAAACCCTTCTATTAAATTTCATTTCTCTGATTATCATATCTTACAGTTATACTATTTTGTATAACCAGTTTGTTATGATGAGATTGCTGCCTCCAACTAGCTCGCCGGCTTCTCGGATGTTCCCCCAACCTCAGAAGCATTTGACAGCAGTCATATTCTCTTCTTCTCCCTTGTCATGCTGTGCATTCTTTTTTTAGCCTCTAAAGATATATTCTCTCTCCTTATAACTTCATATTTTTAATTTAATCTTCCTAGAACACAGATGACTAGAACTGTACATAGTATTTCAGTCTGAAATTCCCTTGGTGTGCTCCATATCACTGACACAAGTCTACCACTGTGGAAAATAACTAACTTGTCATTTCCCTATCCTCTGTTTGTGTTACGCTGATGGCTCAAAGCAACTCTGTGCAGCATTTCRCTTTTCCAGCTAAGAAAACCTCATTTATAATATTTCTAGTCTTGACATTCAGAGTCTTGGATATATGAACACATTTTTAACTATTTCCTTAAGGAAATGTAGTCATTGCTGTTTGTATTTGAAGCTTTTCTTGCACTGGCAGTATCCCCAACCTTTGTGTAGTACAAATTCTCCTTAAAATASTCCCACATTTATAAATGATAAATTCAGTGTTAGATAGCGTTTGGCRAAAAAAACTTGTCCTTTGGGGAATTTTAAAAGTAACCTTCCCGTAGTCTGATACCTACTCTATGCAGTGCAGTATGTCATTCTATTCTCTATTTGCATGTCTCCTATTTTWTATATATATATACRTATGTATGTATGTATGTATTTGGTTTTACTGATGTATAAGCAGASTGGATGTGCCAAATATTTCTCGCCTAGAATGATATGGTAAATACCAAATTAGCTTGGTATAAGGTACTTCTGCTATAATGTATTTTGTAATATTTTCTGTTTACTCTGGTCTTTAATTATTGCTTTTAAAAATTGTCATAAATCTATACATTATCAGTGGAGCCAGGATAAGGCATCCTTGCCTAGATCATTTCCTCTGTATTTCCCAAATGTAATTATAATCACTTTGCATATTATGAAATTTTTCTTTGTAAATCTTTATAAAGGAAATAAACTTATTTGGTCACCTGCAAAATGTAAGCTCTAGCTGGACAAGGAAAAGGAGCATAAAAGATTATTCATAGGATTACATCATTATAGCTTATGCATTAGTCATAATTGCATTTGTTATATCTAAAAGAATCCCGCAATAATGCAAGCCAGCACATCCGAAATCATGTTCATTAGGAGTTTTCTAGCTTTGGATAAGTATACATTAGGACAGTTGTAAGAGTGAGATATTCCACACAGATTTCTTGGCGTGGTATTCAGATAACATTACATTTTCCTGACTAAGAAAATGTAGTTGAAAAACTCATCCCTTTTGCTTATTAACGCTTCTGTATATATGTATGTTGTATCTTTACATAGTTAGGAATGGTCTGAAATTAATTCCCTCC
Source organism: Rhea americana (assembly GCF_003343005.1). Taxonomy (NCBI): domain Eukaryota; kingdom Metazoa; phylum Chordata; class Aves; order Rheiformes; family Rheidae; genus Rhea; species Rhea americana. The sequence continues at coordinate 124,182 of NW_028186478.1, read as the reverse complement.
TTTCCCCCAATGGGGGTGGTATCTCCACCACTCTGGAGAATTATTCCCTTAATAAATTAAAGGGATACATAAAGATCCATAATATGATTCAGAAGGCAACAGAAGGTTCCTCTAAACAGAAATAGAAATACTGTACCTCAGAATTGCCCTACTATTCTATCAGCCACCCGGTTCTTCATCTTTAAAGCTCATAGTCTCATTGGAATAAATGACAGAAAGGTGAAGCACATGAATGCAGAGAACTCCATAAACTTTGTAAGAAATAAACTTTTCCTTACCTGAGTACACAGAAGGAAGCATTGGAATAAAAGCAATCAAACTTATCCCTAAAGTGTATTTTACTTGTTCTTATTGGCTCTGGATGTCTTAACACATAAATAAGTACTGTGAAAGTACTGGACAGAACTGAAAAAAAAAATATTGCAGTGAAATCTTTTATTTATTTATTTAATTTATTTTAATTGTGGTTCTTGCTAGCTTGCTTGTCTTGCAGCAGGTTGCAGCATAGAACTAAGATGGGTCACTGTCTGATCAATATCTGATTCTTTTTTTCTTCCTCCTTCAGAATATTGTTATCAAACACGGTGTCTGGGAGGAAACTTGCATGTTGGTCTCCAGGAGAGAGTGCAATGTTAAGAAGAAAAATAAATAAAATAGAAAGGAGACATGTAAGTTAAAATCCAGGCTCTCCAAGCCACTTGCTTTGTGAACACAGGTCTTTTTTTTGTTTGTTTGTTTGTTTGTTAAAAAGCTATATTTAGCAGATGAGTATGAAGATATGTTCCTATTATCTGTAGTCTGTACCATGAAGAGACAGACTGTCTTCAGTGTGGAAAGTCATTTAATTAGCAAATATTAGTTTCCAGTTTGCTGAAAGGTTGTGCGAGTATGGTACTTTACTGATGTAGGCAATTGTCACGTGAACTGGGGTTGACTGCTGCATAGCCAACTTGGAAAACGGGCAGAAAAATTAACATTTGCACTTGTAGAAATATCCTAATTCTCTCATGTGTAATCAGAGGGAACACTATGCCTGGAACAGAAAACACCTCATCAATTACGATGATGTTCTTGTAATAAAGACCATATCTTTTATCACTAGCAATAGAATAGTCATTTATGTTGCTTCAGAAAGAAGCACAAGCAATGACTACTTGACATGAAATACTAGCTTCCTTTAACAGAAGTTTGATTTCCATTCACAAGTGTAAGAATATACTTGATACTCTGCCTAACTGCTAGCCATTAAAGTTCTTGTGCTATAGATGTGTTATCAGTAGTGTATCATGTATTGATTTACCATCCACRTTGTGCCTAGTAACATAATGACTGATATATAATGGAAATTTTTAGTGGTGAAATGATGGCAGATGCACATTCTTGCAATAATATTCAAAGATTATGTTGTAGATTTTTATGATAATGTGAGTGAAAACTGAGTTTGATAATTTATATAAGGGACTCCTTAAGACGGAATAGAAATGTTAAATAAGGAAAGTGGAAATAGATAAGAATATTAAGAAATAGAATGACTCGGGATATTTTGTATTCAAAGGACTGTAAATTAAAACGCAAAGATCATAAGCAGATTCAAGAGGTAGGTTGATTGTAGTCATACATTTCAGATACTTACTGGTCATTTATAATTCAACTTAACTGAGAAGTATTGAGCAAAATCATTTTGAGCATTGAAATATCTGAGGCCTCTTAAGCAAAGAATTAAATGATGAATTTTTCTTCCCTCAATGTATATTTGCGTATATTTGCATACAGGTCTATTCATATGATGTTTTAAGAGAATGTAGGCTTTGATTCTGTACTGCATTTGGGATTGTAAGAGTTGGTTCTTCTAAGTATAATTTTTGTATTCAGAGGTACGTGTGTTTTGATACAGATTTTATTGAATTATATCTCACAGGTGTTTATATATAGCACAAATTTACATGTATAATTACTGGACAAGAGTTCGATGCTAAATCAGTGTATAAATGGTGTTGTTCCTTTTGTCTAGTTATGTTACTGTGTAGGTATACTTAGGCTGAAAGCTTCTTAGAGTACATGTACTTTTAAAATAAGTTACAACACACCATTCCTGCTTCAAGTGTGTATCTAGTGAGGAAATGTTTCATTTCTGACAGAATGTAATCATGAGGATTCATTATACTGAATAACTATTTCCACAAGTTTTATAAAACTCATGGATTTGTTGGTCTATAGCAATTATATACTTAGACAGCACGATTCAGGGATAAATAATCAAAATTAGAAATGTTACTGATACTGAATAATTTAATTTTAAAAGTAAGGAAAGACCGCTGTTGCCTTTTTGTCCTCCTCCCTCATAGAAAAAAAGAACAAAATCCTCATTTTTAAGTCTCTACAGATTTAAAGATGAAATGCTGCAAGATAGAAATCATTTAAACAGTTGATCACTAACAAYACAGGAAAATAATCTATTGAAAAACAATTCTCAGTGTTGTGAGAATTTATTATTATTATTACGCTTGTTTCATTTGAAGCTGATGGCACCTCTGGCACTGAAAATCCCTCAGCTCTACATGTTTTATTTGCCTCGCTACTGGTTGCGTTTGCAAACGAGAGAGCAGCAGCTACATCCGTCAGTCTAGGATGGAGAGACCTCCTGCAGGTCCCTGGCCCACCAGGCTGGGCTCCAGTGCCTGGGCAGGAGGGATCCCTCAGTCGCAGAGCCCACTGGAGGGGGCAACCGCTGTGACTCCCTTATCAATTTCAAYTTCTAAAGCCTAAAGACCAGGGCAGGGAGAGGAAGGGCAGGAGCTGCTGGCTGCACTGTGGGCTTCTGCTGGTGGAAGGAAACTGGCTTCTTAGCTGATTGTTGGTTGGGGTGCTGTTGGCTGTGCTGTGCATGATAGTGGTAAAGTGAAGAACCTAATTTATAAAACTTGTTTAGCATACTTCATAGTGAAGATTTTCATAAATTCTTTGGCACTTTGTTTCTCATGTCTGCCTCAGAAGCTTTAGATAACTTTAATATTAGTTAGGTAGTCTTTAGCATTAGTTATATAACTAATAGTTAGACTATTAGTTCTGATCTTTTAGCATTAATGGAAACTATAGAAAAAACATATTGTGTGAAGTTACATAATTTTATTATCTATATATTTGAAAGTAAACGTATAAGCTGCATATAATTTGATTATTTAGAAGTTATGTTCTTACCTGTTTTGCTGCAGTTGAGCAGTTGTGATGTTTCCTATTGTACTCTAGGGGCAAACGTTATAAACAGAGACATTAAATGGAAATGGACTTCTTAAATGTCCAGCTAAATTCATAGTACACTCAACTGTTTTTTGAACTGATCTGTATTTTCCATTGCCTCGCCTCAGTAGAACGGAATTGTAGGCCAAGAACTAATAATACAGAGAATTTTTCCAAAGAGCAACAGATTACTTGAATAGACTATTTGGTGAATGTGTATTAAAGAGGAAATACTTGGAGAAAAAGGTAATGAGGTTCGCTTGCATGTGGATGATAACGTACTCTGTAAGCATAACATTTCAGTTTACCGTGCTTTACACTGGTCTTTTCTTTCACAAGTGATATGAATGAGGATACAGAGTCAACATAGTTCTGCTTTACAAGGATGGGTAAACTGCAGCAATTTGTTAGGTATCAACTTCGAGAAAAGGATGAAACTTTGAAAAAGGAATATTTTATATGCCCTGTAACTGTATTTATATCTTATGTAGATATAAATTTGTGAAGGTGTCTACATCCAACCAGCTTCATGTAGATAAATGCATGCCTTTATTCCTGGAAACTCCTAAACCTGTGCATACCTCAGGAATAGGCTGTGACTTGAGTTAAAATTAGCCCTTTAGTGACAATGRACACATTCAGTTTGTGGTCAAAAAGCATTATCTTTCAGTATAGTTTCTTAATGTCTAGTGTAACAGTTAATTTTTTAGTGATTTGCTCTGTGTTGCCCAGAGAGGTATGGTCTTCTTCTCTGGAGATACTAAAAACCCACCTGGACGCGATCCTGTGCAATGTGCTCTAGGTGACCGTGCAGGGCGGCTGGACTAGATGATCTCCAGAAGACCTTTCCAACCTCAACCATTCTGTGATTCTGTGATYGTATGTTAATTACATTGATTTTTCTTTTATATTCCAYGACAATTCTCTCTTAATAAGTCGAAATCATTGGTTCTAAACAAGTTAATGAGCTGTAAGTTTCTGAAAATATTTTAGAAAATATTATTAACAGTTTAAATGTTCGATTTGTTAACCAAGAAGTCTCTGATAACTATACCTGTTAGTGAAATACAGTTGATTTTTCTCCTCTTTTACGCGCTAGGATTAGAAAAGAATAAGCATTTTGTTCCATGAATTTTAATTTTCACTGGCTTGTTAATTTTTGTGTTAGAGCAAAGCTTTCCAAACAGGTATAGCTAAGAAAATGCTCAGAATGGGAGAAAACTTTTAAAATCATTTGCCTTCACTTGGATGAACAAAATGAAATACTAGAAACTGGATAGTAAAATCTTGAAAATTTATGACTTTTGACCTGATGATGATAATTTTAAATAGCAGCAATACCAGCAGTTTTAGGATGTTACAGATAATTATACCTGCATATTACAGCATTTATTATTGGCTACATACCAAACAGAACTGTGTGGAAGAAACATCTGTTGTCTCAAACCTTGGACTCACAACAAGTTTTGCTCTTCTRCATAGGAATTCTTTAATTTCAGTAATGGAGTGTCCTCAGTGATTCAGTTCTCTTTTGCACCAAACTGAAGAACTAGAAATTTCGGAGCACTCTGGATAATACTTACGTGGCATCGTGTTCTATGCCATGATGCAAATTCCATATCCTRATTTCCTAAACTACTATGTACCATATTAAATTGACTTACGCAGATTTCTTTGAATTTCAAGTCACAATTTGCATGGGCAAATCATATAGAAATGGACCAAAGATCCTAGAAAATGTGCATAGGCTATACCCTTTACTTGCATATTGTTTCTTCTCTTTTGCTACCCATTCTTAGTGAACTAATATATTCAGACACTGTCCCTATCTCCCTTTCTCTTTCCTTGTCTCCTCCTTCTTCCTAATCTGTCCCAAACTCCTTCTAGTATGCTCTTATCCTTTTCAGCTTGCATGTCTTGTGATTTGAAGTATAAGAAGCAGAAAGGAAAAGGCATGAGTGAGACCTGGAAAATCTTAAATCCTTTTCTGCAGATGCACTGTATGGTCTATCTTCTCATTTTATGTTTGTACAATTGATCTAATGTTTGGGTTTTTGCAGTAGTCTATACTGAATTGCCTCCAGTTTCAGACCATGGCTTTCACTGCTCGAGGTTTTGAAGTCTAATTTACCTTCCAAATATAGTTTAAGCATTTTAATTAAAAAAAAAAAAACACTGGGGAAATTATTTTAAAAAYATTTAAGAGACTCATACAGTGAAAGTATTGGCTAAGTCTTTCAACTTAGTTTCATGGCTTCAAAATATTGGCAACGACATGTCACCACACATGAAGAACCATTCTACATGCACATGGTGGGGTGGAGAAGAGAGTAGATCCAGCTCAGGGATTCACCCCTTGTTCAGTAAACAGTGAGCAAATGAATTCCTTRCCAACTCTAGAATTGCCACAGATACTCATTGACTCTCATGTAAAATGGAGTGAGAGAAAAATAAAAGGAAAAAAGAGCTGATACTCTGAAATTTCTAGCTGGTCCTGAACAGGTGTCTGCTAACCACTTTGATGGTGATATAATTTATTTCTAACAAATTGTATTTTTGCTTCAATAGTGTTGAAATATGCAGGGAGATTAAAATTATTACTTTTTTGTGTATGAAGATAACCTTTGAGTAAAGTGAAATTGGAGAGAGAGGAGGCTAGGAACCAGAAAAAAATAAAATTAGGTTTTTACAATTTGCTATATAATTATTTTGTTGTTTAATGTTCTTTAGAGAATATTTTTAGACCATAATTAAATAAAACAGTAGACTAGATGTTGAATTCTTATTTAAAATTCAAGGGAAAATATAATAGCTGTGACTTTTTATATTATAGATCAAAAATACTGCATGTATTGACTGCTTATTGCTTTCTCTGTCTTAAATCAATAGGATTTTTTTTTTCTGGGTAGGTCTCTTCATCAGCCAAATATCTTAACCTTTGGTTAAGTGAATGTTAAAAGGATAGATTGCTCATAATGGATTGTACTTTGATTATGATTAACAGCTTAAAAACTGTTAGAAGCTTTAATATTTAAGGTACTATGATTGTGGGGTAGTTTTTTTTTCCCCACATGACTGATGAAAACCAAAAAAGCTACTTCTCTTTTAAGCTTTGAAAATCAAACAATTCATAGTATTATAATTCTCAGTATTAAAAGGTGAAATGTATAAACTTTCTTTTTTTTGAGGACTCAAAGATGCAATGAGATTTTTTTGTTTTTCAGACTTCTGCATTTATATCATACCAAAATATGTTTTGGCTTTTCCATTCTTTGTCAACTTGGAATACAAATATTTTACATTTCTACTGTGAAAATGGTAACTGACCTTATCATACATCATAAAGTGTTTGTGGGAGAGTTCGGTCAGCTACCACTGAGAATAATCTCTGCAGAAGGTTTTGGTGTCTCCATGTGGGTGTCTGTGACTTAGGCCCACGTACTTCAGCAAGCCAAGACGCAAGCTTTCTTCCTCATCAGAGGAACACGCTCAGCGAGCCATCTCAGCTGCTGGGCCCTCTTCCTCTCCCATATGAATTGTGCTTAGCTGTTGCAAATTGTCTGTATACTTTGAGTGAAAAGACCTTGTTCTGTCTGTATCTTCTGTTCAGAGGTTAATGTGGTTAGGTAGATTTTAGTCTATAATTAGCAAATAAAGTTCTGATCTGGCCAGTTCTGTGCATTTGGGTAGTTCTACTGAATGAGCATTGTAGACRCCTTATAAAAGTCTCAGATATATCAGTAAGTTACTCCACATCAGATTCAACCATGTTAGCTGATTAACGTATTTTATTTAATCGTTTTGGCTAATGCACAGTGGTAAATAGTATGGATATCTGAGCTCAAAGCAAAAACATTCTAACATACGAGAATGAGAAAATATATGCCTCTATGCAATTACTGACTTTTTATCAGTCAGTGCCAGTATGGTGCCAATGTATGTAGGATTATTGGGAAGAATAAAAAAACATATAGCAATGTTAGGGGTGTTGAACATATTAATCTTTTTATCATAAGAAACTCCAGTATTAACAAGCTGATTATATTATTGTTGGCTGATATAATAGACCTTGCAAAGAATAAGTGAGTGTCTTCATCTATTTTTTAAGTTCTTCATGTTTCATCATAGTAAGTCTGAAAGATTTGTTCTTATATCACTGTAGCTTATATCAATGAACTAAGAAGATTAGACTTAAGCGAGACATAGCACACATTTAAAGAAGTGACAGATTGTCATTACAAAATTGTCAGTGACTTCATATATATATATGTGTGTACTTAGATATATAAAAATGAAATCCACCCCTACATAATCCATCACAGGCACTTTTATACTATGTGCTTTTGACACCATTTCTGACAGCATTTTTTTTTCAAGGAACTTTTAAGTAGCTAGATTCTTGGTTTTACAGTCTGACTGAGATATATATAATACGTATATATATGTACATGTACGTGCAGACACACACACACACACACACACACACACTTCTGGTATAAGACTGAAATTCTGAAATTGCAAAAGAAAAGGTGGAGAAAGATTTATCTATATTCGCAGTTACAGGATGACAGTAGTAGACAGTAGTAGGATTTGTCCAGAAAATGCAAATAAGACTTCTGACTGTATCAGATGAGTTATGTGCAGTAGAGATCAGGGATCATAAATGTCATTATACAAACATACCAGGAGTATCATGCTATTTTAACCATATATTTTGGAAAGAAAAATACAAAATAAAATAGTACAAGATGAGTTACTGTRATTATTAAGGTAAAGCAGACCTGTCTCATGAGAGACTGCTAAGTACTTTTTGCTCATCAGAAGAAGGTTTGAGATGGGAGGTAATAGTTCTCTATAATTAGATGTTGGGCTCAGATGAAAAAAAAATGAGGACATAATGACTCTTCAGAAACTAAAAGCTGTTATAGTAGCTGAGGTGAGCTGATAATATCCCTGTATTAGAATGAGTACATCCTGTGGTGAATCTGCAATGGTAGTTTGGATTTTAGCAAAGTGAGTTGTAGATGGGTAGTTACTGCTGAATAGAGCCTTGTGCTCGCTTCCTACAGGAATTAAGGAAAACATGGTAAAAACTTGTTAAAAAATTGCTTTCAAAAGGGGGAAAATAATTACAAAAGAGTGTGTACTGATTCAGTATTTTTAAAGGCCTTGAAAAATGACTTAGATCAGCTTTTGCTCTGCTAAGTGAACTATGCTTCTCTGTAGTGTAGTGTATGAAGAAAAACAATTTTTAGCAGATCTGGTCCTTAGGCAGCTGCATGTTTTTGTCACTGCCATAGATCCAGTAAGGCCAYTGCAACTTGAGTTAAAGACGAAAATGAAAAATATAGTTTGAAACTCCCTCTTTAGAAGCAACAGGAAGGGGACAGCTTACTGCCCACGCTCACAGCAGGATTAAGGGCTGCCTCCATATAGTGTGGCAGAGAAGAGTGAATCAGTACTTTTGCTTTGCTAGTGCTTTCAGCTCTGGAGATTCTGCATGTTCACCACATCCCAGCATCGTATGAGTACTGCGAAACAAGTGCTGTTACACTCCCCGAGCCTACTGTTAGAGCTTAAAATCAAGACTGTGACTAACTAGAGCATTTTGTGACTGCACAGCTGCTGTCATCCTTAGTGCTCACTTACAGAAAAGCTGCAGATACAGAATTAAATTTAAGGATACCTCTGAGTGCCTGCTATACTGTGGAGAGCTCACTGCACTGAAGCTATGCTTGACAAGTTTATTTTATAGGAAAATATCAAAGTTCTACATGCCAAAGAAATCAAATTAATAATAGATTAGTTTCAAGGTGCATAGATAAAATGATAATTCTTCAAAACCAGAATACCGTAAAATAATCAACCAACTTTGTAGAATACTTCTATATTAAACAGGTTTCTGGAAAGGGAGTGAGTTAGTATATTTTCACCCACAAATCTAGAATAGTGCTTTCTTAAAATTTTCACAGCTTTATAGGATAATTCAGGTTGGAGAAGACCTGAGGAAGTCTTAGTCCAGCCTCCTGCTCAAAGCAAGGTCAGCTATTAGATCAGACCAGGCTGCTCAGGACTTTACCCTTTGGTTCTTGAAAACCTCCAAGCGTGGAGACTGCCAGCTCTCTGAGCAACCCRTTCTGCTTCTCATGCGGAAAAAGTTTCTCGTTATGTCCAGTCTTGTTCCAGTTTCTGCCTGTTGTTTCTTGTCCTCCTGCCATGCACCACTGCAAAGAGCCTGACTCTGTTTTCTTGTTACTGTCGCTGCAGGCACTGGGGGGCTGCTGCTGGTCTCCCCAAAGCCATCTCTCCTCCAAGATGCACAAGCCCAACTCCTCCAGCTTCTCTTCCCCCGACCATCCTGATGGCCTCTGCTGAACTTGTGTGCTAACCTAATCCCTCCAATACAATTAAGTGCAAAGTCAGTTCCACGAAGAAAAAGACTGCCTGTTCTTTAAATGGTATTTTAAAATACAAGCCAGTTATAGAAAATATTTTTGAGGGAAAAAAAATGTTCTGTATATATAAAAAACCCTCCTTGCAGATCTTGCAAATACAACTTAAATCATTGCTTAGTGCCACTCTCTCCTGTGTAAATTAGTCAGACAAGTCAGACATCACAGAAAAACCCTGTCAAAACAGCTCTTTACTCTGTTCTAAATGGAAATTTTCTAACAACTTTTTTNTGCAATTTTGCAGAAAGTACTAGCTATATATATTACTGTTAAGAGCTGCATTTCCTTCAGGAAAGAATACCAAGTTCATTGGATACCCAACATACACCTTTAAATTAAAAACCAAATAGTGTCCTACCTAATTACATCCTTATCCTCTTTCCTTTAAGAAGAAGCACTACTTTTTTAGAGTTCATGTGTGTTCTACTGAGAGTATCTGAATATAGAAATATAATACTTCATACTTTGCCAAGTCTTTAGATAAACAWTTTGTGAAAACTCTGTAATGCCAGTAATTGCACAAATGAAATCATTAGCTGTTTACCATCCAGCTACTACCTAAATCTCAGTTGGCTTCAGTAAGTTAAATATCCCAAGGCAGAAATAAAGATCTGGGCTTAATATTTATTTTATACAGAGAAATTACTGTGGACTAAAGTAGGACAGAAATTTCTTTGTAACACATTACTGGCTATGTAAATTTGTGTATAATGTGCTGAACTTGGAAAGGATGCTGCTAATTCCAAGCAGTGGATAGTTTGTTTTTTCCTCTCAAACACACCAGAAATTTTTGTTCAGTAAAAATATACAATTAGATGAAAAATATTTTAATTTATTTGGCAAACTCTTCCTCTTACCTGATCAGGAATAGTATAAGATCATAAATATAATGCTGGGTGTGCTAGAATATAGACATGGAGGTATACTGACACCAAAGCAGTCTTCTTTTATTTAAYTGTTGGTGCAGAAATAGATAGTGCACTGGAAACTAAGTCATGTTTAGCTAAGAAAACGAGGAAGAGTTGTGTCATGGACTTTTCCAAACATATTCTCCAGGTTTCATTTGTTACTATGACTATCTTCAAAAATCTSTTCAGCCAACAAAGTAAATACTAAATGCAAAATTGTAGCTCRGTGAAAATATTGCCATTGACAAGAGCAGTAATTTCTGAGATATAGAGCAAACAGAGCAGATTTTACAGCAAAAGTGAAAGGTAATGGAGTTCCAATAAACAATGTAATTTTTTTTTAACAGTCAAAGGACTTGCTAAATACAGGACCCTTAGCACACTCTGTGTGTGCACACACACTCACACACACACACACGCAGAGAATTCACATTGTTTGCTTTAAGGATTGGTAAGAAGTCTTTARCGAAATGCAAAGAAATTTCAAGATATAGTTATAAAATGAAATTTCATTTATATATATATATATATGTAGAATAAAGTTTGCAATAGGCAGTTACCAAAAGAAAAATCAAAGATATTTTTGGGGCAGTTTTCATATACAAAGGGAGCATAGGGTTATATGCAGAAAAAAACTCACATTTCTTGTTGTTGGATTACACRACTAGAAGTAATTCTTTACAGTTATGTATGTGTTTTATATAAATTAGTGRTGCAGAACCTCTACCTCTTTTTGCCACCAGTCTGAAGCCTCTCAGAGAGCTCCCTGGCTGCTCTCAGTCTCATCMATCAGCCCAATCATTGCTGCTCCTCTCTGGTGCTAATTAGAGGGTTAGAGCATTATTAGGTCCAAATCAGGTCATGTGCTGACCAGTCCATCCAGGGGTGAATAACATATCCCTGTCTAGGCTAGGTGCTCTTTTGGAGGCCATGTGCACATATATTGCAGGAGAGAGGCTTTACAGAGTGCATACACCTGCATTCACACCTGTATGTCAAAAATAGGTCTCTTAATTATCATTTGCAGAGATGTACATTTTAAACAAAAAGCTGTCCTGCTCATAAATTATTTTTAAATTTTGCTATTATGCTGCTGTAGGTACTTCAACAGCAAGTAGTTACAGCCAGGATGGTAAGAGGTTCAAATAAAATTAGATGAAATCAACATCTGTGATTCTGCTTATTATAGTATGTAACTATGAACTCAGAAATGCTGTCAGTTTTCAGTATTATTTCCTACTGAAGGAAAATAACTGTTATTATACAACCAGCTATTTACAATAGATTTTTTTTTTTTATCTTGAAGGTGCAAACTGAATGTGTTCTTAGAAGGGATGAATTATTCAACAGTAACTCCCCCCGTTCATCCTTCTACTTATGATGAATGGACAGATGAATGAACCTCTTTTCATAACATATATTATATACAATATATATGTATATTTACTGTGKATAATAGTATATCAGTGAACAAACTACCGTGGAGGAGCTGCTAAACTGTAGCCTTTTTACATGTTTTCACATGTGAGAATAGAACAGGACTGGAAAGGGACAATTGTAAAGTAATAAAAAGAAATTCCTTTTATTTCTGTTCAGGTATGAAGCAGTCAACATAGACAGGATATCTAATGTGGTAATGTCAGAGTGAGACTTTACAATTTATAATTTGCAAGTTATAATTTTTAATACSTCAGTCCAGAAGTCTTGTTTCTCAGAAGATTCTGGCTGGTTTTCATTTRACTATATGGATGAAGACTTCCCATGTCCTCCTTCCATGTGAGACTAGAGATGTGGTTGGAAGAGGTAATGTAATTTAAGAGATGTACCTGAGGTTTTTGACAGAAAATTAATAATTCATTAATTAGTTCTTGTTTGTCTTTTGTTTTCTTTCAGCTTTACTGTTGTTGCAGTAGCATGTTTTCTAGGGTAGAAACTTTGGAATTTATTTGATAGTTTAGTAATGGAGGTAGACTCAATAGAGGCAAGTTTTTCCATATGCATGCTTTTGTGACTTAAAAGAATAATTCATTTTCAATCTAGAAGTCTATTTTAAAACAATCRTACAGATTTTGGTAGCAATACCATCTATTCATGCACCTGAATATGTTGTGAGCTCAGTTTTATCATACACATCATACTGAGTCAYGTCTATCCAGTACTATAAAAAGGCAGTATACTGAATTTTTTGTACAGTGGTACAGTGGATAATTATTTTTGAAAATGCTAGGAAGGCCAAGATGCCCTTGTGAAGAATGGAGTCCCACTGTACTGCAGTCCTAAAGAAGAGGAAGCTCCCAGTGTAGTTCTTACAGGGGTAGTTTCTAAACTTTGGTCTGGCCAGCTGAAGGATTATGGGAGCATACTGCCTTTAAAGTGTTTTCAATTAAAGATTTGATTATACAAATAAGACTAACTAACCTTGAATGTGAGGACTAAGACTAGCAGTTTCTTTCATTTCTCCCAAATAGTATATTGCACAGTATAAAAAGGAAATAAAACTAGTACAAAAAGGTGACAATACTTCAGCTAGCTCGTATGTAACTACATTTTCAATTATTAACTCCATTACAACTTTTAAATATAGCTTTTAAATAAAGTACAAATGGTTGGAATACYGACAACCATTCACAAGGGTTTTATTGTTTATATGCATCATATAAAACTATGGRATCAAAAAAATATTTTGGAAGTAGGAAAATTAATGAAAAGAGTGTAGATAATTTTAGTGCTGATAATTTTAGAGATGATAAATTGTCAATAAATTACTTGTTTTCTMCTTCTGCTTCAATGTCTTATTTATGTTTTGTGGATGACTTTAATACAGTGTGATCTTTTACAAATTTATCAGCTGAGAGAAATATGAAATCCAGTTATGTTCCACTGTATACTATATCAAGTATTCTTCATATTATTATTAAACTATAATTAATCTTATGCTGGGATACCATTTTATATTATTAGTATTTTTGTTTATCTCTATAAAGGTATAGCAAAACGAAAAACCACCATTAAAAACCTGCATGTTTAATTACTCTCTTCCTTTTTTTATTGATTCATTCTAAGTACAGCAAGCTACTTCTTGAAAAGACATTCTTAAATTTATCTTATGATATTTTTTTTCAAACTAAATTCCTTCAATGCCACAAACCTCTTAATGCTGTTTTTGATAACAGGTAACTTTATGTGACCTATCTCTTCTGAATTTACTTATAATATCCTGGTTGGTTAAACCAGCACACACCATGTGAATGCAACTACTAGTTATGTAGCTGTAATAAAAAAATAGACTGAAAAAAGGACAACATCCAAAGTGCATAGCTCTTTTGATCTGAGCAGTGCTAGATCTGAGGTTATGCTCAACTACACAATAAGGTGGTCAGTGAAGAAAGTCTTTTCTTTTGCTAAAAATTTTCGGAGTTTGAAGTGCTGTGAAGCTAATGGGTATGATCTATGAACACCTGAAGGTGAACTGCGGACACTAGCTTTCCAAGGGCCTAACTCATATTTTTGCCTTTCGTTGTCCTGCCCAAATGCAAGTTGCCTTAGTCCATATTCACTATAATACGGCAGGATAACCATARCTTCTATAAAATACATTGGACTATTTAATACTGTCTGGGAGACTTTTGGCGTATTTTAGTTGTGCGGTAAAAGTATAATATTATGAAGATATATTTTCCCATATACTCTTTATAAAAGTGTATATATATAAATCATAGTAATGCKCAAATTCTGTGACAAAGCAGTGTTCTTGTTTTTTCCTCCTTTCTATGGGAAGATATTCATTAAAAGTTCATTTGCATTGAAAGGAAACTAATCATTTGCTAACAGATCTCAACAATGTTAAAATAGCATGGCACATATTTTACTTCTTGTCTGTTTTGCAAATCATAATGAATAGGCAGGAGCTTTACGAAGTGCGTGTCTGACCCTTTCAGTTGCGATTTTCCTTCGTCCCTGAATATGCATTTTGGCCACAGTGCTGTACTTTAACCATCATTTAAAAATTCATTCTTTATTTCAATTTTAGTTTCTAAAAATGCAGCTTGCATTTTCAATAYCTTGTACAAACAATTTACACTTTAAATACCTCTTACTGAAAATGAMAACATATTGCAATTGACATTCTCTGGGGGGACTTTCCTTCAAATTGTAGAGGTACTCAGTCTGAAAACTTCCCCACAAAGATTATTCTTCATTACAGAGCTGAACAGAAAGGAATAAATAAAAGTTAGTAGTTAACATTTTTCAAACATTTTCTTATTTTCTGCTTACTATTATAGAAACAATAAAGGTATATTAAAGGAAAAGAACAGATAGAAAATAAGGAAATGTGGAATTCATGCTGAAAATGATATATTTGATGTTTGTWTAAACAATTCACAAAATGTAAAATGTAGCTATGGTAAAGCACTCCATAGGGATATTTATTGAAACATTGCTGAAACACTGATAGAAGTCAACATTTTTTTCAGTCATAAATACATAAATATCCTACTCCTGAGATTTGAATGATTTTTTTTTTTAACTCTGAGTTCTTCTTCATATAACATTAGTCAGTGTGGTGTATTTGTATCATTGCATATCTGCAGTCATAAAGTCTTAATTAAAAAAAAAAAAAAAAAAAAAAAGACTGCCTGTGTTACAGGAAGAGTTTGAATTTATCAGGGGAGTCCACTGCTTCCCCAGCTCACTTTAGGTCTTTTCTTCTGTTCCTTTCTAGTGTTCAATATTGCTTATATCTCAGAAGGCGGCATTCCCTTTCCCGGTACTTATCAGGCAGGACAAGCCTACATTATAGAAGCGTATCTATTTTAAATCTTTAATCCCGTTAAAGTAGCAGGTGTTTATGAAACTTCAGAGACTGCGTTTGCAGTCACTAAAATGCAAGCCCAAAGCAAGAGCAGACAAATCTTTTGAAATAAGACTGAGTTTGACTCCAAAGAGGAAAATAACAATTCTKCTTTAATCAGCATTATGTGTAGACAGAACTGAGTGCATGGAATCAAACTGAATTGATCCTTGCTAGATACCTCTGTACAGTTTTAAATAGGGCTAAGCAAGGAAGTGAAGCTACATACTTCTCARCTGACTCAGTTTATGATGTTCTCAAACTTCATATCACAGTGAATCATAAAACACGATGGAAATATTTTTTCCAATTAAGAAACAGTTTATCTTTTCTAATCTTGCCTCTTACCATATTGTTTTGGAAAGAGATAGTTTGAGTCAATATGAAAAAAATCCTCTCTGATAATAGCTGGTGGATTAATTAAGCTTGGAGAAGTTAGACATAGCATCAAAATGTCTGTTTGGACAATCCATAAAGCCTATTCATTACTCATTTCAAAGCATGCAAATTTTTTTCTACTACTTGGACTATATTTTTAATATGAGCCATGCTGTATCAAACAGAATCTTCATGCAGTGGATAATGAGGACTTCATACACTATTCAGTCTTTCACTTGGCACATAATTTTAATCTTGTGCACAATATTTTTCTAATATGCTTTCTGATGCAGTGTTAAAATGTATAGGTTTATTGCCAATAACAATCAAGTTTCCTCCTTTTAACATTCTTTTGTTGCTGTTTATTTTTCCTGTTTATGCCTGGTGCTTTCAATTTTACACAGTGATCACATTATAAATGTGATGTTTTTTGCTTTCATGATGAAAACACCTTCATCATCCATAGATTTCTGATTTTTTAAAAATTTTTTCTTTCTTGATGAAACCATCTTCTTTTTTTTTCTTTCTTTTTTTTTTCCTGCACCTTTCATTCCTTGAGTCAGTTTTGAATAGTTAGATAAAAAGAGGAAAATTTGCAGAGCTTTTCAAAATAAAACGTAAAAATAGGGGGCGGAGGGAGTCAAATYAGCATGTTCCTGCAGCACTTCTGGGCATTAAATCAAAAGTTTGTAATTTTTAAAGTGCGCATTGGGAGTGGAAGAAGGACCATCAGAAATATAGAAAAAATAAGGGACATATATTTTAGAAGTCCTGACTTGTTATCACATCCATTTAATGTGAATATGTTACACTGGGACTTTGAACTGGAATTCCAGGAACTTTGATCTCTCAGGAATTTTACAAGAGATAAAATTCTTTACATATTAGGTCGGATAAAAAATGGAAATATATGCTGAATACTTTCCCTGAACACCATCTCTCAAGTATATTAAATCAAAGCCTTTAGTGGTAACTAATTATTGAGTCTTGCATGATATCGGAATATTTACTTAAGATATATATTAAGGTATGATAGACTCATAGAATCACAGAATCAGTAAGGTTGGAAGGGACCTCTGGAGATCATCTAGTCCAACCTCCCTGCTCAGCAGGGTCACCTAGAGCATGTTAGACAGGGTTGCATCCAGGCGGGCCTTGAAGATCTCCAGAGAAGGAGACTCCACTGCCCCTCCCTCTGGGCAACCTGTGCCAGGGCTCTGTCACTCTCACAGGGAAGAAATTCCCCCTCACGCTCAGGCAGAACTTCCTGTGCTTCAGTTTCTGCCCATTGCCTCTTGTCCTGTCACATGGGACARCTGAAAAGAGTTTGTCCCTGTCCCCTTGACACCCTCCCTTCAGGTACTTGTACACATTGATAAGATCCCCCCTCAGTCTTCTCTTCCCCAGGCTGAAGAGGCCCAGCTCTCACAGCCGTTCCTCAGAGGGCAGATGCTCCAGCCCTCTGATCATCTTTGTAGCCCTATCCTGGACTCTCTGCAGTAGCTCCAGGTCTCTCTTGTAGTGGGGAGCCCAGAACTGGACACAGGACTCGAGATGAGGCCTCCCCAGGGCTGAGGAGAGGGGCAGGATCACCTCCCTCGACCTGCYGGCAACACTCTTCCTAATGCACCCCAGGAGACCAGTGGCTTTCTTGGCCACGAGGGCACACTGCTGGCTWATGGTCAACTTGTCACCCACCAGCACTCCCAGGKCCTTCTCTGCAGAGCTGCTCTCCAGAAGGTCAGCCCACAGCTTGTACTGGTACCTAGGGTTATTTTTCCCTAGGTGCAGGACTCTGTACTTGCCCTTGTTGAACCTCAGGAGGTTCCTCTGCACCCAACTCTCCAGCCTGTCCAGGTCTCTCTGGATGGCAGCACAGCCCTCAGGTGTGTCAGCCACTCCTCCCAGCTTGGGATCATCAGCAAACTTTCTGAAGAGGCACTCTGTCCCCTCGTCCAGGTCATTGATGAATAAGTTGAACAGGATGGGACCCAGTCCTGAGCCCCGGGGGACGCCACTAGTCACAGGCCTCCAACTAGACTCCACGCCCCTGGTGACGACCCTCTGAGCTCTGCCTTTCAGCCACTTCTCAATCCACATCACTGTCCACTCGTCTAACCCACACTTCCTGAGCTTATCTAGGAAGATGATATGGGAGACAGTGTCCAAAGCCTTGCTGAAGTCAAGGTACACAACGTCCACTGCTCTCCCCTCATCTACCCAGACAGTCATTCCATCATAGAAGGCTATCAGATTGGTTAAGCAGGATTTCCCCTTGGTGAATCCATGCTGGCTAAGGTAGTTCATGTGTTTCTTTTTTTGCATTTCATATAACCAATATGTGGTTACAAAGAATTAGTAATGTTCCTGGAACAACACAACATTGCTGACGTATTTGCTCTATAAAGAAATCAACAAGATGGTTTATAACTAAGTACAACTGAAAGATAATGAGTTACACTTGGGASAGTATGGCTTTTGAATAAAGTCACTGTGGTGACTGAAGTACAAATAGCATGTTATTTAAGGATGTTATTAGAAAACCATTATGGTATCAAGGTGAAATAGTCTGCATTAAATTCTGCTTGTAAGAAGCCATCATAAATCTGGATTGCAGTACATTATAGTGATCTAGTTCATGTACTCCCATGAATAATCTGTATAACCACTGTATCACTTTGTGTGAACCACAACCTTGCTAGGATATTAAAATAGTATTTTATAAATAACAATATTAAATGAACTGAAACAAATTCACTTAATGTCTGCATGTTTGAGTTACAAGTTACTGTTAAACATCCTGTAACTTCCTGGCCTTTGACTTCCAGCTACTTGTTTTGCTATTCCTCTCACCTCTAAAGATACTTAGGCAAAATAGTCAAGAGATTTCTAAACTTATTTTGATTAATAGATTAAACTCCAGAAGTTTGTCATAATTTTTCCCCATTCTGAAGTTCTTGAAGGAATGCCATTTTTATAACTTTTTTCCTGCTTTTTTCCATTTTTTTAATGCACTTTTTAACACTTCACACCGCAAATTAATGSAGGCTTTGCAATTGCTACATATGGACATTATATACTTATCTGCTATTACTCATTATATCAAATATTTCTTTTAGGSGTATTGCATTGGTTATTATATATCCATTATAATTTGCTTCTTCTCAAAGTACTTTYTCCATTATGCAGTACATTTTCTTGGATATATAACTGTATCTCCTCAAAACTCATTAAGAATCACACCATTCAATTATAATTCCCTGACAATGACTTTTACTTATTAATCATTTAACTAATTCTGTTCTCCATTTCTTAAAAGCTCTTTTGGTAGTGTTTATTTTTAACCTAAATATGAGGTATATTTAAACTTGCTAGTTTTCAGTACAATCTGCCTTCCCTCTCCACTTTGGTTTTCCTTCATGACTTTTTAATCTAATAGTTAATTTCAAACGAATACAATCAAAAAAAAAAAAAAAAAAAAAGAGCTCTGCAAAGTAATAAATTCTAAGAGCATATGTGAAGATTTAGCTTGTTAGAGGAGAGAAACCAAGTAAGTGCTTTACTAGGGGAAGTAAAGTGCCTTTAAGTGACTGCTCAGCCCAACCATCTGGCAGGTTGGTGCTTATTGTGGTGGATGCACCAGTGCATCTACTAGTGGGTTCAGCCACTTGCTCAGCCCAAAGTTAGGAGTGTGAGCTTGACGTAAGGAGGGCTGGGAGTTACTGGAAAGGGAGAAAAGTATGAACTGAGAATTCAAGAAAAGGACTGTTTAGGAAGTTATTGGATGCAAGTCTGAGCTTTGCAGCTCTTGGAATCACTTATTTTATCAGGCCACTACAGCATTTAAGTGAACTGTTATATATAGCCTAAGTAAAGACCATTGCATACTTACTTCATCAAGCTAATATGTTAATTCCTCTAAGAATGCAAAAGGGTTGTTTTGAGAAGTCCATTTTCCTTTAACCTTGGTGACTGTCACTTTTTTTTTTCCCAATGTGTTAGTATCGGATGACAATAGTTATTTTAGTCGTACATAACATTTTGCTAATCAATTTATAGCTCCCTGAGGTATCCTTGCCTATCAAAGGGTGACCAGGATGTGCTGTGTTTAAAGCCTTTTGGAATTTTCCTGCTGTTCCATGATTCATAAAAAGTTGASCTCAGTGGCCTTGAGGTGTCATATATAGTATGCTATAATGCTATCTGATTGGATGTTGTCATAATTTTTGAAGTTTGTCTTCATTATAATTTTTTTAAATCAAATCTTGGTACTTAATAAAATCTATTTTCTGGTAATTCCTGCAGAGCTTTTTCTATTTGTTAGAAATCAGATTTTTTTTTCATTTAATACTTTTTCTATTTGTTAGAAATCAGATTTTTTTTTCATTTAATACCTAGTCAGAGAAGGTAGCCTTTAATCTTATGTTCTTCCCTGTGTTAGCCATCTTTTTCATTTTTTTTTTTGATCTCTTAACCTGTCTTGCCTTTGCCCTCATTCATTTCTGAACTTATTATCACATTCTGTAAAGGCAGTTTTTTAGGCTTGATGGTGACATTAGTGATACTGCCATAGCCCCTGAATATGCCTTCTTCATCAATGAAATAGTGCTATTGCCTGTCCTCTCACTTTCATAAATACTCTTCTCTTTGGGATTAAAGAAAATCTTGGCTGAATAGCAATTTTAGCATTTTCTGATAGCTAAGAAAAAATTTATAGCGATCGACAGAAATCCTTTTTTTTTTCTTACATGTTTATCTACCTAGAGAATATTGCTGTTGAAAGAATTTTCCTTTGTATACTTACATTTCCATTAAACCGTAAACTCAGTTACAGTAATGTCTTAATGTAAAATATACATTATAACAAGAAGCTAGAATGATAAATTGATGTATTTCTCTAAAACCAATAATTCTAATGTTAGGAAGTGAAGCATCATTGTGGTTGTTATCTGCCATTTCTTCACATTTTATCATTGGTTGTCCTTTCACAGTCTTTCCCCTCTCCCATTCAATTATTTTTTCTCTCTGTTAGATTACAGCTGTATGGACAATCCCTGGAGTCTTATGCAAATTTGCTCTAAGCACCCTGACATAGCTTGCTGTCAATTAACTTGTTCATGTGTTTTTACAGTTTGTTGTCTAGTATAAATCTTGTTCTTCCCTAAACATATTTTGCTCCCGAGTATTTGAGCAAAGAGATAAGGTCAACTCCTTTTTGGCCGTCCTTACCCTTGGAGTATCAGCTTGTCTGAGYTGGCAGAGATTGAGCTTTATTTCTTCCATTCCTGGAAGAGGTGTTGCAAGGAAAAACTGCTCGTATACATCTTTTAAATCAAACCAGGATTGAAGCTGKTTTTTTTWATTTATTTATTAACAATATCTAATTAACCCACAATGAGTAAACTAACTGTTCAGGATCAATATCAGCAATACAACAGAAAAACAACACTGGTAGACGCCTACCAGAATGTTAATAGCTACTACAGCTTCCCAAACACCGGCTACGTGCTGCCACACGTGGAGGRGGCCCGCGGCAGCGTCAGCCCAGGTTGTGCCTCCCGCGCTGCTCCCGCATCTTGCCTGCGAAATAGCTGTGCCTACAGGGATGAGCAGTCTGTTGACTGCAGTCGGGCTTCACTTCTGCGGTCCTCCTGTCAAATCCTGGATGTACTGAAGTAGTGTGCTGAATCCGGTATTGACCAGTGACTGAGCAGCTGACAAGACACTTCTTTCCCTTTTAATTTTTCTGTACAAATAGGGCATACATAATGGCCTTATTTTCCAAGTGCATTTGAATTGTTGCATTTTTCAGGATAGTGGCATTTTCATCATTATGTATCCACAGATTTTCATTAGGTCCAGAATAACTATTGTGATTAGAATTTGACAAATTTCCCTATGTGTGATGAATCTGTAAGGATTTGTATTTGATCGTGAAACCTGACCTTATTAAGGTTAGTGTTACCTGAAGTTTGTAACACTGACTTTGTTTTTAAATTAATACCCTAATGATTAAAAGTGTTTTTGTCTACACATTCTCAATTCGTCTCCCAGTCTGACCCACTCCACCAAATCACTGTTGTGTTATAATTAATACTACTGAAATAAATCCATGGCACTGCTGTGAAAAATTCAGGTGTCCAGGCAGCCAGTATACTGAGTCTTTGCTATTTTTTTACATATCAGAGCTGGGCTTTGGTCCAGTCCCTCTTGAAAACCTATAAAGTTTTATCAGAGGAATGAAGCATTTGTACTAGGACCACAACTACACTGATACGCTGCTGAAGTGGTTTCATAGGGGGGGAGGCAGAGGATGAAACAGCTTTTGAGAGATACATCAGGTAGACGAGCTGAGGTGGCTTTCTTCTTCCCATTCTGCAACCATTCATTTCAGTATGTGAATTTATGTGCAGAGTCTATCTTGTCTTCCCTGCTTTGCCATGAAGAGTTGCAGTGTGTGAACAACTCATTTTTAGGTGGTTGCTACTAGCTATCTTGTTGGCTACCTGTCTGCTGTGTAAAAGTAATTACGGAGGTGTTGACGGACAGTAGGACTAAATATAGAAATGCCTTCATACATGGAGGAATTGTGTGCAGAAGTATAATTTAAATGCCCTGTATTTMATTCAAAGTCAACACCAAAATGAAGGATATACTGAAATGTTAAAAGCTACCCTTAGTTTGAACTGTATTTTTTGTATTTCTATGTTGTCTATTCTCTGGATCATGCAGAAGGAATTGCATAGAGGATAATCTTTCTCTGTTCTTTAATCATTGTTATACRGCTACATTAAACCTGTGCTATTGATACTTTGTGATTCTGAAGACAAAGAGGAGTACTTGAAAGGTATCTCACTTCTACCTAGGTGGGTAGGGGAGTTTTGGCCACATTTACATTATTATGGCGACTGGGTTTTTTAAGCACTGTAGTTTTGGAACATTGAGAAGAGAAATTCTTTACTTCTGTATTGTGGGAGTTACGGAGCACTGGCACAGGTTGCCCAGAGAGGTTGTGGAGTCTCCTTCTCTGGAGATCTTCAAGGCCTGCCTGGATGCCACCCTGTCTAACATGCKGTAGGTGACCCTGCTGAGCAGGGAAGTTGGACTAGATGATCTCCAGAGGTTYCTTCCAAAYTCAAMCATTCTGTGATCCTGTGAAATTCAATGAACTAATATCTAATTTGTATTTTGTACAAGAATGAGTCGTAACTTCTCTTTTTTTTTCCATAAATAGCTTAGCCATCCCACTGTATTTTAACATTGGTTTCTGATGTCTTAAGAAATTAACAGAATATAAAATCAGAGCTTGTAATACTAAATCATTCATTAATAATTAATTTTTATAATAATTTTGAATTAATAAAGTGATGTTTATGTTGGTAACCAGAAGGATTTTAGAAAAATCTGGCRGTTTGCTGGCCTAAATTTTTGTTGTGTTTACAGACTTTTAACTAYAGCAAAGTTACAAATGTGTTCTTTATATTTAATGATCAATTTGTTATAAGATGCAAAGATGAATATTAAATAATGAATATTTAAATTTTATTATACAAACAAGATAGTCATTACAGATTAACAGTTCATAATTGGCTCCTTTATTGCTCTGGGTTTCTGTCATAAACACACATGAAAGTATTGTACTAGCAAAGTGGATTCAGACAGAATAAATATAATAGAAGATTAATGAAATTAGCAGAGATTTGTTAATTTCATTTTCATAAATTTTGACTATATTGCTTGCAGATGTTTGTGTTACATGTCTCTGGCTTTTCTATCAGATAGCAGTGAGATGTCAAGCAAAGTACTACATCAGACAAGTAATTAAACTAAGCAACCTGTGTTCCTGCTTCATCAAATATATTGTTACTCACATCTCATTTTGGAAAGCAGTAATAATGTTATCCTAAAACAGAGAAACATGAAGAAAATACAAATGTAAAGGCCTAATCTTTCTGCTGATGCTTCACAACATCTTTAAAATTCTACAAACAGAATATAGAACACTGAGGAATATGTTTTTTTTTTCGATTTTCTAAATTTATAGTCTTTCAAATGTCAGATTTAAGAAGTGTTTTGGCACTAATGAAATGCACATTCCAAATCATGTATTTTAAGAGGATACAATTCATGCCTATGTAGATATTACTTATTACAATCATTTATTTTTTTCTTGTGCAAGCGTCTTTAAAATAATCAGCTTAAACTGACTGATTCCAAGCAGATAYGCTCTACACTTCTCTGCACTGTGAGGGCGGATTTGCCCAACTTCCAGAGGCTACTCTTTTTCGGAGGGGCCTCRCTGCTGTATCATTAATACTTTCCAAGCAGGTTGTCAGTTCTGGAGCGAGGGCAGCTGTATGCCCTAATTCAGCAGAGCTCCAGCAGAAAAGCGTAGCGTAAAAAGTAAGGACAACCAACTCCACTGCAAATATGTGTACACACAATGTTTCCTTTATGCGGTGTTTGAATAAAAATATGTTGGTTACACCTGAATGGTGTTTAATGCACATCTGTAGGCATCTGTTTGTCTTTTAGCCCATTCCTTTCTTTCTGCCCACCTTGTGCTGAACTACAGCTGGACAAATGTGAACGACAGATGTAAGTAGTAAGAAAATGTCTCCCATGCTACTTTTAAGGACTTTTGCTTACCCACTTCCTGCCTAACATAGAAAAGAAACAAAAATTAATAAATTGGGCGTTTAGTCCCAGACAGACTGTTTCTTCCAACCTCTCTGACTGTCAAGAAATGAGTAATGCATTTGTTGTAGGCTGTGGTGTTGTTTTAATAGGGATTTAGGTGTCTTCCCCCCCCCCATCTCTATCTCACAGGTTATTTTATTACTCCCTATCACAAGATGTACAAAAATAGACTATAGGAATGGTCTAAGGAAAAGGAAGAATCCAGATATCAAACAATAACCCCCAAGAATATTGTTTTCACCTGGGGAAAAAAAAAAAAAAGTGTCCAAATCTAGGCAGTATGAATACTGCAGGGAAAATGATACTAGAAGCTCAGCATTACAGTAAATTTTTTTGTTTTATTAGAAGTATGTCTGCTTATACTCTGTTTTGGCACTCTTATTTTCAATACCARTTATATGAATAACTGAAGTAACTTAAACTATAATCAGAAGGATTTTATTTCTGAATTATTCATGCAGAGGTGTAAATATTCAGAATGCTCATAYTCATGCTTTTGTTTCTTTCTATATAATAACTCCAGATGCTTTTCAGGTGTAAATAAGACACAGTTTCCAAAACTAATGTCCTGATAAAAAAACTTTGTACTTTTTGCACTTCTGAAATATGAGTTATCTCTATTTTAACATGAAGAGGACTAAGTCATAGTCCTCTAGACTTCATAGACATGGAAATGTTGAAAGGCAAATAACTGTATCCTTCCTTAAGCAACATCCTGTACAGACACTGTGCAAGGAAGATTGCCCAGAAAGCAAAGTCCCTCTACATAATATCACAGTGATTTTKTGTGCTAAATGAAAGAAACTGAGGTGACTTGGGTTGAAGTAGATGCAAGCAGTTGTGCAGAAGCCTTTTTCAAAGGAAAGAAAGGCTTTGGTAAAAAGATATTAGTGAAAGCAGGAAAGGATGAGTTATGGGARGCTGTCAAGCCAGGAACTTGCTGCTTTTCTGAGTATCAAATCAAAACAAATTTCATCCAAGAGAAAACTTATCTCTCAGAAAATATCCATTTTTATTTAGAATAGCTTATCACATCTGCCTTTATCATTTCTCCATCTTCGGATGACATTAGGTTTGTTGGAAATCGTATAAGTAAATTCAGTACCAAAATTAGAATTGATTGGCAGGCCTTCAGATAAATTAATTCTTTTCTAAACGTGTTTGATTATTCTGATTGTTTCTTTCTAATGTTATAGCTGTATCCCTCAGAGTAGATTAAAAACTGACAAGTGTCATACACTGCTTGTTTGGTTATTATTTTGCCTAATTTCTTCTAATGATATWAAAAAAATTGTGAGAGGTATGACAACAGTAAAGACCTTTCCTTTTTTTGCAGTAATCTTTTTTTTTTCCTTGCTTTTGCTGTACATTAGGAGTTCTAATCTGAGATCATTAATCCCAAAATGTATGTCCAAAAGACAMAGTATCCTTTAGCTATAGCAATATAACTGTTTGAAACTTCACTTTTAAATTAATTGCTTAAAATGAATTAGGTTAAGGGAAAAAAAAACCACAACTCTATAAGCAAGTGTGATGAAGGGCAACAGAAATTTCCAGGTGTGATAATTTCTGAATTATGTTTATGCATCAAAGACAGAGTATCACTGAACTAAACACCCAGTTTACTAATTAATCTAGCTCTCAAAGGAGTATTCTGATATACAAATTTGTAAGTAGTAACTTTTTTTTTAAAGCACTGAAACTACATTCTGAGTTATGTGAACAAAGGATGGTGGCTTGAAGACAGCATGTKTTGCGTGCTTCTACAGAAGCATAAAGGTGCTAGACTAGACAACCTCTGATGCCCGTGCTCCCTAATTCATAGCTAGGTTTTAAAAAAACTCTGCAGATATCTGCACTTCAAGTATAGATAAATCTTTAGCGCTAAAAACCTAAGCTACCTATATGGTAGTCAGTAGATAATGTTCTCATATGCCACTTACTGAATGTGCATGGTCTCRTCATTAACTTTTATAGTTAAAAATTTGGATGCCATATGTGGTAAGAATGTAGATTTGTGATTCTAGTGATAGCTTGGATGTCACAGCTGGGACAGGGTTGTATCTTCAAGTCTTYGCTCGCATTTCACCTGTTCCAGCTTCCAGATAAAGTTTTTCATTCTGTTGCTTTCTTCTTTCTTTTTATGTTCTTTGCTGTTTCTTCCTTTTTGTATTATGTCAAACACAGATCACTTTTCTCTTTGTTYAGTGCCTGTTCCTGTCTTACCAGTTTCCTTGTGCTTCATAATGAGATTAGCTCTTGCCTTTCATCAGATCATAATGTCAGCCTCTGTTTCCCTCAAATASTGTATTTTCAAGCTATATTTTTCAAGTTTTTATTTTTGAACTGACATGTTAAAAAAAATAAAAGGCACCTTAGCAGAAATATGAACTTTCCTGAAATTCAACCTCTTTATATTTGGAATATGTTTCACTGAAATTTCCATTAAACCATTTTGCTGTTGGGTTACTGGCTTGGACTCTGTCTTTAGCTGAATGAGAATAACTTTCAGAGGGTAATTAATCTATAAGAGTCCTTTGGAACTGAAATCTCAGGGAGTTTARTATAACTATGTTCTTAAATTAGGTGTGATGGGATGAATTTGKTCAATGTTATCTTTGTACCTTCTGTATACACAGAATATAAAGGGCTTTTGGTCTATAATTAAGATTAAAGTTATTACAGTGCAACATATAATAACTAAATCCACTTGGCAGGATGATTTTTTTTTACCTCCTGGACTTTGAAAAATTCTGTTCATATTACTTYTGACTGCAAGAGCAGTGAAGCTGTTCAGAAACCATTAATCGCTCCAGTCCTAAGATATGTAGAACACATTTAATGGAAAGTGAAAAACTAATATTGTAATTACAGTTTCAATAATGTTTTATTTAACTAAGGACTGTATTTTATATGACATATAATAATGAAAATGTGCTCTAAATTTAAAATATTTTCTAGCTCTTTCTTATCATTGTTCTCACCTTCAGTCAAATGTACTTATAGATGGTGAAAGCCCTGCTTAAAAAATGTAAATAAATTTCTGTCAGATGGGCAGACAGTTCATCAGGTAAATGCCACTGACRTTATGAATACCATTTTGGTGCCACTTAAGTTGATATGATTTTATTAGTCAGTTATTTTGAAGTTGCTGCCTAACAGTAAATAAGTTGTTCTAGGTTATCTCTCAAGCCAGTTTTCAAAACCTGAATTTTAGTGAGTGAGAGAATACTGTTTTGCCACACAACATATATCCATAAATTCTATGATCAAACTTTTACAAGGAGACCCAGCACCAAAAATCGAAATGTCTGTTCCTAGTTTGTCAGCCACGTGGGTCTGATCAACTGCTTAGGAATCTGAGTCCCCTTCATCTCCCTCACAGGCTTTTTTTTTTTTTTTTTTTTTTTTTTTTTT
>NW_028186478.1:41029-96219 GCF_003343005.1 Rhea americana | reverse complement strand
TGTCTGACTCCTTAAATCGTTTTTCAGTCACTCAGTTAATCGCATGCACTGTTTGAAAAATCAGGATGCAGTCTAGAGCACTCTTTTCCTGCCAGTGAGGCAGAGGAATGGAGTTAGGCTGCTCAGCATGGACCCAGAGTCTTCAGGATCTTCAGCGATGATTTACTGGGTTCAGCCTCCTCTTAAGTTCATTAATACCTGGTTGCCAACTACTGTTTCCATCATCTTACCTGACAGTTTTAACTAATACTTACTGTAAGAGACTCTATAGGCAGCTGTTTTGCCAGTTGGYTAATTCTTCAGTTCATAGGAAAATAGATGGAGCCACATCAGAGCATGCCAATTATCCATCATATACGTTATCTTCCATCTGATGGGAGCCAATTTTATGACTCTTGGAAGAAAGTAAGATTTCTGCACAGTTATACAGTAATATAACATGGAGGAAACATGCATTTCACTTACAGATTAGCAGTCTATTTATGAATTTAGAAGTAACTTTTAGAAATAAAACAAGAACAAAAATATCTTTACAGCTGTATTATTTCTAGAGTGTTTTGCAGTAATTTCAAAAGAATTAAAACAATTCTCTAAAGAGTGTATTGTCTTCAATATAAGAATGTGGAAACAAATTTAAAGCTGAGCAGGAGCTTTATTTAAAATCATACAACTTGGGATTCTTTATATTATTATTTTCAATTCTAAATTATGAGGTTGCATGTGTTCATTCACAGGTTTCATGCAGGTTAAAATTTTTCTATTCAYTATATATACTAAGTCTCTTCAACTAGCCAGAAATCAACATCTATCTATTTTACTTTCTTTATATTCAGGAATTGGAAATACTGGGTGTTCTGAGTCACTTATAAAATCATCTTTATAGTTTGATAATACACCTTTTGCTTGTTCAGGAACATGAAGGAATTGTTAATGAAGCATGAAAACCAGTGTAAGTTATACAGTCTTAATATCAGCTAAGTGGTTCAGATTGAGTTCAGTTAAGAAAATTGGTAGCRTACTGAAAGATGTCCTTCTACATTATTTTTTTATAGTTATTGCAAAAATTGTGCTATAAATATGACA
Organism: Rhea americana; assembly: GCF_003343005.1. Taxonomy (NCBI): domain Eukaryota; kingdom Metazoa; phylum Chordata; class Aves; order Rheiformes; family Rheidae; genus Rhea; species Rhea americana. The sequence continues at coordinate 95,136 of NW_028186478.1, read as the reverse complement.
ATTTGAAAGCTGACATCTGTGTCAAAATTTAAATTAATTATTTTTACAGTGAAAACCTGACTTGACTGAGAATTTACCATTGACTTYATTGACTTCATTGGGACTAAAATTAAATCCCTATGATTTTGTGGAACATGCATTCATTTGTGCCAGAATGCTATTTCTTTTTTGTAAGAGGGAAATGATAGAYTGGTTTTAGGTACAAGTAAAGGAGGGAGTTTATTTAAGATTACTCCTGGGATTTTTAATGTCCCATTAAAATCATTATGAATTATTTGAATTAAAAAAAAAAGAAGTCTGTAGCACGAAAAGCAAAAGAAGGTAATGAAGCCAAAAATAAGCCTTTGACATTTATGAAATGAAGAAAATCTAAGCAGGACCATGGGAGGTGCCCTGTACTGACCCTCTAATCAGAAAATCTTCAATGCTTTATATGCTAAGGCAAAGATCAGCAAAAAGAAAAGCACAGGCATTAAATTGTTTTGGATAGCACTATCACTAAGCGCAGATTCTACCAATTCTCAGTTTCCATTTTTCRCACAGATTTTTATATCAGCTCTGTGCATAGTTAATATGTTGAGTTCTCATGGTTATTATCTCTGTGCTGTGAAAGAGAAGTTAGTTTCTTTAAGCATATTTTTTAAAAATACATTTTTTTCATTTTTCTCTCCCTATTCCTTTTCTTTGCTTTTCTTCTTGTCTCCTGCTGTTACTGTTAAGTCCTCTTGTTGTTGTTTCTTCTATTCTTATTTTCAAGTCTATATTCTTATTTTCAAGTCTATATTCTCCTCCTCTTGCTCTTCTCTCAAAATGCTATGTTATGCCAAGCAATACCCCTCTCTCCACATCCATACCTGTACTCTCCCGATTTCCTTCAAAAATAACACTATTGTGTTGCCCTGAAAATCTGATTCTTATACTTGCATAAAATATTAAACTGTCAATATTTTACTCAAGAGTATATACGTTTTKCCAGCAAACTTTCATTTTATTCTGTGGACCCTTTTCTTGCCCGTGCACCATTTACATGAGTAGTACATAATAGCCTTGATTTAGGGAATGCTTAATGAAAATGTATTTTGGAAATTAATTCCCAGAATTTTTTATAGCCAATACACACTACTCTTTATCAATGAAATCTGTTATCTATATAGGTGGACTGCCTTCATGATGAATAATGTTCAGTATTTTTGCAGTGACATACTGTAATATCTTATCCATCATGTCTTTGCTTTGCCAGTTTTCCTAAGAATGACTAGAAGCCTGACTTATCTATAATATTCCAAAAAGATTCTTGTAAACATTGTTTAAAAGAAAAAAAAATAAAAGAAAAAATGTTGTTGATGCATTTAGTTACACTATTTTTAAAACARATATCTAAAGATTGAAAACCCTTTCTGCAATTGATACAATTAAGCTCTTAAAATACRAAAAAACCCAAAGATGACTTGACTTTCTCAAGAACAAACAAAATTTTAAAAAGAATTCATATTCTCATTTTCCTTTCTTTTGGCTTTTTTATCCTCTTGCAAAACTGAATCCCAGAATTCCTGTCCACAAGGTATCAGCTTAGGTAAGATCTGCTATTTGAAGAGAAGCCTGTTGATAAAGAAAATTCTAAATACAATTCTGAATCAACCTGTCTGAGTTTCTGCATTTGTTTTTACAAAACTGTGTTTGAATGGGAGGTGTTATTTGTTCTCTTCCATGGTACATGTGTTGAACTGCAGTATGTAATGTAGATATACTCCCTTACTTGCAGAACCAGAGTAAAGCTTTTCCGTGAAGTATCAATTGAAAATTGTGCTAGTCCMGTGCCGTATGGCTAATAATTGTGAGTGTTAGATGAACTGGAGGGACATTTRTGAATAAAAAATCAACTTCCACTGTAAATTTATTATACTCTGAAACATATCTTTAGGAAGGGTTTTGTCAAAACCCTTGAAATATCCAAATCTTTTATCACTTGGTTTACCTTCAGATGCTTTTATACTTAGTACTGCTTGCAAATTTATTTGATCTGTTCCTAATAGCTTTATTTTTGTGAGCTGGTTCACAAGTATTTGTGTATAAATATGTCTGAATAAGCATAAGCCAAATGGTTACACTGGCAGTGTATGAGAACCAGTTGACTAGACTGACTATATTACAATATAATATAAWATTAATATCAGTCAAATTTTGAAGTTAAGAAAGAGATGTGAAATAACTTTTATATTCAAGTGCCAGAATCAGACTTAGCAATATTTCTGGAATAATTTTTTTAGCCTTAGACTACTTGCTTGGTCATCTTGATGCTAATGAGACAGTATATGCTTTAAAAATAGAAGTCCATTTGAGTTCTGGACAAATATTTATTCACCTCAGATAATCTACTGCTTTTAAAAGTATAGATGAACATACACTTGCTGTCTCTGACTATGCTTTTTTTTGCCCATAAAAAGTCACTTAGGACAGATATTCTTCATCTTTTCTGAAGAAATCTGATTCAAATAAATCACTTGTTTTAAAAACTCACACTATCTGCTTTTTTTCCTCTATTSATGCGTATTCCATAAAACTTTTAGTTTCTCTTAGATTTCCAATTTCTTTTGTTTGATTTTATTTGGGTAAGCTTCTAGTTTCTGAAGGATGCTTGTTCAATTTCTTGAACATGATAATTTATTCATTTTTCTGTTTATTTATAGTTTTTGTCCCCAGAGGTGAGCTTAAGTACTCTTTTTTCTAGTCTGAGAATTTTTTTCCCTACCTCTGATATTTTCAGATATTTTAACAGCTTCATTTGTGAAGTTTTTTTTCTCTCTCTCTCTCTCTTTTTTTTATTTTTTTTAACAAAACTTACTCTCAATGCTATTTTTTGGTTCAGGCTTAATATGGAAGTGACTTATATTAAGTCACTGTGAAATCAATTATAATAGTTGTTTGTTTAAAGATTTCTTCATTGCAAAAGACTCATTTGGGTCTAGCCCATCTTTATGTGTGCTTACATAAACATTRACTCATAGAATGATTTAGTACTTAAACACTGTGGAGAAGTCACAGCAAATTCAGAAATTCATCGGTTCAAATTGTACACACCTGCGAAAAAGGCTATTCTTTGTGGAACTTACAATGTAGTAATCACCTATTTACAAATTCTATATGCAAATATACCTTTTGAAATTTTTTATATTCACATTATTCCTAAAAAACCTCTACTAAGAACAGAATGAAACTATGAAAWTCTTGTTACAGGAAAATTTGTTTTTCCATGTATTTTAGGTGTAAGCAAGCTGCTTCTCCCATTCTTTTCCTAGCATGACCTAGCACGATCAATTTTTAAATGAGACTCTTCTCCACGATTTAATGTTGGCTGTCTAGGTACTGCTCTTGTCTCTGCTCTTGAATATGAGTTTGCTAAGAAGAATAACTTCTTCAAAACTTCTCAGGTTTTTCGTGGCTGCTATCCTACTTAGCCATTTACTGCCAGTTCCACTATGTTTCCTATAAAGGCTCAAAATTTCAAAGTAGATATATATATTTTTTAAGTAGGTTACATTTTTCAATCTTTAGTGTGTCTAATCTTGTTTTTCTTTATTAATTTCAGGACTTAAAATGTTTGTTTTCATACTGATAAGTCTTCATCCATCTCCTCCCAGATTTATCTGAAATACTCTTAGTATTTCAACTCATTTGACACATTTAATTAGTRTTCTTCTGTCCAATATAGAAATTATGAAAAAGTTACTGATCATCACAGTTATATCTGAAAAAGACTAAAAGAAGAAGAAGGAAGTGTAACAAAGGATCAACTTAAGTATACCATTAAGCCTTTGGATAAAACATGGAGCTGGATTGTTTCTTTACTTTCCAGGCTAGTAACCAAATGTGGGGCTAAAAGGATTTTAATTTTAAAAACCTGACATCTGGGTTTATCTGACCAAGTGGCCCGTAAAAACAATAACTACAGATGAAAATAAAAGTTTTTCTCCTGGACTTGGTTTAATGCTCAGGAACTGTTTTTTAACTCCCATTGTATTCTTATGATTAATCTTTACCTAAATCTTACTGTGAAAGTCCAATAGTAGTAGTAGAAGACAACATAGCACGAGAAATTCTAACTATAATAAAGATATGAATTTCTTTGCCATAGCATTATTCAAAGTAGGATGATGAAACTACAGAATTTAATTTTGTCATTTTAAACTTAGAAATRAGCCAGGAATATAGACACACATTTTATTCAGAAATTAAGCAGTTACATATAGCTTTGCTTAGTTGGTTCTGGCAGAAGAGATCAACAAAATTTAAAAGAATGGAAAAAACTTGATGGGAAAGCTAGAAAAAGAATGAATGTGGTAGAGCTGTATCAGGGTAATGGCAAAGGAGAGCAAAAGTAGGAAGATTTGACAAATGAAATAMAGCCAGCTATTTCATTACAAAAATATTAATTATGTATAGTCATACTTGATTATTCTTGATTCTAGACTATTCCAGATTAAGAAAACAGATTGAGTCTCTATTTATGAATTATACTCTCAATTGTACGTATTAAGAGAATATGTTTTTTGTTTACATGTTGATATATGAACAGGAAGAGGCTATCGATCRGGGTACACTGAATGGTGCCAATAGTAGAAATAATCAAATAAACTTTCAGATAATCTCCTAGCTGTTTCTTAAATAACCTCCAGAGAGAATGTTCTTGACATTGTTTTGGTCTATGGCTAGGGATTTCAAGTTTCAAGTTGTTTAACTGGTAACTGCCTGCTGTAAGCATAGGAGTATCTTTATRTTCTTAGGCTGGTTAGTTCTGTCCTAGTAACTAGTTCCCTGAAAAAAATGAGGTACAGGAATAAACAATCAATTTACTTAATGATATTATTTAAATCAAAATAAAATTAGGCTTTTTTTTCTACAAGTCTATGCCTTGACTATTTTCTGGGATAGGGACTGTGTTTAAATATATTCAACTGTGTGGTACTATTATTTAGCACTGATTAGAATTTGAATTTTTAAACAGGCAATTTTTATCCAAAAGGAGGTTCTGAAAGGTCATTTTCTAAAGATGCGTTACAAGATTCAAATATTTGTTTCTGATCTTTTGAGAGGTGAATGAGGATGAGAATAATCAATCATATCTAATTAGCTGGTGACACACTGTGCTTACAGTAATTAAACGAGACATTACTGCTTCCTTTCTAATGATTAAGATCACACAGACTGCGAGCCAGCTGTTAATCACTTTGCTTGCAAGACTAATGTCATTAACAGAAAATCTCAACATTCTGCCCCTAAGGCTATTTTGAACAGAGCCTTTGGTGGACAGGCTATGATGRAAGCAAGAAAATAGATTTTTAAATTATGCATTTTGAGCATCTTTTCAAACAGCTATTAGCTTGAGCTTTTGGTCTTTCTTGTGGATTTCTATATGCTACTTAAATATTTAGAAAAAAAAAAACTGTCCTAAAGTGCTAAGAAAAATAATATCACAATTAAAATATTCTAAAGACTTTACATTAATACACTCTTTAATTTTATGCAGTAAAATATTAAYCCACAATAAGCATTGATAAATGCAGCTATGCAAAAATAAGAAAAATCYTTTTGAAAAATAGTAACTTTCAAGATGCATATTTCATATATTATAATCTGTACTTTGGGGGAAATGTAATCACTTTTTATTAAATATCTGTTCTTGAACATTTTTATTTCTAATTCTGATTCTTATAAAAATTATATATCTACCTATTAAATATCTTGCATTGACAATTTACAGTATACTGTGATTCAATACCTTTAGTATTAATTGACTTACCGTGGAATCATTAATACCCATCAGATAAATTCCCTTGCTTTTGCATGAATATGAATCACCCATTTAAAAATGGGCTGTGAGGAATTTGTGTTCTTCACCACTGATTGTCAGTGATGACTGTGAACTCTATAAATGTGGTAACAGCTGATCAAAATACCTAATCTAGTCTCCTACTTTAACTGTGTGGGAGGATTAAAAAAAGGAAATAAGTGAAGAATCAGTACTCTTACTATCTACTTACTGATTAAGCTACCAAGGAGTTTTCTTTTTTCTTTTTCTTTTCTTTTTTTTTTTTTTTCCTGGTGAGTTTGACTTGAGGGTTTGTCTGTTTGTTTTAAATAGGAGCTGAAAGAAGACACATTCCAAATACATCTAATATAGAAGTAAGGCAGCTGCTAAGTCAGTTTGTGTATGAGGGAAAATTAAAATCAATTAAGTTTACGATTAAGTGCAAGCAATTCCTGTGCAGCATTGCATAGTTTAGTGAATAAAGCTTATCAGTGACAATGTTTGCCATATATATATATATATATGTATATATATATGTATATAAATAAATAAATAAATAAATACTGTATGCTCYGTGGCTGGCCAAATGAATGATCCATCTGTTACTTCTCTTCCCAGAYGATTATGAAGGAGTGAACATTTTCTGTGGTTCAGGCAAGTAGGTGCTTAGTGCTCTTATCATACTTAGTCTAACAAAACATTTCAACAGATGTTGAACTCAGTTATGCTTAAGTTCATGTAAGTGCAGTGCTCTGTACAAGTCATTGACAGAATTAGCATTTTAAATTCCTCATCTTTTTTATGCTACTAAATGTTTTTATCTATGTAGAACAGTTAAAACTGAGTTTTGCAAGAGTGCTAACCATCACATAGAGGAAAATACATTTTCTACGACAAATACGTGTTGTTCTTTCAAAGACCGTATTCCTGTATTTTTCTTTCAGGATTTATTCCAGTATAACGTCATTCTAGTTACTGGTACTGGTGATAGTGGGCAGTAGGAGTTCAAAGCAGAAGGGTGTTTGGAAATTTGAGCTGCCTCCTGTTTTMCCCATCTTCAGTATTTATTGTTAATAGCACAGATTAGTTAAATTATTGACTGGAAGGGGAAAGGAGCTCAGAAGAAAACCTCTATGAAAACCCATTGGTACTCTCTGACAGAGTACTTGTGTTTTGGAACAGCTTTGAATTTTAGTCTCATGTCTGAAGTTTTACAACAAATGTAGTATTAATGAGCAGCASTCATGACAAGGTGGAATATTTCGTATAGCTCATATTTGATGACCATAATGGGTCTCTGATTTACTGCCTTCACTGTATCAGTATATAGTGTTGCAACTAAGTTTTGCATTATTCAATTATGAGGAAAAAGGGTAGCCTCACAATGTTTGTTGCTATTCAAATAGTAGGTGAATCCTCATAAGTATGTTTAGCAATATTTAGTATGTTTAGCAATGTTTAGTATGCATTTCTGTAACTACATTAAGTACATTTAAAAAAAATCCAAGAGATCCTGGCTTTTCCCTTTTATTACCTAGTAAGAAATAACTGTTATTGTTGAATATGTGCTCTTAATCCTTGGTTCAACTCTTTGAATGATAACTTCTTTCTTGATGTTTAAACTCCCTATAAAAAGATCATAATGACTAGGCACTTTGTCATAACATATTGTAATTGTTATTCCTATTGCTGCAGTATAAGCAAAAAGTCTTCTGGTACCAGATCTGATAGTTCTTTCAAGCGCCTCTGTATCATCTTCTGAGTTTTGTACTTCTTGTGGATATAATGATGAGGAGAAGTGATAATGTTTTTTTTTTTTCCCTGTTTTTTTTTCAAGTTAGATCATTGTCTTCACTGTGCATTCATCTGTTAAAGAAAAAAAAAACAAATGGATAGTTTTATTATTAACATTATTATTATGATTATTGATTTAATTATGATGTTTTTTTGTCACAAGGAAAGAAATACTCCACTAGAGGTTACTCTACTGCTGTAGCCTCTGACTTCAGGGATTTAGTCTAGATGGGTGGGTGGACAAGTAGATGGGCAAAAAACTACTTAGAGCATATTGGTTAATGGTTGTACTCTACCTGGATGCCTATGGCAAGTGGAGTTCTTTGGGGGTCTATCCTGAGACCTGTTCTGTTTAACATCTTTATTAGAGAACCTGGGGGAGGTCGTGGAGAGCTTGCTTGTCAAATTTGCAGGTAACAATAAATTGGAGGGTGCAGCCCATATGCCATTCAGAGACTCCAGCTAGAGAAATGGAACCTCATGAAATTCAATAAAGATGAATTAAAAGTCCTGCATGTGGGAAGACAGGGTCCCTGGCAATGACAGGGTAAAGACAGCCCCCATGGCTGGGGGCTACTTGCCTGAGGGGCAGCTCTGCTGGAAGGGACATTGAGGTTTGGTAGACAACAAGCTGAACATAAGCAAACAGTGAGCTCTGGCCGTAAAGAGGTCAACAGAATGCTGGACTGTATTAGTAGGACCACAGCCGGTAGATTAGGAAGTGATTATCACCCTATACTTGACACTCATTAGACTGCATCTAGAATACACCCTCCAGTTTTGGGCCACCTAGTGCAAGAAAGATGTTACTAAACCAGAGGAATTGCAGCAGAAGATCACCAAGATTGCTGGGGCCTGCAGTACATCCTCCATGAGGAGAGGCTGAGAGAGATGGGCTGGTTCAGCCTGGAGAAGAGATGGCTACATATCTGCTGTCCTTATCCTTTTATTCCATGTTGGTCCATCAAAAAGCCTATACACCCAGGGTCTCTCAGGCCTGGAATTATCTTCTGTTCATGAAAGACAAAGTTAYCGTTCTCTTTAGTGTACAGTCTTCCTTCAGATTAACTGGTATGAAAATTTTTAATGTTAAYGTAGTCTATTTTGAATGTCATGAGTCCATTTGTAGGTCCCTAAATGATAAACTTCTTTAGGTCTTCTGGTTATTTTTCACGGCTCTCCTGTATCAACAACAGGATTTTCAGTGCAGATACTCTTTCAAAGCCAGATAGAATTCTTCAAGGATGCACAATTCCAGTCATATGCAAGAAGTCRTAAATATTAGTATCATAGACAAGTAGATCTGAAAGAAATCATTTTGTCCAGGATTTTTGCCATGTAAAGAGGATTAGTACCTGTACCACTTGTTCATTTCTCTCAGCATCCCCCAGTGATGAAAATCCATAATCTGTCCCAGCAATCTGAGGACTGCAGTTTACTTGCAGTAAGAATACGCTAAAGAAASCAGATATTATTTTTTTTCCATTTGTCTTTGTAATATGCTTTGAAGTACCTGAAAAYTGTCATCATCCCCTGTTGTTGTGTCTTTAAGGTAAACAGCCCTAATTCATGCAGAATTACTTATATAGTCCATTTTCCAGATCTCTGTTCATTTTTAATTTTTGCTTTGTTCTTGCGTCTTTTCAATTTATTATCTCTTTTCTCTAGCATCGCCATGAATCAGCACTGTCACAATACTGTATAAAAAGAAACAAATTACTGGGATGTATTAAAAGCAACACTGTGGTAATGGATTACTTCATGGGTATGAAATAATTTTCCCTCGTACTCAGCATTGTTAAGGAATTTTGTACTACAAGGCAGCAGTGCTATTTTCACTTTTGGGCTCTATCGTTTGTTGTGGGAAGGGAAGCAAATCAGTTGGAGAGAACCAAAAGCAGAGCCACAGAAATGACCCGTGTTTGCCTTTATCGCAACAAGATAGTGACGCTAACATTTTTCCATTGATTCTGGCAGTGATTATCTGTTTCCATTCTTGAGGAAATGGTACAAGTTTTCCCAATAACATGCAACTGATTATTCTTCATAGAGTGTAGTACCTTCCACTTTTTTTCTATGATGTGTCATTCTATTTGTTAAAATCATTTTTGTATTTGTCGAAGTCATTTCAAATTTGAATTCTGTCYTGTTCTGAGAAAATGCCTTCCTTTATCTTTTGGTCACAATAGTAGAAGTTGTGTTTAAAATATATCAGAACAGTTATGAGAGGGTAAATTTAAGTCTTCCTTAACTTAATGGTGAGAGCACTGACTGTGGGACAGACAGTGAATCTAAAATTCTCTTTCTGCTTAATTTAAAGTGACATAAGATAAACATTAGTGACTGCACTTCTCACATGTCCTCCCAAAGATCAGTAAATCACCAAGATACTGAATTTCAACATAGTTAAGTTTTCAGGAAAACCTTCAAAACCAGATTAAAGAATTTAATCACTGTTTCTGAGCTATAATAATTATTCATAAAGTACTTTTATTTATAATGTGGAATTTCACTTTAAAAAGTTAAATTTAAGTATCATGCTAAAAGAATTTTCTTTACAAATGAAAAAAGCTTATTTAGAAATGTATTTTTACCAGTTGAAAATCAAACTGCTGTGCTACTGAAGCTATAAATATATTTAATAAAGATGAGAATCAGCAAATGGTGATTTCTGCTGGAGGACCAGTGTAACTCAGTGCACTACAGTAGAGTATTTTTTAGATACAGTAAGGGACACTCCAGATGATAAACTTTCTTACAGGTCTAAAGACACTCCATTCAGTTGGCCACAATAGTGACCATAAATGATAAAAGCCATTTAGACAGAGGGAAGAAGAGAAAGAAGTTTTGAATTACTGAAAAGTTCTATAATCTAAATCTATGTAAAAGAGTTTAAAACTTTTTTTTTACATGAAATAGTTACTAGCATGAAAAGCCTGAAAAACATTGCTCTAATTCAGTATTATGTTTGAGAAACAATTATATGTAAACAAATAAATAGTTTCTGTAAAAGAAGACCTAATACACCTTAACACCACTTTTACACATTATGTCTGCCTGATTTTTTGCAAGCTTTTTCAATATCAAAGTAATGAAGGCAAATACTTATGCCACTAAGACCAAAGTTTGGCCTATAGATGTCTACTCTGAAACAGAAATCACAGCTCTGATATTTAGGCTGCAGACACAGTGCGCTGAGAGAATTATGATAATTTAAGTAGGGTCCCCAAAATTAGGCTGAATAAGGAGCACTTTAAAGCAAATACACTGATAGAGGACCTGCCTTGAGTAGTGAACAATAAAAGTCTGATAAAAGGATTCGTCTGCAATTCTAGCTCCCCCTAGAAAGTGCTCTTTTCTTCTGTGTGGTAYTGACAGTTTTTGAGTTTGCTCAAGAAAGTAAGCCTCAGTGTTTCTGATTTCAAAGTATAGTGACTACGTTTTCCTACATGTCATGACTAGTGTGATGTGTATGCTGCTGTTCGCCCTTTTCTCTTCCTCTCTCTGCATACATATATGCACACACCAYACACACTTTCCTTCTCCTGTGGCCAATGTCTAGAAAACTTACTAGGATGGTATATATTGGYATGGTGACCAACATTTAATTTCCTCATCTGCTCTAATGAATTTAAACACATATTCCCTTACTACTCACTATAAGTACCTAAATCCTATTGAGCTAGAACTCTCTGGGCACTTTGTGCATTCTTTTATTACAAAGCACATACAAATTTGGTGTATGGTCTCTAACATTACTATGTCATTTTTAGGAGATATTTTTACTCTTCAAATCTCACTTTTGGATACCAGTTATTGAAACAGTTACTTTATAAAGACACTTAAAAAAGAGAAATCAAGACAAATCTAGCACAGTTTAAATGCTGTAAATACAAGCACATGCAAAAACTTAATTGCCATTAAAATATTTTTCTTTRAAGAAGTACTTTGTCCATACTGGAATCTGCCTAATGAATGTAGAGTTACTTGTAACATCTCTTTAACACAAAGAAGGAACAAGTGAATGTTCTGAATTCTAATTCACAGCCATTTATAGTTATTTAAAAAGACATATTTGAAAGGTTGAGAAAAATCTAATTTATCTTATTGATTTTGAAAGCAAATAGGGTATTGCTGCATGTCATCTTAGATCACATTGAAAGATAAAGTGTGAAGTAGGTACTCACTTTAATAGGAATAGATGAACTTCAGTGAGACTTTCAGTTTAAATAGCATGATAGAAAATGCTAAAATATTTAATCACTCACTGTAAGTGATTCATTCATTATTTAATGGGCTGTTACAAATAAAAGCTCAGGTTTTTTTCATTGTATTACTTCTAAAGATGGGTAACAGTTACTAGCCAGTAGTATGTTCTGATTTTATATTATATACGTGTTCTCTTCTCTCAAGATGTTTCTGTAAAGCATAATCTGGCATATCAGCAAAGATTGCCAGGCTGGGTGAAATAGTGATGCGATGCAGAACCTTTGAATGGAAGCAAAATGTGGGAAAGGTGATTGTGCAAGGCCATTCTACTATTTAAAAACACTTGCTCTAACATAGCCATCTGTTAAGCAGATGGTGTTGACACAATTTTCATATGCTGTCATTTATAAAATTGTATTGATAAATCATCTGATCATACTGGAATTTTTAAAATATTGAAACTTAAAGAATACAAAATGTCAGTTTACAAACRAATGAGAATAATTAAAGTTTACGCTCCCACTGAACATTTTTTTTTCCTTTAGGCATTCCTAGCAGACATTAGGGGCAAGATTCATCTGASCAGAATTAGACACCTGTGTCTGGGTCATCATTTATGTTTATTTTCTAAGTTGAAGTAGAGAGCTATGATGCAATTTGTTTCATCCTAGATGAGTGTAAAAAAGAGATCAGATAAATCAAGCTCCAGAAGTGTTTATTTCTCACCACTGGCTTTACAGAATCCAAATGGCTGTCCTAGATGGGAATTTCCACATTGTAAACCTTTGTGGTGAGATTAATTTCAAGCTTAAGATATCTACAGGTAGACGTCAACTAGCATGAAGTTGTCTGCATCTCATTATAATCATGGAGATCTGCCCAAGCCTCCAGCTAGAAGGACCTAGGTTTCCCAGGGAGCCACACACATGTACATGCTGTCTTGGATATCTTGAAGTGTCTTAAATGGCAGCAGTGGGGCACTAAGGAGAAACTAATGAGCAATTCAACTGCACAGCTGCTCTGTAAGGGTAAACTGAATTCTGTCTAGGCTGTTTTCCATTTCCATGGACTATAATGGATGCTTTGGGACTTTCTTTCTGCATAGAGCTACATGACATCTAAATATAAGTGCCTTAAGCTTGAACTGATCCTGCTTTTTAAAGACCAAAAGCTTTCACTAACAATCACCAAAGAGCTCTCTGCTTAATCTTTATAGTAATGGAAATATTGTTATAATTTTTTTTAATCAGTTGAGGAGCATTCATTCAGTGTATAGGGCATGCTTCTTCTTTAATTCCATGACTCTGTAGGAAATCTATGCATATGCAAGTAAATCAAAAGTCAAAACAGATTTTCTTTTCTGTTAGTTATGTAGAAAACTTTGAGGCTAATCATTTCTTCTGGCTACAAGCTATCTTTTAGATTTTACCTTTTTTAATACAAAAATACTTGACAACTWATAGACTTTAATATTCTGGTGATGACGTAACTTCAGAAATGTATGTCCATTTGACTTAACCAAACCAAAACCTGTAACACCTATATGTTTGCAGTATGCACATGTGTGGTTTACTGCATAAAAACAATTTTGCACCATACTAGAACTCTGTATCTTAAAGGTGACATTTATGAAGGCTACATATTTTTTCCTGAGACAGTGGAAGGAACAACTTTGAGTCAGTAACTATATTACACTTCTCTACCTCTTGTTGAAACTGAGAAGTACATGTGCATACATATATACATATACACGTGCATACATTCTGCTTCTAATATGAATTCATATAAGCTGTATTATTAAAAATAAACATAATTTGCTACAGTAAAAAATCCTTTGTTGAACAGTATAATGGAGAATGTTTTTATATATATTAATACTTACTTCAAAGACCATTTAGATGTCTTTTGACAGAAGAGGCGTTTTATGTTTAATCTTTTTATAAAGAATGCTTATTTACATGCATTTTGCATACTGAATGGGATAGAGGTTATTATTTATCATTATGAAGTGTTCACATAATTAAAATCTTTGTTTCTATTTCTGTGCCTTGTTTTCACAGACTAAAACTGGTATTGCATTGTTGTATGATGAAGTATCTGAAAATGCCTATGACATCCGACTGAAGCTTACAAAAGAGATATTAACAATTCAAAAACAAGATGTCGTCTGTATTAGTGGAAGTGATCACAGTGCAAATGTAAGTGCTTCTAGATCTCTGTGTTTTTGACTSTATATTTTAATGTCTTCTACAGAGATCAGAATATGCTGTTGGAGTGCAAGAGATGTTATTGGGTAACAGAAAATATGTAATGCTCAACATTTTCTTTTGTGTATATTTGCAGATATATTCTTTTCTGTATATTCTTGTAGGTAATAACTTATTTTTTACCTATGTGCTATGCATCCTTTATTCTGGCATGACGTTACAAGAAATTAAAAATCTATAAACATCRAGACTACAGTATTCTTCCACCACATACTGTTAGGTTATTAAATGAAAAGAAAAAGAAAGAAAAATCTGTATTCCCAACTAAAGGCATTTTAAGAGTAAATTAATACCACAAGGCCTTTTCTTCACTGATGTACTGATATATTGAGAATTGTCTGTTCAAGGGCATTGAGCTGGCTAGGAGAACACCTCACAGATACTTACTTGCTTCATTTTAATTCTTTTTTTGTGCACAGATGGGGCTTCCTCAGTGTCAGCATATGCATGGTGTCCCTAAGCTATAAAAAATCTTCTGTATCACCATTTAATATTGTTACAAGAAAATGCAGAGGCATTTTGTATAAGGAGTACAATGATGGTGCCTATGTTTTGGACATCCCCAAAGAGTATTTTTTATTTCCTCATATGAACAATGTTTCTCTTCAAACTAAGTGTAGGTATTCCAAATTTGCTGAGTAATAAGAACTTCATGCACCATGCTGGTATTTGCTAGAACGAACAATGCACGGCAGCCTCCTCAGAGAGACTGCAAAAATGGAGCCTTCTGCCTACTACTTGTTGTACTGCACATTTCATCTAACATAAAGTCTAGCACTAGGAGACATCATGTAAGTTTATGATATCCTGCTGAGGATTAAGAGCCATACATAGGTAGAGCGCCAGTATACAGAGGTATCTGTATTAACATTTTTATGTGTGCGTGCATGAGATTGAGAAAGAGTCTGCTTATGTAACGCATACATACATTCATTTCTGCCACAGTGAATATATTTTTTGCATAATATCATGCAAAAACAAACAGCTTTTAGAAGTTAGAAACATTATATACTGGTTTCAAACCTTGTCTGTGTAATTCAATGGAACATGACTTGCTTTTAAAAATGTGCAAAAAGACTGCATCAGCAGGCAACTAGTATAAGGCCACTTAGTGAAATAAAAAGCATGTTCCATTCTGGTAGATTTACTGAAATAAATATAAGCCTTAGCCAAAATTGTCAGTTTGCATATACTTCCCATTTCATTGAGAAGCATGAAAATGGTTTTAACTACAGAAATTGTTGGTAGCACTGGTAAGTTGTATGCAAATTGTGGTTACAAAAGCCGTAGTAAAATGCTGTATGGCTGCAATTCATGGTGTCTGAACATATAAGCATACATGATCGCTCTGGTCTGGTATCTAGATGCTTTGTGTAAAACTTTCATAGAAGAAGAACTGAAATTCTATTCTTACTTAATTCTAAGCTTGTTCTTGACTGAATCAGCACAGACTAGTTGTATTTGAAAAGAAAAAAAGTATCAAATCTGTATCTATATTGATCATCTATAATGAGTAAAGAAGGCAAGCCACATGCGCCTTACTGCTACTTTTTATGTGTTCCCTAAGTAGTATTTCCTGGTGGAAGACTGGAGAGGAAATCAGGCTTTGATAGTGTTTGTGATTTTAAGATAAAAAGCAGGATTTTGAAAAAAGATCTGGAAAGTAAGAGTCATTGTAGGGTACCAGAGCTCTGATATTTAGCCACTGTGTATGAAATAAGCTGAATAAGCTTAGGTTGTATTTCACGACCAGTAACAATTAAAAATAGGTAAGCCTAGAGATGAGGGATAAGCTAGGACTATGTCAGAAAAGTTTTTCCAGAGTATAGAAGTAACATTAATGTGTAGAAGTGAGAGAGTTTCAAATACAGTTCACATGGCTATCTAGGTCTGAGTTGCAAAATACTATGTGGATCTGGATAGTAAATTAATTAAGAAGGAATTCTTCCTCATTATACTGTTGGTAGGCAACATGGGTAATTCTGCCAAGATGACCTTTCCAGAAAAACACTGAAACATCAGRTTTCACAAACACAAACAACTGGGTCTTCCTCAAGCTGTCTAGTATACTATAGTATAGTATAGTTTTAGACTCTTCTAAGTTCATTTAATTCTCATCTGCATATGTTACTTTGATGTTACTGTTGAACTTGTTCCTTGTTTCCCTTAATGGACAARATAACATTTTTCTATTTTTCTCCATATTGTTATAATTTGTGTTTTATYTATTTATTTATTTTTAGCAAATGCATTGAATTTATATAATAGAAATCATAAATTGAAAAACTGAGTTGTTTTGAAAATCTTAATCTTTAAACGTTTAGTTGTTTACATCATTCCTAAGTTATCCTGAATGTTTTCATAAGTTTTGTTGCTGAAGACTCTAAAATCTAAATTATGAAGCTCTTAATCTGTTGCTTTTCCATGTCCCTTTCAAGATCTCCTCAAGTTGTCCCTTCTTGAAAGTGTTATCTTCAATCCACATGAGTTTCTGTTGTCAAACTCAAATGAGAAAAATGGATTAAATCAAGGCTTCATGACAATATTTTCTTTGGTTTACTTTGAACCAAATAGAAACTTCTGGAGCATTAGCTTTTAAAATAAATGCCAATTGAATGTCAAGATGAACATTTTAGTTTTTACAGAATACAAATTACCAGTATAGAGGAACTCAAAGGCAGAAATAATAGCTGGTAGTCCTCAAGTACTCTCTTTCATAATTCTAAAATTTTGAAGATAAATTCAGAAGACATAAATGTTCTAAGTGTTTCAAGAAAATATTTTTTCTTCTGTTCTCTATATGACTATACATTATTCAATATATTAATAGAAAATTGTAACCTGAAAGGCAGTTCTATAGCAATCATAGACTATCACATTGTCTTACTGATTTATTCTCCTCCTTCCTATATTTTGCCTTTGTTTTTTATTATTCATAGTTAATCTGTATTTTGCACACATTCTGCACCATTCATCAMACTAGTTCTTTTATAACAAGAATAGAAATAATTCATTTGCTTTCTTTATGTAATCATCTCAAATATGTAGGAGGAAAAAAAAATTTCTTTTAGAGTTGCTTTTTATTAGTGGAATATGTGAATGGGAAAATATTGAAAGTTTTGTATCTACTTGTGACAGTACTTAACTCTGTAGCCAGTGGGGGAAATAATATGTTTTCAGTGTTTGATTATATATTATTTGATTATCTATGTATATTATTAAATACAYGTTCCTTCCAACAAAGTGTTTCAGTTGTTCACATTTGGAAACTCCAAGCACTGTAAACTCATGAAGACTTAGTTCAGARGGTTCTCATTTGTAGGAAAAAGAAGAATGTATGGGAGGATCATTCATAAAGCAAAATTTGAAAATATTGACAGAAGTTGCATATTGAAGTTAAATATTTTTAAGCATTTGTTAAGCATTTTTAACAGTCTTTTTTTTTTTCAAGATGAGTAGTATAACAATACTCTCAGRAGCAAATTAGTTGTATGACGGCCTGGGAAAGAATCCATTATTTAAAGGAGAAACAGRGAGGCATTTGTTTCTATACTTTCATAATATGACGCGCTTTACTAAGGTGTGATATTTCTATAACTTTTTGCTCCTCTACTTGTTAAAATTAATTTCCTGTATATTGCTATTTCACTTCTCCTGCTGTCAGCCCAGTTTTATGCCTCTTCACTTTTTGTAAACATTGTTTTTTCTTTTCCTTTGTATTACAGTTCTGTGACTCTACCCTGCTAAGTCCATTTGCAAAGAAAGAAAAAAAAAYAGCTTTTTATCACTATTAATCAGTCCCTACCACAGAGCTGAATTGTCTTTGACTTGATCTGTGGTAGGATAAATAGGTTTCTGATGCAGGCTCTTAGCTTGTTAATTGGAAAGGACTCTTTAGAGGCTTATGGGAAACTAATATAATTAGAATGACAAAAGCTTCACATCCTGGGTGCAAAATCCAGTTTCACAAGCTTTGTTCTACCTGGAGTTTGCCACATTGAAATAAGGTAGGTGAATAGGGACAAAAATATGGTGAGACTGGTTGTTCTGTTGATCCAAAAAAATAGAAACAAGTATCTGAAAGTACAGTTTA
Source organism: Rhea americana (assembly GCF_003343005.1). Taxonomy (NCBI): domain Eukaryota; kingdom Metazoa; phylum Chordata; class Aves; order Rheiformes; family Rheidae; genus Rhea; species Rhea americana. Next base: position 76,967 of record NW_028186478.1, on the reverse strand, counting down.
AATCCCTGATGAGACTGCTATGACTTTTTTTCTTTAAAACTCCGATGCTAATAAGGACAGAAGAGAATGTTCTTTTAGGAAACCAATAGAGAATGGTTCTGTATTAAAAGTTCCTTTGTAACCCAAGCACATTCCTATCTAGGTAATACTACTATATATCTACTAATATTACTGTTTGTCCAGTGCCCATTTTGACATAAGAGCAAATAATTAACATTTCTATTTGTTTGGAAATACCAAGCTRGTGATTAAAGATAGACTTTTCCTCTTGAAAATAAGATATCTTGTATGGAGAAAATACATTATTTAACCTTTTGTTATTTGTTTTCTATACTCTGGGAAGCTGACCTAGTTATTTAGAAGACAGATATCAAATAATCCCTTAGGATATATTATTAAAGATCATAAGATCCTGCTGCTGTCACTTTGAGAACAGTTAAAAGTTTATGTCACAAAATAAGTAATAAATATGAGTACTCAGCAGCATGACAGAAAAAAAAGCTTTGGTTTATTATTAAAGACAAAAAAGTAAGTAGCATAGACAAAAAGAGTAATAAATGTACAGATGAGAAGAATAAAAGGGACTCTGTGGCTATCCCTGGGGAAAAAAAACAAAAAAAACAAAAAACAAAAAAAAAACACCTCTCTCCCTAAGAGAGAGCAGCTCTCATCTAGCAGCTGAGGTTGCTCTTACCAACAAGATAGAAAAAAGAGCAGTGTAGCRTCGATATTTTTGTGTTGTTACCAGGCAGACAGACAGACAGATATATGCATCCTTTATTAAAATTTAAATTTATTTACTGCTGTATATGGGAGCCATGACAGATGTCAAGATTGGTAWACTGCTACTGTATATATTGTGAAAAATGGTGCAACAGTTTAAAATCTTCAATAGCTAGAATATCTGACTCTGTGGAAACAAGCACTTTTAGTTATGGAACAGGACACCAATGGATGCAGCCTCTATTGTTCATCCTTGCCTTCACACCTGCCAACATGTAACAGTGAATGACAGTGAAACTATTCAGCTAAAGAACAGCTGTGTTCTGCTGTCACTCTTGTTATAGGATGTCTTTTTACTTGAAAGAAATCAGCTTAATGGGAAAAGAAATATATCTTGCCATGGGGCCCATACAAATAATAACAACTAGCAACTTTGAAAATCCAGATTTACAGATGATCTGCACAGGCTTTATCTATTTTGTCACTTTTCAGTCTGTGATCAGTCTGTGTCCCAGATCCTCTCTTACCACCTCCCAGAGATAGCTCCCATCCCAAAGTAAAGACGATCCTGAAGATTCTTGTGAACTTATACCAATATGGGTATCAATACTGTTGCTGAGACAACTGTAATATGGAGTTCACCCTGAAGAATGAACTACACTATGGTTTATCAGAGTCATCTTTATTAGAATAGTCATAGGATAACTTAGACTGGAAGGGATCTCTGGAGTCATCTAGTTTAACTTCTATTCAAAGCAGGGGTAGCTTCCAAGTTCAGTGAGGTTGCTTGGAGCCTTGTCCACTCAAGTTTACAGTATCTGCAAGGACAGAGATTCTACCATTTCTCACCAGGCCGCCTGTTCTAGTACTTAACCACTTCCACTGTGAAATTATTTCCCATTATGCTCAAATGGAATTTCCTTTACTGCCAGTTCTGACTGTTGCCTCTTATCTTTCTATTGTGCACCTCTGAAAACAATCTGGTTCAGTTTTCTTTATAATCTTCCTTTAGGTGGCAGATTTTAAAAATAGAATGAGTGACTTCATTTTACTTTATCAAAAAATGAACTAAGACTTTGATCTACAGTAATAGAAACAGTTATAACAAGATAAACTGATAAAAATATCTTATTATATTATACTTAGTAAGGACTGTCTACAACTGTCCCAGATCTTGGCTTGCATGTGAGAGGATTTGCTTTGCCTCTGTACAAACCTCCACTGGTCCTGACATGCCTCAGACAATTTTTATAGCTTCACTTTTTTTTCTGTTCCTTTGGGGAAAAGATGACATCCTGTACAAAAATCCTGTATTTAAAGTTCCAACTATCTCTTATATTCACAGTATTCTCTTGCTTTCTGTTTATCTGTCTTTAATTACAGCTTACCTTCTCTTYATGACACTGGAGAATGAGGCATTGTGATGGTCATGGTGGATTACTGCATGCCTTTCTCTTATTAGAGTTTTTTTGACTTATTTCCATTTTCTCCTTAGTTTACTCTGCTTCTTGAAAAATTAATGTCTTTAAGACTGTAAAACTATTTCTAAGATTATAAAACAGTATTTTTAAAATGATATGGATTTAGGACTAGAATTTGTACAGCCACTCTTTGAAGAAAAAGCTTTTCCTGAAGCCTAAACATGTTACAACCAACAGTATAACAAATTCTATTTGTAAAATACTTCCTTGATTGGCAACCTCCCCCAATACATGGAAAACCCTTTACMTTTATTACTCATTGCATTATATAACAGTTTACCTAGTTAATGGTAAGGTGCTGGTACAGTTCCCAAAAGAGCTAGATTAACAACCAGTGGAAATACATAAATGTGGGAGATTCAGTCTAAGCGGCTTACTGTGAAATTTAGGTGAAACCTTCACTGGTTTCTTAAGATTTGTGTATACTGATAGTCTTTCATAAAGGTTGTGGGACACATTAACAGTAATAGTAGTCAATAAGGAAGCAATCAAAACTCAGTGCTTCTTGGCATTTAATTGTTCTCTGATCCTGGACTACGAAGTACTGGAGCAAGGAACCTCTCTATTCCATTCCTAGGTATTGTCACTACAATTCTTCTAAAATGTTGAATGATACTTATCATGGATGCCTGTATTAGTCAGAGATAAATCATAATCCAGTCCATACCTAGTTATGGCTGTCATGTACACTCTTTCTCCCAGGCATGGTTTTTCTTCTGACTTTTGCCTTGATAGAATTTTGGCAAATGCAGTCCCTTCTGTAGTTTAAAATCCTCATTCCTAGGAGGAGGGTTGGACAACAGGCAGACTGACCACTGATTAGTGTGYTGCTAAGTGAGCAGTGAGGGTTTTGAGTTTAAGTGGAAATCTCAATATATGGCAGAATATTATATATATGTAGGRCAGTATGATGTGGAAGCTCTGGGACTAGACAAGTGGAGAGTGTGAGCTGAGAAAATCCTTATCTTCGATGATCTCCCCAAAGAAAGATTTTACATATTCTTGTTCTCTCCTGGATGTCTGCATTTAGTGATACATTTTACTGGGTCTTACATTCTCGCAGCATCTGTCCCTTCAATCATTTTTTTCAATCTTATAACTTCCTTGTGACAGTTTCAGCAATAAGAAAAGATAAGATTTGGCTGGTATCTTAAGTGTCTTCATCTTCTTATCCCTTTTTGTGTCATGCTATTTCTTTCCTTGCATTCATCAGAGGCAGGTTTTAACTCTTCATATTGTACCTTCTTGTTCTGCTTCTTCCTTTCCCCTAAATATTTCCCAAGGGATTGGCTGGTAAATTCTGTAATATTGTTTAAGACTGGCTTTCATTTTGTATCATCACCCTGCAGTATGACTTGAAAAAAAAAAATTTTGTGTGTTACTTCCAACATCTTAAGATGGTCTTTTGAGATTAGTCTTCCCAGTAAAGGACTGATAGAACCACAGAATTGGGAATATGTTTTATCTAATAAAAACAACAAAGACTTTGAACTACTATGAACAATGCAGCAATGAACGATTTCCTTGCTTGCATTTTCCTAGCTTGCTCTTTAGCTACTTACCTTGCCTAAGGTATTGTCTATTTGCTCTTAAGGTAATAGTGTGTCATGGTTTGAGGTGGAACTGGGAACATGGAGGCTAGATGGGCTCAGGTACCAAAGCATGTTCACAGCTATATGGTCAAGAGCCAACAGTGGGGGAGGCAACAGGAGGACTCTGTTTGGGCCAGTGTCATGGCCCACGACCTCCCTGCCCCATGGYGGGGCAGACTGGGCGGCCTTGGAGGACACCGGGCCCAGTGCAGCATCCTCCCAGCGAGGCRAGCAGCTGGCCGCGGCCAGCCCTCGGCCGCCTCCTGTGGCGCCCCCTGCCGCCCCGGTTATGGGATTGGGCAGAGAATGCCTGGCTCTGATTGGCTCACATCCCTGCAGCGCCTGGCCATTGGCTGTTGCTGGGGTGGGGGAGGAGCGCTGCCCTTCTGGAAGGTTCTGCGCGCTGTGGCGATGGCAGCCTGGGCACTTTTCACTGCGACCAACAGGTTGTTTACCCTAAAGTTACTCCCTCATTCTTCTCTGCTTCTTTCTAACTGTAGTACAAATGGGTCCAACCCATCTTAACTGCCGCATGGTCATGAGTACTGGCTGGCCTCTTCTACCGTTGTTACAATTTGTCTTGGATACAAAATAGTAAAATGCCTATTATTTTTTTCCATAATAACGCACAGTTATTTAGATAGTTACTCTTTTTTTTTCTAGATTTTTTTTTTTTGCTGTATGCACTTTTTTAGAAAGCATTCTAATGCCCAAGCCTGCATGTTTATGTATATTACTTTTATAGGCACTGAGATCATTATTTTCATACATTTACTGATTAAATGGTAATGAAAAGAGTAAAGTGTTGGTGACCTTCATTTTGTTTTAATGAGATCTGAAGAAAGAGCCATTTCAAATGTTCCAGCATTGCCTAAGATGTGGTTGAGTTTGATATTTAGAAGTAATACATACATTGTTAAACTTTGTTAGCAGACTTGTACAGAAAAAGGATGTGTGGTACATACTGAATCTTCTCCCAAACATATCCTTTTATATCAAATTGTGTGGAAAGTTTCAAGTACCTCCTTGTGAAATCTCTCCCACCACCACCACCATGTTATTTAAAATACAAATAGAATATCCTTCACAATGAAGGATCCCCTTCCCTGAGTGCCAGTACTGGATGTTGACAATCTGGTAATGATGATATAAGGGGCAGACATTGACGGGTGGATGTAAAATCCTGTGACAAAACACCGAACTGAATGCTGTGATTGTTCAATGACAGACAGCAGGCAGCACCAAAAACTACAACTGACTTCTGACATTGGCTCTTAGGCTCCGTTCACGTCACTGCATGTGGATGGATACAAACATATAAAAAGCTTTTCCAGAGAGAAACTTCTCTGTCAAACTGTTGTATTTTAAAAGTACGTAATAGGTCACCTGTGTCAAGAGCTATCTGATAACTATAAGACAGRTGTTTGACCACATAGTTCCCCGAAAATACATTTTAAAAGTATTATAAGGCAGGTCTAGATACTCTTTTAGAAACTTTGTTAAAATTATTGGATATTTTCCAATCATTCTCAGGAGTTAGGTCTGTGAGTCAGAGTTTATGATTTCTTTGTAGGGAAATATACTTAAAATGAGGATGGTCATTCATATATTTTTGACAAAGATTTCAAAAGTGGATTAAAACGTTATTGAAAAGTAGCTAGTATTAAAAGCTAGTTTCAGTAGCAATGGAAGTTGTTACAACCTCCACTTTACACCTCCAGTTACCAACTAGTCTCTTCTCTAGTTATGGATCTCTTGCTCTTTTACTTGGTGTTTATGTTTTCAAGTTTGCATTGCATTTCATTTTCAAAATATTCTCATCTAGCATCATTCTTGGAATTCCTGAAAGTTTCTGCCTTGCTGCTGTCTKTTTCAACATTAATAACTGATATCTTTTAAGCTCCCTCATCTATTTAGTTATATGTATTATATATACCTTTGARGACTATGTGTAAGCAAAAAAATACAGATTTAATCAAAGAATATAGTATTGATACTGCTTTTACTCTTCAAGTTTTGGAGATCTACAGGTTGTTGAAAGCAACACAAGTACTGAACTGCATCCTGCCCAAATCTGATTTCATCTGTGATCTATGCCTGCCAGCATCTTAGGCTGGGGCAAAATTCTTTCTGCTTATTCATCTCTTGAACAGYTTTTTTTATGCATTGCAGTTGTTTGCCCTTGTGCATGGAACAAGATTTTGTTCTGAAATAAAACCTTTGTTTCTGAGCTATGTACTATGACAAGATGTAAACCCACTGGTTGTGCTCTGGCCTCCTTGAAGAGCAAATGTTGTTCAATGAGCATAATAGTGACTGAGGGACAAACAAGTTGATCCCTTCTAAATATTACTCCTAACCACAAAATTTAGCTTAACTCTACCCTTTCGCTTATGAAGCTACAAGAGATTTTTTTTTGCCTAGAAATTGSTTTTGCTTTTATTGTGATGATTACTAATGTTAGTCTTTCATCAAAAGCAAAGTGCTTTCTTAAATGCAGTTCCATTGTCTTTGAACATATCTAAACCTGTTTATAGTGAACAACCATGAACTCCAGTGTTTCCGTGCTTTGGAACAAGACAAAAGTTTTAGTCTGGCAAGTACAACTGGATTTCTTTTAACATTGACTTTCAAGTGCTGAGTAATGGAGAAGAAAGAATTATGACAACTGATAAAGGAAGAGTTGATTGAAGAATTTTAGTTTTAACCATGACATTTAGGAAGATATGTCATTAAAGACAGTCATGTAGGCTTACAAGAGTAAAAGGTCAGCTTTCAAAAACTAATTTAGAAGTTTATATCACAGAGTTGAAAGTACCATAGATGAAGCTGTGACTGAGTAAGATTGATTAGGGGTAAATGTAAAGGGACTGTTTGAAATCGAACAAGAACAAATCTGGGAAGAATGCAAAAATGAATGGAGAATCTGCTACCTAGGCCTAGGGAAATATTCTAATGTATGGGAGTGGTTGTCAATTCCACAGCATCAACAAAAAACTGCTTGCTTTTTTTTTTTTTTTTTTTTTCTTTTTCCATTTAAGCATTTACAGGACTTTTTTGTTGTTTTTTTGTGTCTTTTTGTTACATTTTAAGAGAATTAAATACTGGCTTTACCGTAAGATGCTATTTTTTTTTTATTTATCCTTTTGCTTGTGTTCTGTGCTCTATGACTGTTTCCCTAATAGGCAGTTGGACACAGTTTCACAGAGGGTCTTGTCCATCTGCAGTGTGCACTTATAAAATTCTAGGAAATRATATTTTAACTCTGGATATCTAATTGGCAGCAAGAACAAAGTGCAAAACTTGAAATGAACAAATGGCTAATATTCAAATCTGCATACAATCTCTATATGCTAGTTCTTGCAAGTCGACGTTGGTTTCTTGAAACAAAGAGACACTGTTTAGGAATTTTATTTCTATTCAAACCTGAAATAGAATTCACAGGAAGAATTCATCTTATATATCTACATTTTCTAACTTTTCCTTTTATACCCTTTTAATGATTTTAGTTTTTCCAGAAATAGATGGCATATTTAATAGAGATACCAAGATTGGAACCCATCATTTTGCGCTAGGATTTATGTTCAGATTTAGGCTTTTTTTCAGCTTCTCCATTTGCTTGTTTTACCCCTCTGTTACAGGCTTTTGCCTGTCATCTTAAATTTCAAGCTCTGTATAGTGATACCTTTTTTATGAGATAGATATGTTGGTCCTTAGAACCTCTTGATATTATTATAGTGCTGTATATTAAAAGAAATAGAAATAATTTTAATCTTGCAAATCCCATTATTCTGTAATATTAAGAAAATTACAGTCCTAACCAGGCTTTGTCAGTGACTGTATTTTTGTGATTTTTTTTCTAAAAAGATTCTTTGACTATAAATTTAGGGGAAAAACTAAACATTTTATTTTAAAAAATTTTGTGACTAAATACCGACCATACAACGCTAAAACTTTACAACAGTGAGGATATTACTGGTCTACTCATGTTTACAATTAACTTTTCAAAGAGAAAGCCCATTTCCAAAATAAATACATTTCTACAGCAAACAAGTCAAAATGAAACAGCTAGGCTATTAGTCACAGAATGCTTGAGATACAAGCATGTGAAGCTGCCTACTATGCACTTMGGTAAACCTCTCTTCTCCTTCTGTGTTGGTACTTTTGGTATTGGTCAATCTATTTCTTAAAACTTAGAAGCTAGAGAATATCATGTCCAGAATCTTACCCCAATTCTTAAATATAGTCTCCCTTTAAAGTCATGTAGATTTKCATCATCAAGATGTTTTTTTTCTCATCAGACTCTATAGATTTACTACTTATTGCACAAAGAATCACTGTTTTTTGTTTATTCTGAGCCTAGCTCTTAACAGTATCATTTGATGCCTCCTAATTTATATATTGGAAAAGAAAATAAAAACTGGTTCCTATTCACTGTCTTCCTATGCAAGGAAGAATAGCAAATGCTAGTGCTATTTGCATTTTTTAAGACCCTCCTAATCCTCACTCAGTCTGTCTCTTTTCCTGGCTAAGGAGTTATCAACTGTTCTGTTATTATGTGTACAGAAGCTGTTTTGTCCTTCCATCATCCTTATTGGCCTTCTCTGAATCTTTTCCAGCAATTTTACATATGAAGAGACCAAATTGGTGTAAATAATTCAAGGATGGGTGAAATTTGGATTTTTACAGTGGTATAATTTTATATATATATATATATATATGTATATGTATATGTATATGTATGTATACTTGTGCATGTGTGTGTGTTTACTGTGTATATATATATACATATACACGCACACACACGCACACATATATGCACACACTCACACGTATATTCATTTATATATTTTATCTCTATTCTTTTGCTTAGACTTCCTAAAATTTGATCTGTTTTTTTTGACCATTACTGAACACTGAACTGATGTTGTGGAACCATTTATTTTAACCGCAAGGTTTGACTCCTTTATAGAAATAATTGATTTAGAACCAATCCTAATTTTATATTTGTAATTTTTTCAGGAAAAAAATAATCTCATTAACTGTTCTAGTTAGATTCCCGGGGGCCAAATGTCCAGTTTGGCAAGCCAGCACACACACACACACACGCACACACACACACGCACACAAACACTCTTTAGTAGCAAGCAGTTTATTAGTAGATACTTACAGACAGACTGACCTGATGGTAATCTCGAGAAGGACCACTCCAGTGCTTGCCCCAATCGTCTGCATGATGAGAGAGTCAGCAGGCACAATCTTTTCAGGCATCCCTGAGGAGGCAACATGGCCCTCTGTTGTGTAGCAGCCTCCCTCTTCTTCAGAAAAATTCCAGTATTTATCATTATTTGTGGTAGGCAGGAGTCCTGGCACATGGGGCCAACAAGTGCAGGGAGTCTAGCCCAACTCCGCCCCGGTTGCATAACCGGACTATGATACTGCGCACGCCTGCAGACTTCTTTCAAGGGCCACATTTGACTTTGGGGGTCGCTATTTCATTACTCTGCAACTTCTGACCTTCATGTTGACTGCTTCTCATGGTGATTCTGTGGCTGGAAGCCACAGACTCGATATGTAACCAGTCACTGTTCTTTCTCACAGATTTCCAAGACCTTGTTAGTTACTTACTTGAATTCCGCTTAACACAGTGGTCTTGTTCTAGACATCAAAAGGTTACAACAGGGACCATTCTCACCAAGTATCAGGTAGTACAGATAAAAAAGTTACAACATGGACCATTCCCACCAAGTATCACGTAGTACGGATACATTAACATTTACCTGCTATTGTCTTTTATCTGCTATTTTATAATTACTACTTAATGAGATCCTTCTGCAGATATTCCAGGTTCATTCATTCTTCTTGCCTCAGGTATAAGCAGTGATGATAATCCCAGTATCTAACTAAAGTGATTTGTTACTGTCATTTAGCCAATTTACTCCTAAAGTGATTTCAAAATCATACAGATCCATGCATTTATGCTACAAGGAGTATTGGAGGAACATTTCTGTTTTCTTTCATAGTGAGCCCTAATGAAAAGTGTTCATTTATCTTCCCTCCAGCAGCTCTATTTTCTCTCCTTTTATATCTTGATCATAAATTGGCTTTGCAGTTTCTTTGGTAGACCTCCTGCTCCTGATATATTCGAATAATTATAACTATTTTTGATGCATTTTGATTCTCTGATTCTTCTTTGATTCATTTTGTCAGTTGTTCTTTGAACTCCCTTTACTTCTGCTGCCTGATTCTGTTTTTATAATTCATTTGCCTATGTTCCTTTCTCTTATCTTCATTTCAACATGATGTCCGCTCCTTAGGTCTGATAACCTCTCTTATCCTGCTGTTTAGCCATGCTGCTTTCATTTTCTCTTTGTTAAGCTTTGTTAAACCACATTTAGTCCTAACTACTCTTAAGTAGTCTTCACACTGCCTGTGAAGACGTCTTAACTTTGTCCTTTATGTTCCTTTTTAGTAGCAGGAATAAAAAGCTGCTTCTTACTTTTGCATAATTCTTTTGAGATCACAATTGCAGTGAAATTTTTGGACTTGGTGCTCTCACAGATGTTGAATCTACAGTAGGTAGTGGTTGCTGCTACAGAGTAGCTTTTCAGTTGTAAAAMAAMCAAACAAACAAAAAAAAACTAGATCCTTTGTGGTATTCAAGACTAGAGCAAGTGTTGCATTCAATCTTGTGAGCTCCCTAAGCAGCTGCTCCCTTAAGCAGTCACTGACACCTAGATTTTATTGAGTGCATTATATCCTGATGTAATATTTGTCTGATCTATATGAGGTTAATTTAAATCTGTTGGTGTTACATTTCTCATTTTTATCACCTCTTTGCATATCTCAGTTATTGTTGCCAACATCGTTGACTCTTACCATCCTAACACAGAATCTTGCTTGTGTTTAGCTTGGAATCCATAGAGATTCTGTTTTATTTGATGAAGTAGTTAGTTTGTTAGTTTCCTTTGAGTCTAAGCTCTTTCTTTCTCACAGAGCATTTACTCTGTTGTTTATGCAGCCTATTTTACCTTTCCTCTCTCTMTATATATATAAACTATAAACTACATATATATATTTATAATAGTTTGCATTCTGACGTTACTGTTTTTTTTTCATCTGTCCAGAAACCCCTCACTTGAGAATACAGAATTTCTCTGCTTTTATCCATAATACAAGCATAATCCACAATAATGCACTTCTGTACTTCTTTCCTAGTCCTAGAGATTAAAATTTCACTTACAGCCTTCCTGAACTTTAAGTGCCAGCAGTTTTGGATTATTTACAGTGCAGATGAAGTCTGTGCCTCCTGAACAGGCTGTCTTTATTTCAAAAATTCCTTCAGTTTCTGATCAACGTTAATCCATATTGTTTGAGTTATCTTTTCAGGCAAGCATTAAAGCCTTGTCTGTCTCCTTAGTCGTGTAGGGAGTATTGGAAGTGTTTTAGAGAATCTTCCTATATAAGTCCAGGTCTCCAACTTCTATCCTTGCAACCTAGTTTTTATCTCTAGAACTTATTTTCTACATTTCCCTATGTTTTTGGTATCCATGTGGGGATCAAACCTACAGACTGCTTCCTGTTTTCTTTCTGGGCTGAGCGAGATTCCTGTGAGATGTGTCATCTTGCACTTGATGAATCAGACTTTCTGGAGTCTTTTCCTTGGAGTGAAAAGCCTGGTGATCTGTTTACTTGATGGCATCTTCCACCATTTTGGCTGCATAGGATCTCAGCTCTAAGAAGGGGATTCAAGAAAAAACATGGTCATCCTCCCCTGGGAGAAGTACCAGCGGAATTATTTCCCACATTACCAACTTGTTGCATCCTGTCACAAGACTATACTTGTGGATTCTGCTGCATGATGTTTCTGGAAGTCTTCTCAATGAACCATGTATATATACTGTCTTTCCATGGGAAATATGCTCAGACATAAGATACAGTGAATTGGATAACTCTCATCATTTTGCATGAATTCTGCCTTCATATCTTCTTTAAACAGATAAAGTTCATACAAATATTAAATACTTAGAAAAAAGTAGTATATAGGCATTTTGCATCAGTAACAGTATTAATTATACTTTAATCTTCAGGCACCTCCATTCTTACTGTGTAAGATTAGGCTACTTGTGATAGATTTAATTTCGTTTATACAAATGAGCTCAGATATTATAGCAGATAGTGTCATAAAAAGCCCGTGAGGATTTTAGTAATTCTACATTTAGAACTGAATTAACTTTGTGTTCGTGAAGTAACATGATAGATCATGGTTTAAATAAAGATTAAAAAAAAAGAAATATTTCATTTTAAGGTCTAAAGGCCATATTATTCTTAAAAAGAAATAGTCACTATTTTAAGTTCCGATTATGATTTACCCTAAGAAAAGGGTTAAAATGTCTTGTGTCTGTAGTCTGAATATGTCCATTTTCAACTTCCTGTCACTGAAATTTGCACTATGTTTGCCCACAAGATTTACTCATTTTCTGCCAAGGAAGTTGCTTAAAGCTGTCCTTGATCATCCCTGAAAAATGCTTAAAAAAGCTAACTAGGTCCAAGTCCTGGTATCTGTTTCACTGCAAGACAAATTTCTCAAGCTGTTTGGCATTCTTGTGACTGTTCTTTGCTGGCTCTTCAATTTGTGTGTATCATTTTCAAAATGAGCTTATCAGAACTTGCTGTATTCTTTCAAGTGTATGCACCACTGCCAGATACAGAAATAATTTATTATGTCCTTACTCATATTTAGTACTCTCTTGATGATGTTGGCTATGGTTTTGTGTAGGAATGCATATTTTTCTCATACTAAGTAAAACTCTTTTTTTCCCCAAAAAATCACCTTTTTCCAGATAGAGTGCTTTGCTCCATTTATGGGAATAGTTTTCCTTGTTATAAGATTTTATCTTTTATTTGCTAGTACTAAAATATGTACTGTAATTTACTTTTAATTTAACATATCGTCAAAGTTATTATATATCCAGAATCTGTCATGTTCATCATTACTTCTTACTTTGTGTCACCTACACACATTATTGCAATCAATTTAGATTTTCTATCAGATCACTAAATTGTTTTAACTTTTTAAATAATCCGGGGCCTGTCACTACCCTATCAGAAGCATTATCAACTTAATGATGACTTTATCTTAATTAAATTTTGATTTGGAAATGTTTTAGTGAGCCAGTTTAAATGCATTTAAAATATGCCATATTACTTTGCACAGTTTTATATTTTTCATTAAGCACTTGTTTGGAATTAGTTTGGTACCTTATGCAGGTTATTATGGCATTGGTACCTGTCACTAAGATTAGAAATTTCATAACAGGTGTTAATTTAATTTGAAAAACTGTGTTCCATAAAATTATTCTTTAAATTTTTATGAACTGATTTGATGGCTATTCTGTGGTGGAAAGGGTGATTAGTTGACTGATTTATGATTATCAGACTTTTAAGCCTCTATGATATGATTATGAACCATGCACTATTTGTTTTTTAAAAATTGACCCAGTTTTAGCTTTCTTCTATTCTTCTGGAATTACACGCTCTTCAGGTTTTTAAAAATTGAAAATCAGTAACAAAAATCTATCATTCAGTGAAAATCAGAGGTAGAATTTGGTCTTGTATGACGACTAGTCGTGGTCATGTTGAATCATATATAATCACATGAAAGCAATMCTGTCTCATAAGACATTTATGCAAACAGTTGAAAAGCGCTATTCTGTGGTGGAAAGGGTGATTAGTTGACTGATCAATGATTTTGAATGTGGGGATCCATGTATTCTCACTCAGACTGGATTTGAGCTTYCTTAGTACATGTGATTATTTTGATTAAAATTTTTGGTTCCAATCAAAATGACGAAAGAATAAATGAAATAATCTGAAATAGCACATGTTTCACAAAAATGAATTATATGGTCGGAGATTGAATCACACACACCTGTATTCATACAGATATATTCACCATAATTACTATCAACAGATAAAGTAAAGGTATATGTTCCATTATTATGGTGTCAGACACTGAGAGGTAAGCATGAATGAAATGTTAAATTCAATTTAATCTTAAACACAAGATAGGATACTATAGAGAAATATTGATAAATGTTTATCTTCTTTATGAACTTCATCAGAAAATGCAAGAAAATAATCATGAAAAAAAGATTGTCACGTTTTTTAGCACATCCTGCAAAAAAATTTGCATAGGCCTGAAGATATGGATTAGAAAACATTGGTATTTGCAATTGAAAATGAGCAGCTAAAGAAAATTCAACTGTAAAAATATGCATCTCAAATCTCTTCATACAGTTTTCTCATGAAAACATTTGTCAAAACAAAGCAAAAGCATGTAAAAATTTATATCTAGGAAGAATCAGCAATAGAAAAAAAATTAAAACTCTATGTGCAAAATTCACAGTATAGAAGAGCTCTCAGTGTGAAAGACATTTATGGTGAGTGCCTATATAGTCATTCTTGAATCATAGTTCAGAACTGAACTTGATCACCCAGATTCTGGAGTACCTTTGAGAAGTAACTTTTTTAAATTAAAAAAAGACATTATATGTGCTTGTTCAGATATCATATTTTCACCTAAATTTATTTTCTCTGCAATTTTTTAAAGCACAGAACTGTTACACTTCGTAGACAACCAGTTGGTGGCTTGGGCTTAAGCATAAAGGTATGGATAACTTATTGTTTGTTTTTTCATTCAATTTTTGGTATAAATAGTTCTCTCCATTTTTAATTGAGATCTCATGGTTAATACACATCTTTTGCAGGGTGGTGCTGAGCACAAAGTGCCTGTCGTCATATCAAAAATATTTAAAGACCAAGCAGGTAAAATACATGTTTATATCATTTAAATATGCAGTACTGTGGTATACATGATTTTTTTGAGAAATTAAATGTTCTTTAAACGTATAATTAAAATACATTTATGGATCATTTCTTCAGCATCATGCTATCTTTAAGTCTTTCTATAAATATCCAAGTGCTCCATATGTCTTTGKGCTGAATTTAAAATCTGTAATCTTTCCAAGTCTTTAAGACCTGTACTTTAAATTTTACTGGTCAATATTAGCTTTAGAATATACGCATTTCACAGCAGAAACACAACAGTGTCATAAACACAGCATTTAACATTAATTTTTAAAACACAGCAATGTCATAGAAAATCTACTGATACACTTAACTTTAATAATCCAGAAGAACAAATAGTAGGAACAAAGCATATTTTTCCCCACATAGTAATTCATTGTCRCATAGTATGACTTACTGTGCCTTGTAGCAAACAGATAATGATTTGTAATGTTTGTTATGATAACACAAGGTATAAATCAATGTACTCCAACCCAATTAAATATTGCATTGACAAGTATTCACAGAAAGAACCTCCTTTGCAGGGCAGTGTTAGTACCTGGAATGCTCTTGAAAWCTTGTAGAGCTGCTGTGAAAAATACAGGGTAAATTCAATGGAACTACTGCACATAGGTGAGAATAATGAACTACACAAAGATAGCAAGTGAGGTGAACTAAAGGTTTTAGATGATCAAAACAAAGTCATATTTTTGTCTCTGCTGGACGTGGTGACTAGTTTGTTCTAGACTTCACTAAGACAACCTTTAAATATTTGAAGAATTACTATGTTTCTATGATAAATCTGTATGTTTCCTGTCTTCTCTAGGATAAATCTGTCCCTTTCTTACAACCTTTCCTCGAGAAAAGAGAGAACACTACATAACAGTGTCTCTTTAAAGGACTCAGAGCCATTGGGATCAGGTTTCTGGCATCATTTTTTTTAACTTATCAGACTCTTTTTCCTGCCTTGTGTAGTGGAGATTGAGAATTTTTGATTCTCTAATTATTATTTTTTTTTCATGAGAATCTGTATCAATTTGTAGGGTAACAAATACACCAGCAATTTTATGGGGTCAACAATTTACCTCAGGTTTGAAAATCTCTTCTCAGAAGATACCTGTTACAAGATCTTGTTATGTTTTGTCCAAGAAAGCTCTAAAATAAGTAGCAGGTACAATAAGTCAATGTTGTACCACAGTAAGACAATATGTCATGATCCTGGTGAATCAATGAGTGGCATGAAGACACTGACCCAATTAACAAGATGTAGAGAAGGTAGTATATGCATTAACTGCACCGCTGATGTGGGTGTTGGATCACATGACCTCCTGAGGTACCTTCTGTTTTTGTGATAAAAAAACAAACAAAAAAAAAAGATAGACATGTGATAGAAATGGTTATTGGGGTACTTTGTATCATGCATGTCCATTCTGATTACTGAATGCCCGCACAACAGAAAACAATTCTTTTTATGTTTTCTTCTGGAAAATTAATATTTCTAAAAAGCATGAAAGGTTTTGAGAAAAACATGGAAGTCTGGAAAGTTCACATACTGCAAATCTTCCTATAAATCTTTTTTTGGATATGATATGAAATCTTAAAATGTTTTTAGTTTTCTGTTTAGAAAAAAGACAATAACAAAAGCTATTCACAGAATTATTTTGATAGTAGGATATTTAATTGGTAATTAAACCTAATAAAAAGAATATGCCCAAATGTAACTCTCAGATGAATTTGAGGAAAGATTTCAATTTTAAGATTTTAATGTCCTAATGTTAGAGGAAATAGTTTAATAATAAAATGTTTAAAGGAAAAGTAGTGTTCTATATGTATGTACATGCTTTCTTTCTGTATATATTTATATATCTCCCTATTTATTTATACACATGTATTTTTTATGCATATATATATGTATTTATGAAAATATATCAGAAAGAATAATGATATTAGATGTAACAAAAGGAGATGTTAAGCATTAGGAAGAGATCAGACACATGCAGAGTTATCTCAGACCTACTAAACAGCTGTGTGTTCAAAATATGAATAAGTTAACAAGAACTTTCATTATTCTAGGGACTAATAATGGTGAAACTGGTAGTCTAACTTGAAAGGTGTCATTGGGATAAYAGCCTTTGTATGAAAACATGGGCAAAATGACATTTCCAACTTTACTTTGGTTGGATACAGTACCATTTTATGGTTCCCAAAGCTGAAAGTGTGATATAATAAAGTAGTTGCTTCTCTTGTATGTACCTTTGCAATGCTTTTGCTGTCCTAAATAATGACAGCTGTCTTTATGCCCCCTTTAAATTTCCTAATTATAAGCAAAGAAAGGAAGTGATTTTATTGGTATTGACCTAAGCAATAGCTGAAGACATTTACACTTCAGTTGTTGATATGGGGTGAGAATTTCAAATTTGCTTGATTTAATCATTCAACACAAGCATTTCTATAGCAACAGTGGTAATAAATATGGTTCTTAACGGTTYGTCTAGCTAGGAGGCCCCTTAGCTGTGATCTTTCTGTTTATAACTTCCAAATGAAGGTATTCTACGTCACAGCATTCAACATCAACATGACTTTCATGAACAAATTCACTGAAATATATACAGGAACACAATTTAAGAGCATAACCCTAGATTTCTGAAATACAAGCTTAAGTGGCCATTCAATTCTGCAGGCTAATGTCTCATATGTTACGAATCACAGTAAAGAATGCCCTGAAATCTATCTGAATGCATACTCTTCTCAACAGTATTAAGAAACAGCAAGTTTTGCTAATGACACTCCCTCATCACCAAATTCACGCCCCAATACTTTACATTTCTTTGTGAATTCTGTGTTCTCTCCTAACAAACATGTTACATTTTTTTCATACCACCAAAACTTTTGTTAAAGTTAATTTTGGAAAGACAGAAGCCCTGTACCAGTCTCTAAATGAGAACAAATAAATGCAAACACATTTATAAATTCAAAAATAAAAGTGATATAGTTAACTTCAGAGTCATTTAATCCAGCATAGTTGATACAGATAACTTTGCAGAATTATTAAATTGCATGCTTTAAAGAGAAGCAAATATATGTTTCCTCAAGTATGGGTAAGCTTAAGAACAGGAACATTTACAAATCATCCATTAAATATAATATTGGAGTACCTAAAATGAGGAGTAATAAAAAATAATTTCTGCTACAGTAACTAGGAAGAAGAGTAGATGTTCAGGAAAACTGGAGATAATGGAATATAAACTCATAAAACTGTAGGAATTTTAATATAAGAAATTACTTACTTTTCAAACTAACTGTCTAGATATCTTTACTGTCAAAATATGTCAAAATACTGCCCGAATTAGATCACGCAGGAATACTTACTGATAAGTTTTATGTAAATATGAGTCACTCGTGAAAGGCTAAAAGCAGCACCATGGACAATGCCAAAAACAGGACAAGTTCTTCCAGGTGTTTGTATTTCTTTAATAAAAAGAGGATAGTTTAAACTGCTAAATTCAGTTAAGACTGACTGAATGCTTCTTAGATCTTTCTAGAAAATGCAATTACAGGAATATGAAGTATGAAACTTAAATATTAATATAGCACTTACAGATCATTACTTATTTAGTTGCAAAATTTTAGAATAAAATTAAGGATGAAATACATGGAAACATATGGACAGTAATTAGTTACAGATAGACTGTAACTACATGGAAACTACAAACTGCTGAAATAGACTGTAAATTCTACATCACATATGTGATGAGTTGAACAATCATATTGCTAAAACAAAATCTTGATAATGAAATAATAAATACATGGGAAATGAGTTCTTCTTTCTTCACTGGGCTCCCCAAGCAAAGTGTCCTATAGCTTATCATTTTACTTCCAAAGCAAGGATTTATTGTTGGTACTCATGTGTCTGATTCTGCAGTTGACTCAGAATGTAAGCACCATTACTAATAATTTCCCAAAATATATTTCTGAAAATACACTTCCAGGTGATTTAATACAATATTATTTTTCTTTTGTTTGCCTTTTTGAAACTGACTTTAAATTGAGAAAATCATTGATAATATCTTGTGTTTTGCTAGTACTTTCTAGCTGTGTACTATTCTTATAATAATTGGTATTAACAGTTTATTTATAGTGAAGAATGCAGTAGGTTTACAGTCCAATATAGATTCTTTTTCTTAGCAGTGGGTGATTGAACAATTAAACATGGCTAATTGAAAGGAATCGGATCATTTAGGCTTACTTGATGCACAATGAAGCAATGAGAAATTTTGTCAGGACAATTAAATGCCCCTTAAAAATCTTTATACATAGTAAGAATTAAATTTTATGATTTTTTTTTGTCTTTATATCTCTTTCCCTATTATCTGTTATTATCATTTTTAATGAATAGGGAGTCTTTGTGAACTTTTGAAGGCTATAAATGGTCTTCAAAATAACTTTATTGTACATATAAGTGACTTTTAATCACATATAGTATTTTTTTGTAAAAACAATTTATTGTACCAGTCAAGAATAAAATTTCTGTTTTATGTTACAGAATTATGAAAGTAGTAATCACATATTTTTTCACCCTGATGCAACATTCATTTTTTTTGAGAACTGCTGTAATAATCTGACTACTGCTGTTAGCTTTGTCTGTATCTCATATAACATGTGGAGTCAGACAAGCAGCAATGATGAAACTGACTCATCTCTTTAGAAACAGAACAGTGGGTTCAGCTCACTGAGGCATGATGAAAATAGTTAAATAAAATTAAATACAACTTGATGGAAGAGGGATAGTTTGGATTTTACAAGTTTCACAGAGAGTCCTCTCTTGAGAGCCAAGATTGGTTAAAAGTTGAATTTGAAAGCATTTTCCCACCTTCTGTGCTTTATAAGATGACGTAATTCACATTCTGCTATATTGAAAAACTTCTATTTTATGTGGTTAGTCCATTTCTGACTGAAAAAGACATGTACCATGGGAGAAGTGGAACAAACTCAGGACATTCAGCCATTGAAACATTCTTGCTTGAGACCCTGCACTCTGCAGAGTGTATCTTTGACCACTTACTACATTCTGGCTGCCTGTATTCAAGACCATCTGTTTGGAGGACATGGTGTGGGTTTGACAAGGACTTATGATGGGTTCACTTACAAATAAATGCCAAATGAAGATGGTTTAGTAGAGAAGCATATGGATTACTTCCTCCTTAAGCATTTTTTCAGTGTTGACTCCAATCATCCAGGAAGGTAATACAACTAATACTAATACTAAAACTAATACCAATACTATTACCAAGGCAAGGCTGAACAGGTCAGTTGCCAGAAGTATTGGAGCTTCACTCCAGTGGGCCAACAAGGTCGACCTTAAGGATGAGATAAGCCTAGATGAAGATGCTTGTGTTCATAAGGAAGTCAGAGTAGACCAAGAGCTTGTGCTACACCTTGCACTACTGAAGGTTAAGACTGAACATGAGTCCTTCATTGAACTTGGAGAAGAGAAGGTTCAGAGGGGATCTTATCAACATGTATGATTATCTGGATGGAGGATGTAAAGAGGATAGGGCCAGACTATTCCATGGTGCCCGGTGATAGAACAAGAGGCAACAGGCATGAACCAAAACACAGGAAGTTGAGAATGACAGAACACTGGCACAGGTTGCCCATAAAGGTTGTGGAATCTCCTTCCTTGAAGATAAACAGAAACCATCTGGCAGGGTCCTGGGCAATGTGCTCTAGGTGACCTTGCATGAGCAGGGGGATTGGATTAGATGATCTCCAGAGGTCCCTTCCAACCTCAACAATTCTGTGATTCTGTGAAGATGTTTCTGGAAAATATACCTTATTTCTATAGGTATTTCATGATTAATATTCACTTTGGAAGGTGTGTTTTGCAGTTTATGAAACAAAAGGTCAGTATTAAGTCTGAAAACCATAACCTGTAATTTCAGTGCACTTGTAGTGTTACAGTTATCATTCACACACTTTAATCTTAATAGAGAAAGACATCAAAATGCAATATATTGTTTTAGTTATTATCTCTTCTATGTAACAGTTCAGTGAATAAACTACTGCCTTAGGATACCATTGATAAGAAAAACTTTTCTTCTAACTACCTGTGATTGAATGCAGTTCTTTCTGAATTTCAGAAATCTAATCAAATAGAATTAGAAGTTACTGTTTGAATTTATTACCACTACAGCCCAGGTAGAAGAAAAAATACATAATTATTCTGTAGAGGCAAAGTAGAGACATAGATCATACATGCTCATTCAGATCATTTGTTCAGGAGAGATCCACCTGAAATCTTTCTGAAGATGGATGATACTTGGATTTTGGGTTTGGATCATACTTTTACCATGATGCTTTAGTGTGGAAGCTGGAGAAACAAGCAGCTAGGCAGAAAGCATCCTCTGGTCTGTAATACAGATTGACAGTGCATTAAAAGATACCAATTCAATTCAGAAAAAAAATCATTTAGATATTTGGGAGCAGAAGCACCATCAAGAAAGTGCAAATGTAATGATCCTTCTGCTGAGAGACAGTGTGATATGGAATAATATGAGAAATTTAATAACATCCTTTGGCAATTTCAGAAAAGTTCTATTTTTGGTCTYTTCACTGTTCTTATCCTTCCTGTACTGATTTATGAATTAAAGACTTTTTACACTATTTTAGGGAATATATCTTTTCTTTCCTTATGACTCATTTAATGTATATCCTTCTAGTATTTCTGACATCACTTCAGTTTGCCAAATATGTTTTGCAGTTTTCATCTGCACAGCTTTTACAACTTCTTTTACACTCCACAATGGTTTGTAATGGAAACTGAATTATATATCTTGGGAGAAAAGATTGAAGATACCAGATTTGCCTTTAATTTATTTCCATATAAAATGTTACATATTTATAACTTATCTGACTCTATATTACGCTGTTCAGCTCAGTAAGCCTTTTACCTGTGATATTAATTTAAATCTACTAATATTTTAAGAATGATTACAGTATTTTTCAGGTGAAAACAATTGTACACATTTTAAAATTAATTAATCTTTTGGTGAATAGATTGAGGAATGCAGTAAAATGTAAAGGAAGATGAATCTGCTCACATAATTGCAATATTCTAAAGTGTAACGTTTGCTCTAATAGATATATGATTAATATCACAGGTTTAAATTGAGTTACATATAAAGACATTCTGAAAAGGTTTCGATATTTTAATTTTTCTAAAGTTAAAGAAAGAATTTCTCCTGTTTATGCTTTTCCTTGATGCCTATTGATACGCTTTTATGATTGCTAATTACACTTACCCATTTGCCTCCTTTTACTTTTTGACTTATGTAAAATGTAAAGTTATACTTGTTTATAAGAAAACTACATTTGTTCCATTTATATAGTTTGCAGTGAAAAAATATTATAAATTTGTTACTGCAGTAGTTTTCCTTTCAGGTCAGATTCGGTGCCAGCCATGTAGGGAAAAACACTTTTGTTAGTAGAATGTTTTAATAAACAATTTATTCTGAAAAGCTGCTTTTTTTTTGCTTGAAAGCAGACAATGAAAAAGCAAAGCTAGTGTCAAAACCATCTGTAAAACAGATTCATTGCTATTACATTTTCCTGATTGACATTTTCTGTTTTTTTTTAGAATTAAAAATTTTCATTTGAATAAAAGAAAGTTCTAGTAGTTCACAGTGATAAAGCAGACTTTGAAAACATGAGCTAACCATAAAATCTCCCCTTAAGATGGCTGTTTCTGTAAAAGATCTCATAAAATAGCTTAGATGATCATAAGTGTCAGAATTAACTACATGCTTGCTGATCATTCCAAGGAATAGAGTGGAGAATGGGATGAGAGAACAGCCCATGAGGGATTCTCACACTGAGAACGAGTAGAAAAAGAGATGGAAAATCACAGAGATAAAACAGTACTAGAGGTGAATAAAGCAGAATAGGGAAGAAAAATAGTAAGAATAGTGGAACAGAGAAAATCATTTTTGTTATAGGACCATAGTAAACATGACACTAACAATCTGAAGTATATATAGTAAGGAGTGTCCCCCATTTCCTTCTTTTCTTTCTTTTCTTTCTTTCTTTTTCTTTCTTCTTTTTTTTTTTTTTTTTTTTTTAGTTTTCCCACAATGGAGTCTCAGTTATATTCTCCCACATGAGACTCTGCTATCCATGTTTAATTTGGGAGGCTTATTATTCTTAATTTCCTTTGTAAGTCTTCCTCAAAAACTGCTGTGAAAATCTATCTACTCTCAATGTGAGATTCTATTTGCTCTTCATGGTTTTTTTTTTATTATTATTATTATTTTTTATTTTGTAAATACAGTTCCTATCTGACTGTAGTTCTCATCTCCTTCTAGGAACTGGGAATTAGAAAAACAGTGCTTAGGTTTCTCATGGCAAAAAAGATACAGAAAATGAAGTGAGTTGCATAGAGTATGAAGAATAATTCTGAGAAGAATCATCATCTGGAAATCAAACTATAATTTATAGTAAATTTTGTTTTCTTCCAGAATATCTCAAATTTCAACAGATACTTCCGTAATATGTTAATGCCATATTAAAATAGTTGCATTTTGAACAAACATGCTTTTTATTAAAATTCTAAATATATTCCTGTTTGCACCTCTGCAAATATTCCTTTGATAGTAACAGCAGTACTCAAGGCATCCATGGGATTTTTTGTAAGCTGGTCTTTTCCAGGARTATATGTAGTTCTTCGGAGTTAAATGTCTTTCTTCGAGCAACAACTGTTCCCTTTTCTGTAAAAAGTATCAATTTATTTAGCAGTAGTTTACAAGAAATGGAGAAATTTACAATATTGATATTCGCAGTGAAATAAGGGCAGAAATTAAGGTTACTAGCTAGTATGGAATTTGAGTAGAATATTGAGACAAATGTTTCTAGTATTGTAAAAAGAGATAAGTCATCTCAAATTCCACATAATTTATTGGGAGCAAATAAACTCCAGTGTTCAACAGTCTAATATCAAATAGCATAGTTTCTTCTGGAAGTATGCTTTCACTTACCCTCATGGTAAGGCATTAATTTAACAAGGAATTCACAGCTTGAGCAAAGCTTACCGACTCAAAAAGCATCACTTTTTGCAGCAACAGTTTTTTATGGGATCCTTATCCAAGTATTCAACCAGCCTAATCCTGCTTAGCTTTTGAAATCTGATGCAATTACATGCTATTGTGATATGGCAAAAGGCTTACTATTCAGATTTATTTTATAGTAATGTGAGGTCAGAACTTGCTGTGTTTAGATAGTTTTCTCCCCTTTTTCTTGACAATATTATGCCAGGTAAGTCTTTCTCGGGCTTTTACAGCTTCCTATATTTGCCCTCATGTTGCCTGTGTATGTTTAGCTTCTGTTTGTGTAGCTTCTTAGCACTGCAATAATCTTGAGATAGTAAATAAATAAAGAGCTATAAAACTATTCTGAATTATGTGCCAGCTGAGAGGAGAATGGAAACAGGAAGTAAAATTAAGCAATCCATAGTTAGAATACAACGCCTACATCTGTGCTCTCGGCTTTCTGATCACCACGGAGTGGCACTAAATCACAATTAATTGCATTAATTTCTTCAAATGATTTAACATTTTTGGTATGCTTCCATAGATTCTTCTGTCATAATAATCGTGCATGTTTAATTAGTAAGAAAATAATACCCTTTACTTACAGGTAATGTTTTTGGTAAAAATCATGACTTCCCAAAATTTCCCATATTACTACTGCTAAGAGCAGTAACATTGGCTGTTTTTGTTGTTGACCCACGCACAAATTTAGTCTCTAACTAGGATCCCAGCCCCATGACCTGACTTTATCAACCTTCCCAGTGTTACAAGAAGAACACAGCTTTTTATTCTGTGCAGACCCTGCCTGCCCAATGCACTGAATAGAACAGAAAAAGACTGACTTTAGTAATATTTCTTTTATTGAAGAAAATCTCATGTTTACAGTTGTTATCACATTTCTTTGACAAAAGTGTCATAGAAATTCTTGATGTTAGTTGATGTTAGATGGCACATGAATATGCCATATGTCAAATTGCAAGACTCCATCTGAGGCTGATCGGCTCTTGCTTAGATACTTACATGGTGGGTAGAGTCTTTGCTGGTTTCCTTGTATTATCTGCACATTSTTAGAGTTGATGCTGTTCTTTATATAGTCCAAGTTCAAAATACTTCTGATTTGCAGGCCAAACAAGTTTTATCTTGAGTTATCTTTGCAAATACAAGAGCATATGCAGCTTTAAGAGTACCAGCTAAAATGTTTGTCAAGATGGTATTAGCTTTTTAATAGTTCTATAACCTATTCACATAAAATAGCAATTTTATTCACTAGTATGCTGTGAGTCAGCAGGAGATTCATTCTGCCATTAAGGCATTCAGGGATGTTGAGGAGGGTAGTGGCATTTTTTGTATCAYTGCTGAATATCCCACTTCATTCACATAAGACCTGTTACCATTTCATAGAATCATAGAATCAGTAAGGTTGGAAGGGACCTCTGGAGATCATCTAGTCCAACTCCCCTGCTAAGAAGGGTCACCTGGAGCATGTTAAACAGGGTTGCATGCAGGCAGGCCTTGAAGATCTCCAGAGAAGGAAACTCCACAACCCCTCTGGGCAACCTGACCCAGTGCTCCGTCACTCTCACAGGGAAGAAATTCCCCCTCACGTTCAGGCGGAACTGCCTGTGCTTCAATTTCTGCCCATCGCCTCTTGTCCTAACACATGGAAAACTGTAAAGAGTTTGTCCCCATCCTCTTGACACCTTCCCTTCAGGTACTTCTACACATTGATAAGGTCCCCTCTCAGTCTTCTCTTCCCCAGGTTGAAGAGGCCCAGCTCTCGCAGCCGTTCCTCATAGGGCAGATGCTCCAGCCCTCTGATTATCTCTTTGTAACCCTACGCTGGACTTTCTGCAGTAGCTGCAGGTCTCTCTTGTCCTGGGGAGCCCAGAACTGGACACAGGAYTCRAGATGAGGCCTCCCYAGGGCTGAGTGGAGRGGCAGGATCACCTCCCTCAACTGCTGGCAACATTCTTCCCAATGCACCCCAGGAKACCATYRGCCTTCTTGGCCACGAGRGCACATTGCTGGCTCACGGTCAACTTGTCATCCACCAGCACTCCCAAGTCCTTCTCKGCAGAGCTGCTCTCCAGAAGGTCAGCCCCCAGCTTGTACKGGTGCCTARGGTTATTTTTCCSTAGGTGCAGGACCCTGCACTTKCCCYTGTTGAACCTCAGGAGGTTCCTCTCCACCCARCTCTCCAGCCTGTCCAGRTCTCTCTGAATGGCAGCACAGCCCTCAGGTGTGTCAGCCACTCCTCCCAGCTTTGTATCATTGGCAAACTTTCTGAGGAGGCACTCTGTCCCCTCATCCAGGTCAATTGATGAATAAGTTGAACAGGATGGGAGCCAGTACTGAGCCCTGGGGGATGCCACTAACCACAGGCCTCCAACTGGACTCCRCACCACTGATGACGACCCTCTGAGCTCTGCCTTTCAGCCACTTCTCAATCCACATCACTGTGCACTCATCTAACCCACAGTTCCTGAGCTTATCTAGGAGGATGTTATGGGAGACAGTGTCCAAARCCTCATCAACTTTCTCTTCCTGGTCAGGTGGCCTGTAGTAGAAACCCACAACAGTGTTCCCCATGCTAGCCTGCCCTCTGATCTTTACCCATAAGCTCTCAACTGCCTTCTCCTSCTCCCTACCTAGGCAGAGCTCGATGCATTCCRGTTGCTCTCTCACATAAAGATCAATTCCACCACCTCGCCTTCCTGGTCTTTCTCTCCTAAAAGCACATATCCATCCATGACAGCATTCCAGTCATGAGAGCTATCCCACCATATCTCCATGATTGCAACGAGATCATGGCCCTGAAATCACACACAGATCTCCAGCTCCTCCTGTTTGTTCCCCATGCTGCATGCATTGGTGTACAGGCATTTCAAAGAGGTGGTCATGCCTCCAGGTTTCCCAGGAAGGGTGTGCAGGGGTTGCCCATAGCCATGTCCCAAACGCACATCCCCGACTGCATGCATCYGTTGGATGCCCCCCAACCCAACCTGTGTTTTGTTGTCTGCCCTGGCTGTATGACACCCCTCCTCCTGCCCTCTACCTAGTTTAAAGCCCTCTTTACTAGGCTGGCCAACCTGTGGGCAAAAGCAAATGTGCCCTGCTTGGTGMGGTGAATCCCATCTCTCCCCACCAGTTGCTGATCTTCAAACAATGTTCCATGGTCATAGAATCCAAAACCCTGTTGCCAACACCAATGGCATAGCCAGTTATTGATTTGGGAAATCTTCCTGTTCCTCCTCCYATGCCTCCYCCTAATGGGCAGGACCCATGATAAGACCACCTGGGCTCCCAGACCCTTGACCACCGTGCCCAAGGCCTTGAAGTCTTCCCTGATTGTCTCTAGTTTGCTCTCTGTATCGTTAGCACCCACGTGAAAGAGCAGCATGGAGTGGTAGTYGGATGAGCGGACAATCCTTGGTAGCCTTTCAGTCACATCTCGTATCCTTGCCCCCGGCAAGCAGCAAATCTCTCTAGAGGAGGGGTCGGGTYGGCAGATAGGCACCTCTCTCCCCCTCAGCATGGAATCACCTTCTCCAATGGTGTCACCAAACGTCTCTGTGCTACATCCTGACTTGATCTGCTCCTGTATCCAGTACTTGTGTCACCTTGCTTCTCCTGTGCATATCTCACCTTGAATTAATTCCTACAGCATGTCAGACTTCAGATTTGTATACACCTAGGGTCTACAAGTGGATTCCTAAGTGAGTGTGTAGACAGACACAGTATTTCAAGAACATAAAGCCATCTTTTTCTGCCTGTTCCGCAGACACTGAGAGAAGTGAGGAAACAAGTCCTAAAATTTCCCATGTACCAGCAGTAGTTTACCTACTACAGTGTGGGCAATATCTCGTGCTTTAGAATAATGACATGTTGTTTTGAAACACATACTTTATTACTGAGTGAGTTACAGCTTTTCTTTATATGATAAACCAGACACATATTGAAAAGGAGGAAGACTAAGCTGAGGAAACATTATATTCAAGAACAGAAATTTGAACTTTTTTTTTATTTTGCTTTAAACAAAGAAATGGAATTTAACATAGTCCTGTAAAGAACATATTCCACTTAAAAGTCTTTTCTAAAAAGGTAGTTTTCAATGTTTGATGTAAGAAAGTTCATCTTTCAGATATTGATTAGAAATCTGGAATTGGTTGTCTAACAATGGCACCAAGTGTATCTGTATAGTCCTGATGGAAACTTAGTCCAGTTCCTGGGAGAGGACGGAAAAATACATCAGTACAACCTTAAGAAGCCTCTTGTATTCTGGTTTCCATTTTCTCCAGTCTTTTTGTTTTATTTCGTCCGGTTTCTKTATGATTTTCATTTTCCTCATGCAGTGAATGCATGTATTTAAAGTTAAGCCTATGAATTGAGAGGTCTGTGAAGTCAAYGAAGCTAATCATACGCTTAAAACTGATGATGCTTTCATGCAAAACTGGTATCAGAGCACTTAGTACTTTGTATATTTCCAGTTTGCAAAATTATTTGCTTTGAAGGGGTAGTATCTGTTTAGCCTTTGAGACTCTGTCAATTTCTAGTACACTTGTAACCTATGATATGACTTCTGCAATTCATGGCATGTCCCTTCAAATCAATTTGGGCAAAACACTTTTGTTAGAAACCATCTTTGATTTTAAATTATAGACCATTGGCTGAAACTTTCAAGGATGGTTTGCCATAGTACCATCACTGGCTGTGATGACAGCTAGTACCATTACAGCAGTCCTGGAGGTTTCTATATTATAGTTTTAGTTTGCAGCAATATTACATTTTTGGAGCAAWTCTCCTAATTGTACTCATTTTCAATGCTTTGTTTCAGATCATAGAGTATTTGGTATCAACCATATAATTCACCTTGTCTCAGTTACTTTATCTGGGCACACACAACTCTCTGCAGAGGCTCTGTAAGAAGGATATAAATGCTTTGTGCTCTTAAACTGTAATGCACATGATACACTGATATTGCAGTACTTCGCATCCTTACAGGACACCTAGTGAGTCTTTGCTGGCCTGGAAGTCACCAGCCAGGTGGGGACAGTTCAGGATCCATAGCTCCCTAGAAGACATTTGATCTTCAGTGTTGTTGAGTTACCATCTTCCAGTTCCCCTGTTTACTTTTTTGAGATTTTATGCCTTTACATGACAGCACTTGTCCTCGTCTATCTTTAGCTGCAAACCAGTCCTGTCTGAGGAATGTTACCTGTGTCTGTAATTTTACTTTCCGAATTTGTATGATGCTGGTCTACTTATTTTATTATAGTTCTTTCTCAAAATGTAGCTTTTTTTTTTTTTTTTTTTTTTTCTTCCCCAAAAGTCTGAGTCAAGATTATACAGCTGTACTGTGCCAGAATTAGGCAGAATGTAGGCTCGTGGCATGGTCAACAGCTAGGAGGATGGATACAACTAGTGGCCTCTGACTCTTCATGATACACTCTTCCACTAGGAACACATCTTCCACCTAAACCTCTCCTGGCTCAGTAAGCTTTCCCTTCTTGCTGGCCCTTCTATTGTTTCAGAACTTTTTTTCAAACACCTTGTGCCCCCACCTCTCTTTTTTTATTATGCTTCTTTTTTCACTTGTCACCATTTCTAGCTAAAATCTTTCCAATGGTGACATCAACTGCTTTGGCCTCACAGTAGAACCAACAAGACAGGGCCTCAAGGAAACAACACTGCAAAAAGTAACCAAATAATATTCAAGATAGCCAGGATTGCTCAAGTTGAAGTTCAACTGCTTATGTGTCTCTGGATGGGCTGCTTAGAGGCCAGTATCTCAGAAACTGAAGGTTTGTGTGATAGTTTTCCCTGGGCAGCTTTGCTTCACCTGKACTGTGGGCCATTCAGTCTGGGAGACCAGACTAATTAGTCTGAAACAAAACTTACAGCATAAGTTTAAAGAGTGTCAACAACAGCAGCTGCTTCAGTTACTAACCCATTTCTGTTGTGCTTCGTCATTGCTCAGACAGACATAGACAACGTTTCTCTGTTCACTGCTCGGTCTCATACAGTGGGCACAGCACACCTCCTGCACTCTTTGACTTTATCCTCTCATACCTCAGCTAGAATTTCAGTCCTTTCCACTATCCCATCCTATACAGTCATATATATGACTGTTCATGTACTTAATTTAACCACATCAATCTTGGTAGGATCAGAGCCTTGCTTTTAATTAAGTACTAAATTCCAAGAGGTAAAAGTCCTTAAATTCCACTAAAAATTACAAAATTTTAAAATCAATGAGTACATCTCAGGAAATGTAATTGTTTGAACTTATACAGAATTATTTTTCTTTGCAGTTTCATTACGTTATTCCCATTACTCTGTAAAGCAGGATACATGCAAGTTACAGATTAAAATAATATATTATGCTACTCTCAGGAACAAAGCTAACTCAAACTTCATATTAAAGAGTGGTACTATATTCCCGGCCCTGTAAATTTGTTTAGAGGGTTTAGAGCTGCTAAATAGTTTTTGAAATTCCCATTTTCCTTTTGTAGAAGACTAATGAAAAATGTGATTACACTTTCCACACAATTTAATGAAGTCCTTCATTAGTGAGAAATTACACTTGAGCTCCATATTAAATAAGTTCCTTTTTCATGGAAAGTAACTTAATTTGCTTAAAATTGGAATCTATTAGCTTTACAGGATGTTGACTGATTGCTATGCCATTGATATTTTCACAAGCAAAGCAGTTTCAGATGACCATTAYAAACAGTATGCTAAACCAAGTGCTGAAAAGCAATATAGCATTAATATAGCATTATTTTCCAGTACTTCTTTCAATTAAAATGTACTCCTTTTGTAATCCCACAGCTGACCAAACAGGAATGTTATTTATAGGAGATGCAATAATCCAGGTCAGTAAACATTTGTTTGTTCCACAGACGTGTTTGTTTCATACTTGGCTTTATGTTTATTTCATTAGCTAACTTACACATTGCAAATCATTTTCTCTCTATCATTTCTCCTTTTAGGTTAATGGTATTAATGTAGAAAGTGCTACCCATGAAGAAGTGGTAAGTTATTCTACTTTTGATTTTTTAATAACATACAGAATATCATGTCCATACTGGTTTTTCCTCTAGTGTTATATCATATCTTTTTTTTTCACTGTAGAGATATAGTGCTTTAGCCACGTCTGTCATACATGTGAACAGTGAGAGCTTTATTTTGGCTATAGTTTCTTTATAGGTACCTTTTTGTGACTGTTCTTCAGAGTACATTTGTGGCACAAATGTAATATTCCAGAGTCCAGTCTCCATTATCATTTACTATATTTTTTTATATTCCTTGGAAAAAACAAAATTTTTTCAAAGCAGAAAATAAGGGAAAAATGTCAAACCTTGGTAGGTTATGTCCACTCTTCCCAATGAATACGAACTTTATCAGTTTCACCAATGAACATATGATGATTTTTTTTCTTTCTGTAAACTGTACACTGAGCTACTTGTCATAAAAACTGAATAGAATGCAAATAAAAAAATATAAGAGCTTTACTATTTAAGAATATAATATAAAATAGAATATAAATATATAAAAATATAAAAAAATACATAGCCTTCTTAGGGATGCTATCACAGATACTCAACAACCTTATGGGTGTTCACAATTGCAGTCTCTCAGGGAACACAAATGTATTGAATAGTCTTTATATATATATATGTATATATATATRTACATATGTATGTGTGTATGTGTATTTGTAACTTTATTTGTTTATGCACAGAGATATAATCTTTATGGAGTATGACTCTGCTATAGTTCCTGATCCACTGGGATTGTAAGTGGTCCTAAAGGGTTTTGGTACTGTGGTAATACAGTTAAACAGTACAAAAGTTCTCAGCTTTTTAGCATTGCAGGAACAAGGATTGAATTATTGTAAAGAATCTATTTTAATTGATTGTAAGTAAGTGCAACATTGGAAAATTAGATTATGTAGGAGGAGTGTCATGTTCCTGCTCAGATATTTAAAATAAAGCAAGAGCTGGGCCTGTTTAGCCTGAGGAAGAGAAGACTGAGGGGGGTCTTATCAATGTGTRYAAGTACCTRAAGGGAGGGTGTCAAGGGGACAGGGACAAACTCTTTTCAGTTGCCCTRTGTGACAGGACAAGAGGCAATGGGCAGAAACTGAAGCACAGGAAGTTCCTCCTGACCATGAGGGGGAATTTCTTCCCTGTGAGAGTGACGGAGCCCTGGCACAGGTTGCCCAGAGAGGTTGTGGAGTCTCCTTCTCCGGAGCTATTCAAGGCCTGCCTGGATGCAACTCTGTCTAACATGCTCTAGRTGACCCTGCTGAGCGGGGAGGTTGGACTAGGTGATCTCCAGAGGTCCCTTCCAACCTTACTGATTCTATGATTCTGTGAAAAGCTTTGGTACCCATTGCATTCAATACAATTAAAAGGGACTCAAGTTTTGCACATTGTGTGTGTGTATGTGTGTATACACATATATATACACACAGACACACATACATACACACACACACATATATATGTGTATTTGTGCACATGTAAGTATATGTATATGTATAATATTTCATGTAATTTATATATGTGTATATATACCTACATTCATGTGTATATATATAGTTACATAATTATCATTGTTGTGGACTGTAGCACTTAGCATAGTGTACCTGTTTTGTCTTAGGAGTTCTCAACTGTTGCAGAAATATAGATAGTACATAACAATAATATTTAAGACTATATTCAGACTGTGTCTAAATGTTGGGGCAATAATAGGAGGAACAGAGAAAGCAGTGGTGGTAACTTGTTCAAATTTCGGTTTTTCCTGTATGTCATTTTAAGACACTATTCATCAGATTTTGGGGAAGCTTTAAAGAAAGTTTTTTTTCTTTTAAACTTCCCCAAAATCTGATGAATAGTGTCTTAAAATGTAAGAAATTTACTTAAACATTGTCTTCAGATTTTTCTTCTTTTCTGCAGATTATTTTAGATTCTGTCTGTAGGACTAAGATGGACTTCCTACCTTCAAGTCTGAGTGCACATATTGGACATATCCTAACTCCACGCTTATACTGCCAGATGTTATAGGGATAGAGATAATAAATAACCATAATACAAAATTTTGTACGTAGTAAGACTAAATGTAAATATTGAAGCAAGAAAGAGAGGAATACAGAAAACATACAAAGATCTCAATTTCAACCTAGGATGAGAATAAGGCACACATTGCTCTATCGTAGTTTTCATGTGAAAACCAGTGTTTCTGGATTACAGGGGAGCTGCAACAGTATGAAAAGTCCCCTTCTCTAGAAAAGATTGTCCAGGATTGTGCAGCATGCTATGGAATGTATTTGCAGGTTGTGCAAAGCTTTTGAATCTGGTGAAGTTCCTTAAGAGAAGCCAAACTGGTATTCATGAAGTAAAAGTATGAATATAGTAGATACATATCTCCTTTTTTTTTGAGGCTCCTAGTGTCGATATAAGTTTTGGTTAAGTTCAGAGAAATGGAATTAAGAGAATTAGTGCTAGGACTGGAACAGGTTGCCCAGAAAGGTTGTGGAGTCTTCCACAACCTGGAATACTTCCACTTCTCTGGAAGTATTCAAACCACTTGGAGGCGATCCTATGCAACATGCTGTACGTGACCCTGCTTGAGCAGGGAGGTTGGACTAGATSATCTCCAGAGGTCCCTTCCAACCTCAACCATTCTGTGATTCTGTAACTCTGTGATGCTGTGACTGTATACTTACTCTTTCTGATGTATCCGTTTTCATTATAATATTCAAGAAGGGGACTAAGGTCTTGAAGTGAGTTCTGGGGAGGTATAGTACAGTAAAAAGAGATCTAAAGGTCAGGAAGATTATCTGATTTTTCTGTTGCCAATAATTTCAAAGAACATTCAGTTTATTTAAAATAAAATTATTAAAATGTTTTCTATATTACTCTATAAAATTAAGATGTGAAGAACTTCTCTCTTCTCATACTTAAATGATAACTTCTCAAACTCTCTTATCTCTTCATTGAAAACGTGTGGGGGGGGATCAGTAGCGTTATTCTGTTCTTGGGAGAAAGAATTAAAGTAGAGAATTACTTTCTTCTTCTGAAACATGTTATTCTTTTATGTAATGCCTTCCATAGCATTTTCAGTGCTTAAATGCTTGCAGCCATACGCCAGATTAGAAAATACTTATCAATTACTACTTCAAATTACCTACTGGAGTCTAGACAAGAAATAAGCCAGAAGTTGTTAGCTGAATTTCCAGAATGTTTTTACCAACACATGTTATCTAGTTGGCCTAAGCTATTGATTCTAACAGTATTTCTTATACTTTTCCTACAATTCATACTCTACAGGAGTTAAGAATCCATTGCACTTAAACCCTCAAGCTAATGTGTTGATATAAACAGAGGAAGGTGATRGCTGAGATGGGAGTAGGCAGTGCACAAAGTATGAGCAAAGAGAACCTATGAATTTTGGAAGCTACTGAAACAATTCATCAGCTCTTGTCTAAGAGTATCTGAATGGCTCCTAGCAGTAATATGTTCTGATTTCTTCTGTTCCCTGTGCTGGCATTGGAGGCAAAGCATTAGGCAAGGATTACTACCTTAGTTCTACAACTAAGATGTTATGTTATTGAATGTTATTGAATTTTTGTTATTCTCACTGATTTAAAGAAAAATGGGGGTCAATAATATGTTTGGATTTTTTTTTCTTTTACTCTTCTGATTATTTCATGTGGTTTTGAAGCAAAAATCACAATGTTTGTTTTCTCTTGCATTTAACATTTTTTAATTTAAAATTGGTTTAGTTCATTTATCAGATTGCCTGTATGCGGGAAATGATTTTACACACTATGAGATCAGGTAGACTACTTGCTCCTAAGAGAATGGAGTTTGTTTTATTTCTTGTTTTTGTGTATGTTGCATTTCCTTGAAATAATGGTTGAATTTTCTCACCCAAAATAAAGCTAGTTTGTATTCTGTCCGTGTGCACTGCTTTTCTGGCATGCGGTAAAAGGCAGTATAGATAAAAGTTCTTACCACCTGCTGTGTATTATTGGCAGTATCAGCTGATTCACTGACAAGTGTATCTCAGAATAGCATCTGTAGCAATCATAAATGACATGGGTTTTGACAGTCTTATCAGCAAGGAAGAAATTATATGGGCAAAGAAACTAAACTTGCTTTTATTACTTGGAGGTGATCCCTCTAGGTCAAGATAAAGTGCRGCTGCATGATCTTGCAGTCCATTTCTTAGTGCTGATTAATACAGTCAGGCTGAATCTCTAAAATAGTAACAGACAGAATCTGAGTGTACTGAGCAGGTCTATTTTGTATTGGTGAACTGCCCTGCTGCTGCTTGTATTGTTATTGCACGTACAAAACTCTAAACCTTCTGAAAGCTATTCCTCACAAAACTGTAAGTTACATCCCTTAAAGATTGTTTTTCAGTACCAAGGAGCGCTCAAGATCTGTCAATGTAACTCAGCTGTTCTCAGTGGTGAGGAATGATAGAGAAATTTATAAAGCTACTCTTGGCACCATGTATGGGAATTCAGTGAGAATCRCTAACAAAATATTTTGGAACAACTGTAGGCCACATGGCTGAAAAAAAGCTCCAGAAGGGAAAGAGATCTCGGTGGGCTTGGAGACAGATCTGCAAAGAGACATTTCTACAACCTCATCATGCTATCAAAAGTGGAGTTTGATAAATGGGTCAGACTGATTCTCTATGATATGAGATTAGGTAGGCTACTGCCAAAGTTCCTGAAAAAATGGAGGATGTTTTATTTTTTATTTTTATCTAAGTCACATTTCCTTGAAATAAAGGTTGAGTTTTCTCACCTAGAATAAAGATTTCCTTATTTAAATGTGATATATGATTTTGTAATTGAAAAGATATGCTTCAAAAAGAAGTGTGCAGTTAATATTCCTAAGGTTGCAGCTGTAGGAATCCCTTGTTTGTCAGCCACTATTTGTAGATGGAATATGTCAATGATRCACTTGTCTGCTACTTACCAGATGGTTAATATTTCTTATCTCATATTATTCAATTACACAGTCCCAGAGCGCACCTGCAGGCACACAAACTTGACACGTAAGCATCTAAAGTGAAATTCACGTAGAATTTAGGAATATGTATGAGTGATTC
This sequence comes from Rhea americana, assembly GCF_003343005.1. Lineage (NCBI taxonomy): Eukaryota > Metazoa > Chordata > Aves > Rheiformes > Rheidae > Rhea > Rhea americana. The sequence continues at coordinate 41,108 of NW_028186478.1, read as the reverse complement.
ATTTAATTAAAAACCATAAAAATAAAAAGCCTTCAACTTAAGTTCTTGAGGGTCTGTGGGTTCCTTTGTCTTTTCTTTT
>NW_028186478.1:0-40799 GCF_003343005.1 Rhea americana | reverse complement strand
AACTATTTAAATGTTTGTTTTCTCAGCACTTCTTTCCTATATAAGATTTTTCAAGTATTTGAAAGAGAAAACCTCACTCCTAAAACTGTTTTGGGTTCAGAGAACTCATAAACTAACAGCTTTGGGTTTTGCATACAATGCAGTAGCTTTGGGCATCCAGAAACATCACCAGAGAAGGTAGTGTTGCTGCTTCTGAAGCTAGTAATATAGTAGCCTAGTGAGTAAAAGTACTTATCCAATCAAAAAGGTAGGAGGTTAGGATTTGAGGAACCACCTAACCTGTAGGGAATCAAACCTATATCTTCTATCTCCATAAAGAGTTCCCTATTTTCTACGTCCATAAGTCAGGTGAAAGCTGCTCCATCAATTCTGTTCAAAAGSCACTCCGCAATGAGGCTTGGGTAGTCTCAGCTCATGTTGGGTTGCATTCTATGCTTAGCATTGTTAACATACAAAATACAAAAATCATGAAAAAATCAGTGAGAGAATGCTTGTCACAGGATTATTGAGTCATTCTTCAGATTTACTTTATTTCCTTTGGCACCATGATTGTATTCAGTGATCTGCTTCAAGAGGAGGCTTCTGAAAAGTCATCCTCCAGCATAGTTTTAACATAGTTCTTCCTGTTCACATCCTGGGAAATGAAGAYGTAAACACCTAATTCAAGAATATGAATTGTAGTGTGTGATCCATAGCACTACTACAAGGATGCTGGTGGTAAAGGTAGAGAAACTGAATTCTTTTACTAGTGCCTGCCACAGTGATAAATGATTAAGGAGCAGATTCAAGAAAACAGTCTCTGCTTTGAGATTTTTTTTTTTTTTTGATTTTTTTTTTTTTTTTTTGGTTTAGGGTTTTTTAAAAATCTTTTTATTGTAAAAAGCAATATTTAGAATTTTACTCTTTTGTTCTTCATTTCTTGTACTTTAGAATACCTGCTGGTTCAGCCTTAGAGTATGTGAGGAAGTATGTTGCATAGACACAAATTTAGATAACCACTTTATTGAATGGAATATTGTGTGTAATCTCATGTCAATTTGGCTGACAGGTGTTAAATACTCCAGAGCCACCAAGAGTAAATACATTGTGAGCGGAAGCTAAAAGATGTGGGAGTAGTGGGAAAGAAGGCTAATTTGTTTTACCTACTACTTATCAGTYTCACAGCTGGCACTGTGGAGATGATTATGCAGATGTCTGATCCTAGTTGCACAAAATGTATAGTTTTGTTTCTTGACTCTAACACTTTCAGCAAGGTTAAAAGATCCTAGCTTCCCTGGAAGCTAAACAACTAGCTGGGCTGTCAGTAACAATCACAGCTTTCTTGTTTTACACTACTAATTAGATTTCACTTTTCTTCACAGTTCTTCAAGCTGCTACAGACTTGGAGTTAACTAGCAGTAGTTCYAACCCTTCTGAGGGCTTGTCTCGATGCCTTTATTTTCTAATACAGTTTGACTTAGCCTTCTATGATGGAATGACTGGCTGGGTAGACGAGAGCAGAGCAGTGGACGGTGTGTACCTTACAAGCCTTGCAAAAGCAAGGCTTTTGACACTGTCTCCCATAACATCCTCCTAGATAACCTCAGGAACTGTGGGTTAGATGAGTGGACAGTGAGGTGGATTGAGAACTGGCTGAAAGGCAGAGCTCAGAGGGTCGTCATCAGTGGTGCGGAGTCCAGTTGGAGRCCTGTGGCTAGTGGTGTCCCCCAGGGCTCCGTACTGGGTCCCATCCTGTTCAACTTCTTCATCARTTGACCTGGATGAGGGGACAGAGTGCCTCCTCAGMAAGTTTGCTGATGATACCAAGCTGGGAGGAATGGCTGACACACCTGAGGGCTGTGCTGCCATYCAGAGAGACCTGGACAGGCTGGAGAGTTGGGCAGAGAGGAACTTCATGAGGTTCAACAAGGGCAAGTGCAAGGTCCTGCACCTAGGGAAAAATAACTCCATGCACCAGTACAAGCTGGGGGCWSACCTTCTGGAGAGCAGCTCTGCAGAGAAGGACCTGGGAGTGCTGGTGGATGACAGGCTGACCATGAGCCAGCAATGTGCCCTTGTGGCCAAGAAGGCCACTGGTCTCCTGGGGTGCATTAGGAAGACTATTGCCAGCAGGTTGAGAGAGGTGATTCTGCCCCTCCACTCAGCCCTGGGGAGGCCTCATCTTGAGTCCTGTGTCCAGTTCTGGGTTCCCCACTMCRAGAGAGACCTGGAGCTACTGGAGAGAGTCCAAYGTAGGGCTATGAGGATGATCAGAGGTCTGGAGCATCTGCCCTGTGAGGAACGTCTGCGAAAGCTGGGCCTCTTCAKCCTGGGGAAGAGAAGACTGAGGGGGGATCTTMTCAATGTGTACAAGTATCTGAAGGGAGGATGTCAAGRRGACAGGGACAAAATCTACTGATTCTATGATTCTATGACTCTATGACTTTTTTTTTATCTTATTTCATAATTTTCTTTAGCCTTTCATTGTTGTTTCTTTTTCATCTAACCTCTAGCAAATAGAGTATCCTACAATTTTACCATTCTTTGCATTGTTTCACTCATATAAACCAACCAAACATCAGAGGGTAAGCAGACAGAATCCTAAAAATAAGAGTGTTTCCAAATTTTGGCTTATACGCAAGGAAAAAGGGGAATCGCTGCTGCCCAAACTGTAATWTTTGTGTTGTAGTTTGTATTCAAGCTTCTCCCAACCCTGACTCAGAAAAATATTCTTTATTAGGTCATCAGATAAGCCTGTGTTTAATCCAGTTGAGGTATATAGAAATGAAGTATGTGCTTAACAATTTTAATTATTGTATATGGCAGTTTCTCTGAAAGATACAGGTTAGCAACAGATTCAAATATAATAATAATAAAAAGCAAAAAGATTAATGTAAATTTCATTTTATATTTGTTGCAGTCTGTGTGGGGGATTGCCTGTTCCCATTTCATATTATCAGAAAATAAATCTTTGAATTTTTAGATCACAACCAACTTAAGTACATGGTGGATATTGATAAAATTCTGGATGAATTGCCATAGCTAMTGTTCAAAAAGAGTACAGATGAAAGCACAGAAAACTAGAAATTAGAATTGAGTAAAATTATGCTATTACAGTACTGTGAAGAATTGAAAATAAGTTMTTTTCTTTGAAAAATAAATTTATTTTTAGAAATAGTATATTGCCATGAAGAGACTGTGAATGCAGAAAAATTTAATACAGAGATTAATCTCGTTTCTGTATTGATCATCTGAGAGGAAAACTTTTCTGTTATTTTACAGATTTTTTCTGAGGCTGTCTTGAATTTACCCTAATTACTCCCTATTTTAAAGAGCAGTAAGAAATACTAACTCTAAGTAAAGACATTTTTTTCCTAGAGAGAGTGGTGTCTGCAGAAAAGTATCGATTTGAGGGGACATGCTATGAGATGCAGAAGTCGTATCATAGGTTACAAGTGTACTAGAAATTGACAGAGTCTCAAAGGCTAAACAGATACTACCCCTTCAAAGCAAATAATTTTGCAAACTGGAAATATACAAAGTACTAAGTGCTCTGATACCAGTTTTGCATGAAAGCATCATCAGTTTTAAGCGTATGATTAGCTTCRTTGACTTCACAGACCTCTCAATTCATAGGCTTAACTTTAAATACATGCATTCACTGCATGAGGAAAATGAAAATCATAAAGAAACCGGACGAAATAAAACMAAAAGACTGGAGAAAATGGAAACCAGAATACAAGTTCATAGCTGCTACTTGTTGAAGGCTTGGAGAGTTTTGTTGAGTGTYACTACTTGATTTCCATATGTATATTTTTATGTTCTTATCTTCATCCTACTTTTCTTATTTTTTCTGTAATTTTCATTGCTGTTAGGAATGTCCAACTCAGTTGAAAAATACAATTTGAAAATTCAGTAGGTTTTTGTCCCCTCATAATAAGTAGAGAAGTACTTTTCAAGTAGTACAAAAGAAAAACCATAAAGTGAGTGTGCTTTTGGTTTCTAATCCCTAAAACCAAATCTTTCATCTAGTGTCCATTCTTCTATTCTGTGTTTTCTGTTTGTTCAAATAAAATGCGTTTTTGGAATTTGAATGATAGAACTTGAGTTCTACAAACAAAATGACAACTTTTATTGGCCCATTTTTAATCTTTCTGTGTTTAGTTGTCTTGATGTGAAATTTTCACATCCGTCTGCTGTTTGACTGCCAWTACTTGGGAAAAGACTGCATGGCAATATGGAGTATGATTTAGTTACCTCGATATCTTTAAAGTTAGTGTCTTTATTTGCATAAAAAGTGAAAAAATAACAAACATTCTTAGGGTAAAAAAGTTACCCTCTTTTATGAGAGAAACTGAAAAATTATTATTTATTACATTATATAAAATGGTCATTTTGTATAAATATTGCATTATGGAAATTGTTTTCTATTTTTGTCATTTTACTGCACTGAAAAATGACAATAGCTAGACGCTGGATTTCCAAGCTGTCCCAAAGCAAAATTATTATTTCTTTTTATGCTGAAACCACTATACAGTACTTGTGACACACAAGTCAACAGACATCCATGTGTGCATGTGCGTGACTGTATGTATGTGTGAATACTGCTTAGCAAGTTCTATTGAAGTCAAATCAATARATACTTTCTTTAATTAATTTATATTACTTGAAAAGATACACTTCTATCCAAAGTGGTTAGCAGTTCCATATACTTAAGTAATATGCAAGTTAGAATATATCCTACAGGATGATGTTTATATTTTCAAACATTATGTGTCTCTCATCTTATGTAATAGTGGTGTGTCTAATCATTTTTAGTTGATGAAGATCTCAACAGAAAATTCTGTGTGGGTTTGTATGTGTGCTTGTAAGCATATAATGCAACAGAAATTTAAGAGGACGATATTGTACAAATCAAAACCAAAATAAYAATAACAAGAGAGTTATTTAGCTCAGCTGGTTAGAGCATGATGCTGCTAATGCCAAGATCACAGGTTCAGTCTCCGTATGGGCTATGCTGAGGGTTGGACTGGATGATCTCCAGAGGTCCTTTCCAACCTTACCATTCTATATTTTGGAGGGGGGAAAAAAAGGACCATTAGCTTGTATAGGGCCTTTTAACTTTCTTCTAAGTGCCACAAGCTTGTTTGTGCAAGGTTAGGAACAGCAAGGGATAGCCCACAGAGTACTACTGCACAGGTATACAAATGAGCAGGAACGCTGTAACATGTTTACTAAATGTACTTTTTAACAAAAAAATTATCTACTTTGTTCAACCTAATCTTACCAAGTAGCATTCAAGCACACAGACAATAAATTCTTAACACTCATCTTATGTATGAATTGCTGAACAGCTCGGTTGTCAGGATCATCTTTCTTCTACACACTACTTTTTGTGAATATTCAGTTGTCTATGATGTTCTCTGTGACTTTGAGGAAAACCCAGGGAAATCCACACCAAAAGCTATTTCACAGTACATTTCCTGTTTTGGTGTAGTGTAGACTAGCTGCTCTCTGMACATAGTGGAGAAGGGAAACATGATGCAGAACAATTTTACTGAGATTTATCTGGTTTTGTTTGGGAACACATCGCGCTGTTCCCAAGGTGAGGGCTACCCTAGAGTGAAATGAATTGTTCACTAAAAATGCCTATTTGTATCCACCRTAAGCAAAAACCTACATGACTAGTTCAGATGTAAGTTTCACTGAAATGAATTCCACTTCAAGACAATAAACTGTTTTTTTCCATTAATTGGAAAAGACAGAATTCAGCATCTAAGTATATAAAATGAAGAACAAAGTACTACACATTTTTTCTTTATATACTTTCTTCATACATTTTCATAGCAAATTAGTTTATTTGAAGATAATTTTGATATTTCACACAAATGGGGTAGTTTATTTGAAATCTTGCTCAACAATCCAGGAAAATACTTAGAAACTTTTCTTATTTTAAGTGTATGAGTAATGTCACAGAAGTGAATCAATAAGTAAGAGGTACTTCTTTAAAACAGAGAATCCATTCTGTGAGRCTTGTTTTAGATTTTCAGAATTTCAACTACTTTTAGTCAGTAGTCATCAAGTGTCTTTGCCAGATCTTTGAACTTTTCCAGCTATTTATTGTAATAGTTTAATGTGTTTTTGGCTTGTCTGGCAGAGGGTGATATGCTTGGATTCAAATAGGTAGATTCATTGAGGACACAAAGGAAAATTTTGAAAATTGCTCTGCTTCCTTAAGATATTGAAATTTATTTTCATTCATCCCTTATTTCAGTACACTGAAACTAATTGTTTATTAGTTAATATATTTACTAGTTATTTCACTTTAATAGTTAGGATTTTATATTGCAATTTCRGTTCTATCAAAATACAAGAAATATTCTGCTAATACTGGGAGATAATTCCTCCAAGGCCAGTAACTAAGAGTTTCTCAGGTCACGTGTARATAGATTATCTGATGCCTTTGGATGTTGTGGCACTCCCATTTTCAGTTAGATCGCCCATTCTATCAGTATTTTGCAAAATTATTTTTATACATCTTAATTTTAGTAAATTATTTTGCTGTTTTGTATGGAAAGTTTAAAAGTGATGTTATAARTGGTTTCCATCTAAATGAAATTGTGCTTCTGTATTCACTATCCTTTTCCCTCCCATGTTACCTTTCCCAAGTGAAATTCAGTCTACAGCCAATTAAATAAGTATGAGGGAAAATAAAAAAAATAAAAAAAAAAAGAAGAAGAAGAAGAAAGGATGTGGTGATTCCTAAAATGATTTTACATCTCCATTACTTCCATATAGAYGTTGTTGCCTTGCTCAGACATTCTAACAAAAGCTTCTAACAAAAGCAATCTGTTCCTCCCTTTTTTTTTTTTTRATGTACTGAAAGAAGAGGTGGATGCCTTTAAGAAGCATTTTTAAATGAACAGTCACCAATAAAAAGAGACAATAAAATTGTACACACTTTCTGAAATATTGTATATACATTATTGAAAAGTATTGTTGGAATTAAATCCTAATATACTAATTCAAGTAAAAAAAAAGTATGTGTTATTGCACAKAAACTTAGCAGTACTGTGTTAGATCATCTATTTTGTTAACAATTCACAGTCTGTATTTCCTGTAATTGCCATGTCGGCAGGTAATGCAGATGCAGTAGARTGGAAATAAATGAATCTCTATAAAGATTGTATTGAACATGTAGAGAAAAGTTGTGTGTGCATTTTTGTGAGGTTGTATGTTTTGTCATGGRAAACCTAAAGAATTCTCCAGAGAGAATAATCAAACTCTACGTTCCAGAGAAAGTACAAATAAGTCTCAGGAAAATRTCAGAGAGGGAAGAAAAGGAAGAGCAGTAGAAAAAGGTTGAAAATCTRCCTCAGTGATTTTTTGTTAGGGCTTTTGTTAGTGCCTTCATTGATGTTGGGTAAGTAGCTATTAAAGCAAAAGAGAAAAAATATAAAAACTTACAATATGCAATTGACTAACCTGAAGTGACTTCCTTTCCTCTCTCTTTTATTAAGAACTTAATTAATCAAAGTTTGTAGAGCAAACAGAATTAAGGTATGTACTTTCACAACCTTGACTACTACTTTCCTTCTCCATGTCCTTTCTATTCATTAGAGTTGAAGAGAGTGGAAGGGAAAAATGATGGAGATTATCTAGAACAACTTGGGCAGGGTATGCTTTGAAATGACTTGGGAGAACTCATTGAGCCTCCYGTTTTTTCAGTCTTTATGTGAAATGCATTTAATCTTTTGAAGATAATTTTCACATTATCTGAATTTTCTGCTTATATTGCCCCCCCCCCCACAAAAAAAATAGTGTTTAAAAGCATTAAAGCCAAAACYTTTGGTAGACTATACTTTTCTTACTCTAGCTGATTTGTAACACTGCTTAAAGTTTTCAGTGGATATTGAAGAAGAAATGTAGAGGTTTTTGTCTATTGGCTTTTCTGTGACTAGTTTCTGTGTATGAAATGGAATTTATTTAATTTATGATGCCATATTCTTTTCCTTATATATGTTGTTGTTGGTTTTCTTTCTCTAAACGGACTATATGGGGCATGAAATAAAGTGGCCAAGTAAGTGGCTGATAAGATTTGGGTGTGCTAAGAGGTTATCTTCAGTTACACACASACACAAAGAAACAACGTGGGCAGAATCCTTCAGCCATGAGTATATTAATGAAGGGAAGCTGCATTTCTGGAACCCCTCTTGAAATAATTCCTAACTCTTACTATTAGTTATTATTAGAAGATTTACTCTTTGAGTCAGCCAAAGTGAGCATGGCCACTAAATGCCAGAACATTTTAAAATGAACTTTAAATAAAATGGGATTTTCAGACATAAGACGAATAGCAACCTTTCTATAAATAAGATTTCATGAAGGAACTCTTTAACCATGAAGTATTCAAGAAATCTCTGTTTTGTTAAAGTTTTTAGTGTATTTCTAAGTCTAGACAGAAAAAAAGATAACAAAAGATAGAAATTTCTGAAGATTTTATTTTCARAACTTCATCTTAGTAGTTCTCAAAGAGTTCTTTTGTCGTTGTCCCAGATCAGTACCAAAACAGTGCTTTAATCTTGTCCTCTGTGTGGACAGCAAATACTTTTTATGATGAGTAGATATCTGCAGAATGGTTGCTTGCGTTGAAGAGCTCAAGCAGGAACTGAAAGAGGTAGCTGAACCATTTTCTTAAGTAGCATTTGTTGAAGAGTTTAAYATAGRAGCTTTCATTAGTTAAGACTTAGCATCTATTTTAGAAAATTGCCTGCTGCTATGTTGGTAGGCAGTAACAGAAAGAGAGAGAGAARAAAAATTACTTTAATAGCAAGATGCTAATCTGAGTTAGAATGAAGTCCTRGTGTTCATAGTCTTCCTAAGCTATGAAGTAGTATTCTTTATCTTTAGAACTTTCTGGGATATTTTCCTGGGGATTTGGTTGTAGCAGAATGGCAACCCTCCTTCTGACTACAAGGCAAATAATTTAGCAATAGTTTTTACCTTAGATGCAAAAGTTAAGAATTTAGTTTCATTTCTCCAGGTGCTAATTTTCCATAGGCATTCTGTATCCCAGCACTACTTAAAAATAAAACTACATAAGCAGATTACAGTAATATTGAAAAATATTGTGAGATATGCAATTCAGCATTACTGTTTGCCAGATGCCATTAGAAATGGGATTATTTCATCACTGGATGCATCTGTTAGCATTAATCATTAAGGATCAAGTTCTAATATGCCATCAGTCTCCAGCATCTTTAACATGCAAATGATAAAACTCACATGCTTTAACACACATTTTTGCCTTTTGCAGTTACACCCTTTTGCACCTCTACAGTTCTTTTACAAAGAATAATTTTAAAAACCCTCCTATGCATAATCTTTGAACACAAAAGCTAAATTATTATAATTAAAACCAAGAGAAGAATTCAGCCTCCTGGCACAAAGGAACTGTAAGTATAATTTAAATCTTTGTTAAATTACGGACACAAAATGTAGCACTTAGATAGAGTGCATGGACAGTAGGCCTGGATAGCTCTACCATTTAAAGGAGTACTTTCTAAGGGTAAAAACAATAATATTTTTTAAAAAAGTTTTACTTCCAAACTCAGGCATCTATATCTCTTCCTATAACATTTAGCCTTTTTCATTTTTTAAATTCAGAAAGACCTACAAAAGAGTTTTAACAAATTGTATTAGTCGTAAGTAAAGAGCAAAAAAAAAAGAAGTTGCTGTTAGAGTTGCAGGTAAACTGCAAAAAATACAAATACGGCTCAGAAATTAAAAGTAATTTTGCATCAGTTTRTATAATAGGGAAAATATTTAATAATAGGGAAAATAATATTGAATGCATGAGTTGAGTAATCATGATTTATGTATTTTATTATGCTTAAAATGTGATGATTCCCATTTTGATCTAGGTGATCCTTATCTTAGAATTTTRAAAAACTATACACATAACATAGCAGATCCTTTTACAAAATTGACTAAATATATTGGAGTTGTGCAAATACAGAAAGCAATTACAGTAGCTCTATATTTAACAGCTGTGTATTCTTTCTTTTGGGGGGGAGGATAACAGTGATCTAATAAGATGCTAAAATGTTMGGAAAGTATATCAGAGAAAAAAGATTAGATCAAAATATAATTGAGGTTTAAAAGTAGGTCACATTAGATCAGTCATATTTCTGTCTGCCTGATTTATGATTATTCAACTTTACCACCACCACTGACATCGGCATCCATCCTTCTCTTGGCATTGCTGCCAGCACCYTGGCTGCACACTCTGTCTGAGCACATGGACCACAGCCCTTGACACAGGCCTACACAACCGGAGCCAAAGATCCAGTAGGTCGAAAGTGTGCCTACTGCCAGCTGAGTGCAGGGTGTCCCCACACTGTCTGCAGCAGCGATTTCTTCCCACCACAGCCTGCTGCCTCCCCGCAGACAGACTGAGAGGGAGTCCTCTTCCTTGCTTACTGCAACCCTACTCCCCACCACTTCACTTTGCTCCTTTTTCCTTCTCCTCCTACCTGTAAAAAACTAAATGTCATGGAGGGAAACSAAATATTTAAGATGAAGGAAAATGTTGGAATGTAAATAAAATTGTTTGTACAAGATTAGGTTTATTCTGTTAGTGGAATCCAGTCATTTTGCATCTTGTACTTTTTCTGAATTGGAAAGGAAAATAGAAGTTATATAAAAGAAATACTCCCATATAGAATTAACTTCTTAATAGAGTTATTGTATTTCTGACCACAAATGAGATGTATAAACTGCTTCTTGGACTGTGGTTTATAAAGGTCATTTTATGAGCTGTACATAAATTCTGTTTCTCTTTAAAAAGGCATTGACTTTAATGGGAGTGTGATCTAAAGAACAGGTGAAGAGGTCTCATAGCTGCTTATTAATATTTCAGGCACATTTGTTTAACCACTAATTTGAGGCTAGATTTTGGTACCTGTTCTTGTTCCTTATTGTAGATACCAGTCAAAACACTCAAAGCATAGATGTGTTTATACACTTTGTGTGTGGCACATATGAGGCAGAATCCAGTAGCCCAATAGTATCCTCAGCTGCATTAGGAAGGGCTGCATTGCCAGCAAGTCAAGGGAGGTGATCTTCCCTTCTGCTGAGCCCTAGTGGGGCCACACTTGGAGTACTGTGTCTGGTTATGGGCTCCCCAGAGTAAGAGATATGGAGCTACTGGAACAAATCCAGCAAAGGGCTACTAAAATGATTAAGGGATTGGAGGATCTCTCATATGAGGAAGGRCTGAGAGCTGGGACTATTCAGCATGGAGAAGCCAAAACTTAGAGGGGATGTTATCAATGTGTATAAAAGTGAGGACAYGAAGAGAGTGACACCAGACTCTCCAGTGGTGCCCAGTGGTAGGACGAGAGGCAACAGGCACAAACTGAAACACAAGCAGTTGCATCTGAACGTAAGGAAAMCCTTTTTTTTACTGTGATGGTGACAGAGTGCTGGCATAGGTTGCCCAGAGGAGTTGCRGAGTCTCCATCCTCAAAGATACGCAAAAGCCATCTGGACAGGGTCCTGGGCAACGCRCTGTAGGTGACCCAGTGTGAGCAGGACAGTTGGACTAGATAATCTCCGGAGGTCTCCTCCAAACTCAACCATACTGTGRTTCTGCRACAGTGATGAGGCTGTCGCAGCTTCACGTGCTTACGTCCCTCCAGTAGCAAGGCTGAGCATRTATTCCAGGTAGGCACCCACAYATAAACAATATATGACTGGCCACACAGATTAATATGGACAGACACACTCATTACTCACACAGACATAAGCAGCACCCATGTCCTCATCCTATTCCCCTCTCTGGCTGATCAGGAGGCAGGTCTGGAGTGGGGCACATACTTACATACATATGCACAACGTGGATTCCTGTCATAGCTGAACATTCAGTTTACCCCGTCGCTGCCCCTGGATCCCTGGTCTCCYCATTGCTGGCTCCTGGACGTGCAAATCYCTGAGTCCCATAGCCACAATCTAGTTGCTGATGCAGGTGCCCTCACATGCACGAACACATGCTCAGAGACATTCTCTAGAACCTAGGTTTAAAGACACACAGACTATCCAGAAGTGTATCTTGGTATTATTCGAGTTCCTCCACTTGCCGTTGTGACTGTGCTCCTCTGTGTGTGTGCAGAAGAACTTTTTGTCACAGAATCTAACACTTCGGACCATGAATAAGATAATATATTGAATCAAAATTAGTAAAGAACTGGATTAGGAAATTAAAAGCTTTTGTTTATTTAATACAGTAAAATAAGTATAGCTCCAACCATAATCAGGATTCTGGGAGAAGAGAAACTACCTRCTCAGGAGGTTATGACATGTCACTGAGATTTGCATGATATTTCYGTGGTCAATTATTATGTTTTTTTTTCTATAGAAAATGTTTGACTGTTGAATGAAAGAATATACTGCTTAACAAATACTGGCCTGTATAGTAAAACAGTTGGAAAGAATCATGGGTTTGGGTTCTGAGATAGTTTGCAGAAGATTCAAGTATGAGACTTCATCTATCAGAAGTTTCTTTCTGATGCATACTAAACCGTGCAGATGGTCYGTCGTTTTGTGGGGATACCAGCATTTTTGTGCTTGGGAAGCTGTTGTGGAAACAAAAACATTCAAGATAGTGACATATTCACATACTACTGTTACAAAACAGAGCGGCATTTTATCCATATAGATGGCATTATGTTTTTCTACAGACTGTAAGACTTGCAGTGTAAAAGGGTAATGAAATTTATTTTCCATTTATTCCAGTTATTAAGGCCTGAAACAATGAACATGTGCATGATTACAAATAAATCCTAATCTAGCTGACTGTGTCTCCCTGTTAAATCAGGGAGACTTAGTACAKAAGGATCATTGTGGAAGTTTGTTGTAAGAAAATGAAACAGTGGCTAAATTGTCAATAATTTCTAAATCAGAGAATGCAGTATATGACCTGCTTGTTTTGATCACTTTGATAGCCTCTGGCTTAGCTTTTATACTCAGTAGCACAAGACAATCTTCATTAAAATTGGCTATTGTTCAGCTGAAATTGCTTTCATCATCATTTCAAACCATTCCTGGTGGACAATGGTGAAAGTTTCCTCTCTATTCAGGGGCACTTCTGGTCGGTTACAGTTCTTTTCTGAGTGCTCGTAGGCATATTATGAATRCAAACAAATACTACCAAAGAAAATTGGAACTGTAAGGCTACATGAAAACCTGTACTTACTCTTTTTATATCAATGTGCTGATCTTGTATTATCTTTTACAGAATAACAACCATTTAACTATGAAATARAAGGACGTTTTAATATACTGGAAGAATATGAACCTATGGGATTTGCTCCATTTTTGGTTTAAAAAGCCGTGTATTTGGGATAAAATATTTTTATTTTAACAAAGTCTGATTCTATGTAAACATATGCATCTGCAGTCAAGCAGAGTGAGAGGTGTGTATATCTGTTTGAAGTGAAAATGGCACACTGTGCCATAGTGATGCTATGGTATGTGTTTCTAACATATCAGATATGTTAGTAATGGTTTACATTTTCAGCTGGGAATTATATGTTTGTTTTTTGGTAATTTGGCTATTTCTGTCATGATTTTCCRACGTATGTGAAAATTCTTTCTTTTGACAAGTAATACGTAGTAATATTTGAGCTATAAAACRTACTACTTATTCTAAAATTACAAGTTATATGTCTTTGAACTCTTTTCAGTTATCGCACATAAATGACAGTTGAGATTGACCTGAAGTTTCAAAGAGAAGTCAGTGTAGTGTTCTGATATTCTTGGAGTTTTTGAAGGATGGCAGTTATTTTCACAGGGATAGATCTTCATGCTTCAGTTAATAGTTAGCCTTAAGYGATTTTCTTCAAACCTCCATTGCTTCAGGGATCAGCTGAACTGGCTCTGATTGTATTTTCTGATCCAGRATACATAGCAACTTCTTTTATATATATTTTATATATATATATACACACACCATATATTTGTGTAAGCAAAGACTAGAATTTGTACTTAAAAGAAGGAAAAATAATGTAAAAAAMCATGAAAAATAATTAAAATAATTTCCTTTTTGTCTTTGGTTTRTATTAATTATACTAGTTGGGATGGGTTAGGTTTAGCTCAGTTGGTTAGAGCATGGTGCTAATAATGCCAGGGTCATGGGTTTGACCCTGTATGGGCCACTCATTTGGGGTTGGACTAGATGATCTCCAGAGGTCCCTTCCAACCTTACCAATTCTCTGATTCTATAAGAATTGCTTAATGTGCTACACTGCTGAAAGTAATGCTATGAGCATGTTTGTGAAAGGCAAAGCATGTGCAACACTCTTTGGAGTAAAATTAGGCCGTGCACTGTCATCTGGGAATGTCTTGTGCTTTAAGTGTGTGCAGCACCTATGAGGCCCTGAGCAGTGAGGTGATACGAGATGAGAGTGAACAAAAATAACTAACAGCGGTAACAAGAAGAAAATTACAATCTTTCTATGAACAGTATTGTTTAAATGGATAATTAAGTTTTGTGGTTAAAAAACATCTTTTAATTTATTTGTAGGAAGAAATAGGAGAAAAGTGTTAATTAAGTGAACAAAGAGAATTTGTGGTATAATTTCAATCTATGAAAACTTCCATAAGTTGCATTGTCTTCATAGGTAGGTAATGGGGAAGGGAAATTTTTTAAATGATAATAAACAGCATTTAGTTTCACACAGAATAGCATGTTTTATTTTTGAATTGGAAGATACATAGATTCTCGGCTGTTTCAAGGCCTAAAGCAGCATACATATATCAATTGCTGTTCTACATTCACCAAATACACTAGGGTCTCCTCAGGTATTTATGCAGGCCTAAGGGATTGATTTACAAGGTATGAATGATAGCAAATCCAGTGAATATGATAAACTGAAGGAAAGATTTCAAATAGGAARAAAAGATGGGTAAAGATTCAAGCTTTTTTCTCCTTTACTTTTCTGCATGTTTTATCTCCAGTTAAGTTGATATCTTTTCTGCCTCTAACTTTATATCTGAGTCTTTTAACAAACAAAACAGTATATGGCTTCACTTCATGTATGGTGGGATTGTATTATAATTGATAGATTTTGGTATTCCTGCGGGCATAGAGGGACTTGAGGAAGTTTACTGTGAACACTAGCTCCTACTGAAGCACAAGAAGGCAATGAGAAAACTCCCAGATTATGGATGAATTCATTTATGAATGTGGGCTTGACCCACATGCTTAACAGGAATTAATTTGGAAGAATATTGATATGAATGCATTTGTCTCCCAAAATAAACRAATGGACTATAAAACTGTGGCGTGTTCAATGGCTATTTAGCATGAAAAAATTTATACTTACAGATTCAATTACTAAACAGTTTTATCTGTGTATGAGTAAATTTGCTTATGCATTTTTGTCACTGAAGAACAACCACATRATAATAGCATATCCCAATTTAGAGTTTTGTCTACAGTTCAGACAGTCTTCAGAATTATATTCAGAACTTCAATTACTGCCCAGCTCATCTATAAGGATAAAAATGCTATGATATAAAATAAATATAAAAAGGGAATATTATTAAGCAGTAACTTTCAGCTGTGCTATTGTGCTCAACATGAAAGCAAAATGTTTAATCTGTCTTACTCAGAAGTAAAACTGTATATTTGAGAGAGAATGAGAATATGTTTCACTGCTGACAGGGGAACTAATATCCTATTCTATCTGTGTGATCCAAGGTGTGGATCAGTAACACCCCAAGATAAGCAAAACCATCTGTAAGCATAAGATTTGCTTAAATGACATTTACTGTTAGGAAAAGCACATATCTATGACTCATGCCACTGACTGAACTACCTGAACCTAAGTGTATAGGATTTCCCTGAAACAGAGCTTAATAGTAAAGGTGAGGCAACACATGTCATGCAGTTTTGCCAAAATCTCAGTCATATTTTGTTCTGCAAACTTTGTAGTCAGATCTAGAGAGTCCTRTTTATATTTTTTACATTATTTGTATTATAGTCTTGAGAAAAGGATGTGAAAAAAAGAGAAACATAATAAAACCTGTCTTGATAAATGCACTTAACAGAGAAATGCAAAATCCACAAATTAGAGTCAGCACAGAAAGTAAACATTTCCTTCGATGCTGTTTTGTCTTCCATACTTATCGCATATTTAAAAAAGTGTATACATATACACTTTTAGCTGCCGTAAATGTATTTGATCTACCAKTAAAAAAAGTCTCTTCTTTTAAATTCTCTTTTTGTGTT
This sequence comes from Rhea americana, assembly GCF_003343005.1. Taxonomy (NCBI): domain Eukaryota; kingdom Metazoa; phylum Chordata; class Aves; order Rheiformes; family Rheidae; genus Rhea; species Rhea americana. The sequence continues at coordinate 24,526 of NW_028186478.1, read as the reverse complement.
ATTAAGACAGAAAGGCAACAGTGCAATGGTGAGTGTTACTCCAAAGCTACTGGATTTGTCTTTTTGTATTGGATTTGTGTTAAAAGYTTCACCAACACAGAGCATGCATTATTTAATGGCATTCTGCACCATTAATTCTTTCTAGTGAACACTGAAATTGATTTTTTTTTTTCTCAGTATGTGTGGTTCCATACCATTCCTTCTTTGGACATTACCTAAGAATAGAAAGTAGCTASAGAAGGRTAAGATACAGCACTAGTATCTTTACAGACATTACTGTTTGGTAATTTTAAACTGAAACTTCAAATATTTTAGTTCCTCCCTTTTAAGAATCRTGTGAAATGAAAAAGTAAATATCACTCTTTGTAGCAATTTTGTTTTGTTCCATACAATTTTTTGCATTGAATTTGTCTACAAATTCCTTTTACAAAGGCTTTTTAGAAAGGTCTTCCAAAAATAACTTAAGCAGTATGTATATCATGCTGTCTCCTCTCATCTCTTGACCTGTTTTACAAGAGTCAGTTTACCCCTTGTTGTGTAAACATTATTTGAATCAAATAAGAGTAAATATAGCTTTTGTGCTGTATTTGAAAGATTATTTCAAAATGTTTATATCTTAACATTTAAGTAAGTTAAAATTCTTCCTTATTATTTCAAAATCAAAGAATGAAAGTGATTCATGTTAGGARCTTTTCTAAAATCCCAGTTGCAGTTGGTTAGGTGACTTCTTGGTATTACAGTAATTTTATTTAGTTCAGATTTTTTCCATTACATATTTCATTACWGTACTGTGACAATATATTATAACTTTGTGGGTTTTTTTAAATTGTCTAATATATTTTACAAAGTACTGATGTCACTATCCTGAGTGTGCACTGAAGTCATTATTGTTGATAGTTACCACATAGTGGCAAGGAAAATGATGTCAGAAGATCCAGAAGCATTCTGTGACAGGATCTTTTTATATCTTGCTAACTCTGACCCTTCCGATGACTTTCTGACAGCATGATTTCTTTGGAAGGGAATATAGTTGGGTGTCCTTTTCTATTCTTGCTCTCTTTGTGGGAATCCCACTCTTCCTTTGTATTTTTGATGGGTATGCTGACGGTACGTTTGGAAGTCCTCATTTCTTCAGGTACTTTTTATTGTAAGCTAACAGTTTTTCTTGACACCTGGACATTACAATGACCACTGTAATTGTCGTTTCAGCTATATATGCACTCATAAATTAAATGAGTCYRGGACTATTCTCTGGGGCTGAGGCCARCTGATCCAGGATGACCTGTCTCCAYGATTTTCTCCTCCAAAACAGGATAAAAAGTTCAATCACAATCTTTGCATATACCCATGTATGAATTATGTCTGGGAATTTTTGGGGAGATGGCTAATTGACCTGGGCTGAAATCATACCAAGGCCATTCCAAAAATTTAACATAACAGGCAAATAAGTTCCAGTACCCAGGAGCATTATTTTGCAGTGTTTACTAGTATATGTAAAGCCATACGTCCCAATATTTTGGAACTTTTAACTTTTTAGAGACCAAGCAATACGTGATATGGTTACAAGACATACGTAATATCTGTTGTTTGTAATGCTTAAAATTTCATAATGAATATTTATTTTAAAGGCAAAAAGTAATTCATTATTTGTTAACTTCATACATTCACATGTAGAAATTGTTTCCAATTAGGCTGATTTGGTCAACTGATCAACAAATCAGCAATTCTATCAATAGGGCGTGGCAAAAAAATTATTTACTCTTTCTGTCTTATAAATGCATTTGTCAAATTTAAAAGCATTTGATATAGTTTTAACTTCATTACAATGCAGATTAGGATAGTGTGAAGRGATTAGGTAGTGAGACTGACCTAAAAGGAGAACATCAATTCATTTTAAATTCTAGTGTGGATATTAATGAAGTTTGGGAAGCCACATTTATTAACCTGAGATTGCTAAGTAAATGCAATCTAACATGCAAGGATGTACCAACAGTTTCTTCAATTTTTATCATAGCTATTTTTCATATCTAGATCAGTTTATATATATAAATGTATATATACCTGTGTATATATATCTGAAATGTATGTTCTTACTGTGTAGGAAGGATGGGTTCACATTGCTTTTCTAGCCAGTGAAGATTTGAGTCATCTCAGTTTTTGTCTCCCTTTTTTAATTTGATGTATAAGAGCAATCCTTATGCAGTTGTGTGTTATACCTTTAATTAAATTCTGATATTTTAATACACAGGTGTCTATYATGTATGTGTATGTATCTAATGAATGCGTAGTTATATATATAGTCTCTTCTGCTTAGTAAACACTTACAGAATGAAGAYATTCAAAGAAATCAAGGCTGTATTTGAAATAGAGAAATTTTCATAATGTGTCAACTAACTGAACCAAGCCTAATACTTTGGAACCAGATATAAAATATGTATTATGTATTAATATATATTTATATTAYGCATGTTTATACACATACAATAAATATATATACACATATATAGACATACATACCTCTATATGTATACATGTAGATACACACATACAATCATATATACACATAAATAGAYATAAACATATATATGCCTAGTATCCTGTCCCAGTATCTAGAGGCTATGTTCAGCTGGTATATATAGGCAAATTGCCCACCAAATTATTTYTTCATGTTGTTTCTGTGGTCTTGCCTACTCACATCTTTTGTTGGTGTGGCTTGACCCTCCAGGCAYTCTTCATTTCCAGTCAGAAATATTCATATTGAATTTCTTACAGATCAACAGAGATGTAGATTTCATTGTAACTAATGTGCTTTCCATGACCGGTGGTTCTTTGGTGGTTTAAAGTAGCTGTTATTTGTCATACTGACAGGTACACCTACTGCGAAATGCTGGCGATGAAGTTACCATCACCGTTCAGTACCTCAGGGAAGCGCCATCATTTTTAAAGCTCCCATTAGGTAAGGGGAAATGAATGGATAGGAGTAATTTGTTTTCCTCTTTGCAGTATTTCTCACAATAGGAAGACACTAACAGAAAYAGCAATTCAATCCTTGAGTGTTTTACAGCAAGAAGAAAATTATCTATGTACTTTATTGCTTAACTTGTAAGAATCTAGTACTACTGCATGATAGCTTCTGTATAGTTTATTCAAAATGAACCTGAAAACTCACTAAAATACAGTACAATCATGGATGCTTTCTCAAAGTTTTTCCATGCTAGGGTTAATGGAATATAATAAAGTAGTGTTTATAAACATTTGAATCCTACATTTACAGTGAAAGTTATGGAGTTTTTTTACTCAGAACGATCTAGAAAAACAGCAGTATGCTAACACACAAAACAAATGCATGACATTAGTTGTRAATATGTAATAAATTATTTTGATATTTTGATCATTTTAGCAAGCAGGATTATAATGTGCCACGTGTGCAGTCAAACTATAGGAATAGTAAACTGTTTACGAGCACTGCAGATGAAGAAAGTCTTCTATTTCTTGGTTAGCAAATACTTACAAATAATGAAGATACTCAAATGAAATTTAGATCATATTGCGAGTAGAAAAATGTGCATAATATCAACTAACTGAATCAGACCAAATACTTGAGCATCATTTTACCTTATACATGATTCTCTTTCTAAACTGAGAAAAACATTTAAAATGTGTCTTTTGTTTGAGATTTTATGTAAGTAGTGCTCAACTGTGTACTTGCTTTTTCTTGATTTGGACAGATCAGGATTTACCAAGCTCTGCCTCCTGTAGTTAGAAAATGATTGTCTGTCATTTCATCTATATTCTTACACTTGTTATAAGCAAAGTTGCCAGGTCTCTTCTAGGGTGAACTATACCTTTCATCTTAAAAACATTATTTTACTTTTTATAGCTTATCATTTCCATTTGAAAATGGAATATAAATTCATTAAATTCAAAAAAATCTTACTTTGAAATATTTTTGTCTGTTCAATGTTCCTTATAATGAGACTTTAATTTTTTTCTTCCTACTTTTCCATCCTAGGTCATCAGATAGCTAGAGACTTTTGACAATGCACCCAAGCTTAGGTATGATTTTGCCAAGCTAGCAGGCTCTTAAAAATAGTATCTGTATTGTTGGCCATATTTTTACATAGTTAGTTACAGTTACACCACTCTGCTCTTTGGCAGATCTATCCTGCTATGGTTACAGGGCATGTTGCTGATGCAATTTAAAGGGCCTGCTTCAGGGCAGTTACTGTTGTTCAAGGAAGACCTGTTTGAAACAGGAAGACTACTGTAATTGTGGCAGATCATCATCTATCCTTGTATGGTTACAGGGCATGTTGCAGATGCAGTTTCAATCAAAATTGTGGTAGGATGAACATGCAGAATACCAGTCTATTCTTGGACGTTTCAGTGAGGTTGAGATTCGWAGCTCAGATGGAATTCCTATAGCAAGCAAATCTGCTGTCTTGCTTTTAGCTACAGCCAGAGTACTAGAGTCATGAAGACAAGATAGAATTTCCATAGAGACAGAGAATTCAGACTGAAGTTGGAACTCAGTTTCTAAGTAATCTGATAATATCTACATCTGCATGAAGAGTTCATTTACGTTGGAATACTCTCAGTTTGTGTCTAACGTCCTGCTTTGCCAATCTCTACACTGCTTATTTTTTGATGTGGGATATGYCCTATGTTATTTCTGAGAAAGCCCAGGTGTACAGTGCTGGGCTGGTGCATACATTTTTTAATGCAATATAGCACTTCCACTACAGATTTTCTGAACACCAAGAGCTCATCATTCTGGTTCAGTTACAGTCCTCACAAGAGGTCATGCATGGGTCTGCAACTTGTTCYTCACCACAACTGTAGCCATGCTATTCCACTCTCTCTGGCATGTTTTCCTGTCAGTAACACAGTGTTATTTTAAACAAGCTATCACAGACTTTCAAGAAGCACAACAGAGAAGCAGTGCTTAACTTAAGAAGCTTAAAGAGACATGTTGGATACAAAATGCAAATTTTGGGCAGTGCTCCCTTACAGCGAGCATGAAGAAATCTTTGTCAAGTATTTTACTGTCCTACTCACTCCAGTGCATGATCATAGGACCTGGAGTCCTATACTACAGGCTTAACAAAAAGACTCTTCCAGTGTGATCAGGCAGCAGTGCAACTGAAGAAATGACTCTTTTCCTGAACTAGATTTGGACATCAGCACAGAGCTCACCTGCTTGTTCCCAGGATAGTCTGTGCAGCCATCCAGTATAGGCTGAAACCAAACTCAAGTGAATGAGATGATCTTTGGACTTGATACAAGTGCTCATTCTAGCAGTGAGTGGGAAGAAAATAAGGTCTCAGAAAATCATGGAAAACAGATTGCTTTAGGGGTGCACACTGACATTATGAAGATGAGCAGAAGTGGGACAAAGTACCCTATGTTGGGAAGAGCTTTCCAAAAACCCATATACAAAGGGCAATTCCAGTCATGAAGCATCAGTGACATATTATAGGCTAATTAACAGTTATATAAAACAATAAAGTACATCCCAACTCATACTACAGTCAAGACTGAAGTGTATACATGCATAACTGATGTATCGTGGCCTTTCCTGGTCCCAGAAGACTCAAGCGTATAATCTYCTACCTCCAAGCATTCAGTCAGACTAGCTGCTACATTGGCAATTTTGATACTGTGAAGTTCTCCTTTTGAATGAAATCATATTGTCTCTTCCCATTAACCAGTGTTATTACTATGTCTTGTAAGTACATCCTCATGAGTAACTCCCCTGATTACTTTTCATATTTCTTCCTTCCCTACGCTATCTCCTGCAGTGGGCTAGCAAAGGCACAAGATATCACAACAGGCAAATACGTGCCTGTAGTTCCCAACACCTTTGTCTGGCTGCTTCCCCATTTCATGGATAATGAACAACTAATATAGGATTTGGCATGGGCATAGGCAAGGGTACTGACTAATTGACCCTTAGACATGAGACAAGGACTGCTTGTTTCTTCATTTCGGGCAGGTCCTACCCAATGGCGGTATGCCAGTATTAGTAGAGATCTCTCTTTCACAGCTGCCTGGGACTTCTGGGCCATACTAGAGTATTATGATTGTCCATAATAGTATGGTGTCATCAAATATTTGGCATAGAAATTTGATCAGCAGTATTGTTTAAATATTGGAGGATACTTGGCATAGCTTGGCCTAGACCAGATATTTCTTTCTTTAACAACTATCAGGCCCGGATTAGAAGTTTCCATGAGCCAGCCATTCCCAATGTCTGATAGCAGCCACCCTGTTTTGGAGGCTAAGAGAAATGGATACAGCCAAACAATGCCAGWTGGTTTCAGTTCCAGAGAACAGGCTCTGACACTATTTTCTTTACTAGTTTAGCTGTACCTGCTGAACTCACTTTACACATCCACAAATAAAGTTGCAAAGTTTGTGCTGTAAGTAGCACTGGGTGCTTGGCAGATTGGATCCAGCTACCAATATATTGTGTACTTCTAGACAGAAGTAGAGATTGATGAATTTGCTGTCTTTGTCTCTACAGAAATAGCTGAGGGAGACACTTCTGTCTCACCTTCTCATGGGTTTCCCCAATCTCTCACTGTGAATCCTCCAACAGCAGACCATTCACCGCTTATGCCATTGAGACCGTGTTCTTTGAGCACAGGTAGATGAGGAAAGATTTCTCACCTGTCACGCCTCAGCATAATTTTGTAGGACTGGAAGGTGCCAGGGTGCTAACAGTGCTACATTCAGGGGGAACAGCACTAGCAGGAGTAGCAGCTGCGCCAAGTCCAGCTAGTCCAGCCTGTAGGATGATTCACAGAAGATAAATGCAATAGCTGAATCAGTAAATCTTTAGTCTGAGACTCCAAATGCTCTTCCATGTGGCTCCAGCCTTGGGTGAGGAGTGAAGAGAACAGGACTTGGAGCTTCCAGATGCTAGGGCTGATGGTAGTATAATCTAAATCCTAATCTAATCCTACCTGGATCCACAATAATTGGCTTGTAGGAGTGTAGCCGTGGCACCTGCTAATAAAATTTAGGACAACAAGACCTTGATTCCTGTGACAAGAGAGGTTTTTAAAAATAAAATTATATATATATTATATATATTTTATTTTATATTTATATTTTATAAATTTTATAAATCTGTATTTATACTTTTATTTATTTGTTTGTTTTTATTATATTTCTAAATATATATATATATAAAATGGGAAAGTAAGACACAATTTTCTCTTCTGGACTGGGTGCATTTTTTTTTTTTTTTTGGTTTTGAATTTGGAAATAAAATGCTAATAAGTAACTGAAGTTGTATCTTTTGCCTTTCCATGGATTCCAGGAGCTCCTGACATGTTAGCTTCTTCAAGATGTACAGCTGTGTGTCCTGGCAGCCTTCCCATGTCAAGGCAAGGACTAGGGTTCAGAATGTTCTCCAGGGTAATAAAGTAGGCCAGCTAAGGAGTGGTGGGTTGTGGAGGGAGACCTCCACTGGACAGGTTTTGTGTTCTTGAAGGGGAAACTTGATTTGTAGCATCAATAACTGTCTGCTCATTGGGTTGTCTTGCTCCGTGACTAGGATGATTCCTCATCCCATAGCCTGTGATTTGCTCTAAGGTCACAGTGGGTGAGCAAGAGGACAGATCTGTGTTCCTGGAAACAAAAAGGAGAAATTTCCTGTTTGGAAGTAAGTCAAGAAGTTTTTAGTGGATTARTTATTAGGATTCTTTGCTGTAGATGGAATTGAGTACGTTAATCATTCCAGAGTTGAATAGTTGTTAAGGGCCATGTAGGGCCCTTTTAGATAAGTTTTACTGTTGCTGGAAAGATTCCTTAGAGCATTTTATTGTAAATTTATCTTTCTGATAGTTAGACAAAATTACTAGAATAGTCTGAAATTGCAAGGCTTGTAGTGAAAATAAAAATTATTAGAAGCTTTTCCTTCAATTTTATTTTGTGATTTGACTGGAATGATCTTTTTTCAGTTTTGTCTATTGGAAGTTGTCTATGACATAAATTAACGAGTCAGATATATGAGATTTGTTAATACAAGATATTCCCAGTATGATTCAGTAACTTTGATAATAAAACAAATTGTAGTATTATAAAGAGATTAAAAACTTACTGATTACATGGATCTGCTTTTCAGTCAGAAAGAATAGAAATGAAAAAGATGTATAAACAACTCCCAACTGTACAATTGCAAATGAGTTATTTCTTTCAGATTTGGTTTCATCTAGCTCTGTAATTTCCTGCGTTATTGCTAACTCTGCGAAGTCCCCTGTGACCCTTTCCCTGACCTCTGAGTTCTGGGATCTCTGCTTCCTAGTACCTTCAGGAGTGTTCCAGTCTCTTTACATGAACTGCAAACTCCTATACTGTTGCTAGGTCTCCTTCTCTGACTTCTCACCTTGCAGGCCAAGTTTCTTTTTCTGAGTATACTCAGTAATTGCTCAAGAAAAGATCAGTCTTAACCAGAGGATACTTCCTAACCCAGCTTTCTTAAAAGAATAGAAAATGGCACATCTGAGAATAAACACATAAAACAGATACAGCCTGTCRTAGTCTGCATTCACATTTCTCACAGGTTGGCTGTCTAGCTATAATTTCGGTGGGGTAAATGACAGCTAGGTAATAAATGGATGCTGAAAACTTCACAGCATATCAAAAGCCTAGCATCTGGCATGAGTATCCATTGGGATAGTGTACTGTAGTCATGGAAAGGGGAGTTACCTATAGCAGTTACTTATTTTACATATATAATGTTCTGATAGTCATTCTTGAACTTGTGTTCCAGAGTTGGACTGGTACCTAGCTCATTTGATTTGGAGTCTCATCTGCTTGGGTAAAGACTATAGTAGCAGATAGTAGAAGTTTTATTTCATGTTAGTGTATTGTGTGTTGTGTATTTACTGTCTTTTGTCTTTTGTTTTGTTCTGAGATCGGGGGAAAAAAACTACTTGTTTGGTTTTGGTCTGCCATGTAGGGAGGCAGGTGAAGCTGCTTGGAGAAATGAGAGAAACAGCACCTTCCATGAAAGCATTTGAGCATACACAGGGGCAGTTTCTGAAGTGCTGAATGTGGCTAGAAATGAATAGTCCATGAGTATGTGAGGCACAGGAAGCGGGGAACAGACTAAAAGACTTGTGAACTTGGTTGCAAGTCAAGACTGGGAGGTGAACTGAGGCTGAGAAAGGCTATGTAGAGTTWGTTGTGACTAAGAAAATGGCTGAAAACTGCTGAACTGGAAAGCAAATCTGCAAGGACACTAGTAGGAGGAAAAAATATTATTTAAYCTTTTATTCTAAGTTTTACCATGCAACAGATGTCAGTTTTCTGTATTAAAAAAAATTATTTGAATGTAATGTTTCGCATTCTAGTAAAATTTGKATTTAGAGATTTGGAAATCTCTAAAATTCATGTATTTGGTATATGTTCAATTAACAGAAGAGATAGGATAGTTCCATTTTAAGAATCTGGCTGACTCATGGACCTGTCATAGTTGTATACTGCAAGAGGTAATAGGGTCCCAAATAGCAGACTCTTCAGTGGAAAATTTAATGCCAACTATTTTATTTAAATGTTATTATAAAGAATGTTAAAAAATTTTCCAGCAAGCTATGATCATCAGTCCAAACATAGATTTTGGTGTTCATATACATGAAACTATCCATAAAATGTTATGTTTAATTCCTACAACTGCAAACTGCATCTATGCTATCTAAGTATCTAAAAGTTTTGTAAAATGAGTGTGAAAGTATGATTAATTAAATGAGAACAATCAGCCAGCTTCCATGGCCATCAGAGATACAAGCCTTTGTAAATGCCTCTTGCTGATATCATTTAAAGGCATACAGAAATGATTGCAAGTGAAAACATGCTGAAACTTAAGAATTCAGGGTATTATTTTGAGACCTCAGTATTGAACTGACAGAGATTTATTATGGTGAAAATGCACTTATGTTGAACTAACTTTCRTTTTGCTAAATCCTTCAGATATGTGGAATAAATACGTATAAAAATATATGGCCAAGAATGACTTTTTGACTTTTGCAATGTTAGACCTGTAAAACYTATTAATGTGAAATGATTTACAGGCAATTTCAGGTGACTTCTTCAGACAGAAAAAAGAGTTTTCAGTAATGATGAATATAATTCTGTGAAATTGATTTTATATACTTTATTGATAAGGTCAAATCCTGTCTGACCATAATTGTATGAAGTATATTATTGGAACTATATGTTAATATGATACATTTAACAAAAATTGGACAATGATGTGACTTTGTGCCTTTTCCATTCTAAAAATAGGTTATTACCTACAGATGCATTAAGCTAACCTTGAGTCACATTAACCATTAAAGCAGGATAATGATACATAACTGTTAAAGAGTTATCTCAGAGAAAATGTTTTAGACTATAATCRTGCAATATTAGCATTATAAAATGACTCCTTGCTTTTAATCTCTCAATTTCAAAAGGTACCTCATACTTTAACATAATTGACACTCRTAACAAAAAGATATACCCATTAATAAAGTGTATGTATGTATACAGTTAGTGCTTCTCTGTTCTTATTAGCATCATCTATAAATACAATTCATGGTTATATATGGGGTGAGACTTTCAATAGCGAATAAGAAATGTATTCATTAAATTAATGGGATTTGTGTAACTAAATTACTTACTTGGTTTTAAATATATCTTTCTCAGTGCAAAAAAGACTTWATCTTGCTAACGGTTAAACATATTAGAAGTTCTCCTTGGCACAGTCTCTATATAATGATGTCCAGCTGCATTTATCTTTATAGGCATATAAAGTGTAGCATATGGTCAGACACATTGGCTGTCATTCTGAAATCCAAGCAGTACCTCTCTTTTGGTTTTGAGGTTGATATAGAAGGTTCTCATTGTGTATCCTTTTTCAGCTGAATAGCTATTGACTGCTGAAAAAAGTTATATAATGTAATATAATATAATATATTAATATAGACAGTTATCTTTCATGATCTGATTTCAGGTTCCCCTGGACCATCTAGTGATCAYAGCAGTGGAGCTTCATCACCTCTCTTTGACAGTGGCTTACATTTGAATGGAAACTCAACTAACACGGTAAGCAAATTAGTAATAAAAACATGATGTAAGCTGTGTAAGTTTGCTTTCCATTCTGAGCTTCAGAATGTTAACAGAGGGCTGTCTTAAAGATTTTTATTTATTTATTTAATTTAAGCGCATATGCACTGGATTTACAAAGTAAATTCTAGATTTACAAAGTAACCAGCACAGGCTTCTGAATTACTAGATTCTCATTTTGAGAAGCTTGTAAGAGTGACCATGATGAGACTGGGTCACTGGATTAGGGGATATAAGTTCGTGTTAACTTTTGACCTATTTTATTGAATTTAATACAGCTAAAGATGCTGAGTTACACATGGAATTCTGAAAAGAATGTRAAGACTGAATTACTGAAACAAATGTTCATGACAGGAGAAAAAAGTGAGAAAAAGAGAAAGAAGAGAAAGAAGGGAAATCAGATTTAGGAGGAGAAAATCAGTTCTTTAATCTGGATGACAGTCGGTCCTTTTCTCTTTAGCAAACAGCTATGACTGAAACGTACATAACATCATGAGAGGTTTTTTTTTCCTTTTTGAAGAGAAAAAAACAGTTGGCAAAGCTAAAGAAGATAGCTTCTAAGACAATCTGTATTGTTGTAGTAGGTGGACGTGTTGCTATATTATTTTTTTTTTTTTGACTCAGCAAAAGATAGCAGTGTCAACTGCCTGATGACGTCTCCCATAGCTTCGCACTTTTCTGAGCAGTATCTCTCTAAACTGATCCTTAAGGCTGGTTTTCATCTGATCAAAATTCTGAGATTCATCTRTACTGTGGTACCTATAACTTAGGGCCTACAGTCCAAACTAAGTCTAGATACAGCAAGTTTCATGTTTATTTCTTTGCAATTGATTATTTCTTTAGGTTGTGTTGTTGTCTTACCAAAGAACCCCAGTCAGTTATAAAGGTCCATCATTCTGCAGTGCTTGAAGGAAGCCTGTGTACCAGGTGCACTGGAAACAGTCTGTTTTGCAAAGAGCATGTGTTGTAAGAAGAGGGCTGTAGTCAGATGATTGCATGTGATTACATTAGCATGTTTTTGTAAAACATGCTTTTAAGTGCTAACATGAATGTTCCATAATAACTGACAAAAATTATTATGACTGCACTTTGGGAATTGAACATTTTGAATCTACACATTGCAGAAGTATAAATGAGCATCTGGAGATGTTTAAACTTGTAGCAGATTAATTTAGAATTGCACTTCCCAAGGTAGCACACAAAAGACTGTGAGTAAACTTGAAATATAGGCAGAAAAAGAGAAAGTAAAATAAAGGACAATACTTAGGAACTAATTGTTCTTTATACAGTACTTACTCTCTTTTTCTGAAGTCTCACATAAGCTCACATGAGGAGATATGCCTAAGCACCAGACACTATGGCCTAGAAGAAAAATCTACATTTTATCTAGCCTAGAAAAAATGTCATGATATTCCTTCATGTGAAACAATATGAAAAACTATCAAGTTCCTTTAGCGTGAAATGAAAAAGAAAAGTTTAAAATATTCTAAACAGAAATGAATAGATTTTGAGATAGCTAATGGAAAGTACATGGTCAAGYTTTTATCAAACTAAGCTGTGCCAGAGCCGTTATCAGAACCTCAAAAGAGGTTATGAGTGTATTTCAGCTACCAGCTAGTGGATGTTTCTATTTTTTTTTTAATTATATATTTTCATTCTTATGGGAAAGGAAAGCAGGACTACTATTTCCTCAGACAGTGGGGCCTGATTTCTTTAAGGCTAAGGGTATTTAAGCCCCTTTAATTTCACCTTGGTAGCAGAGATCTGACTCACTTGAATAATCTGTTACATCTTGTGAGTTTTTACTGCAGTCGTATCTACCTTCCTAACCGCAGTCAGATCAATGCTGTATTAGACAATGCACATATTGGTGGAAATGCTGCTGCCAAAAGCATACAATGCAAAGGAAAGAATAGATATGAGAGAAAAGGAATTACTTTTATGCCAGGTTTACAAGCTGTCATGCAGCATGTCTGTTATGAAAAACAATAATAGAGAGATACCTGAGCTAGTGCTATGCCAGGCTGTAACACTCACATGACACAATAGAATAAGTTGTGGAAATAATGACTTGTATTATATAGAAAGTAGTCTAGTCATGTAAACATAAAGCTGTTTCGCCTAACACTATTTTCAGTTCTGGTTGTATCTTGCAGTTCTCTGTTAGACATAGTTGTATGAGCATTACTGTGGTGGGTCTGTTAGGTGTGGTATGTGATATCATCTTCAGGATTTATATACAGYCTTCCTACAATATTTGAGCAGTATGCGGTATAGCACTTTAACCAACAGACAAGGTTTTCAGTAGTGCATACATCAAAACAGAAAAGCTTTTCAATGAACCATTACCTCAGCAATGACTCCCCCAAAATCACAGTATATATATACTTTTTGGAGCATAAATAAATGAGCTGAAATGCCCTCTTTATACTAACTATTTTGTACTTTAGCACTGTGACAAATGCTGTAGTGATTGGTAGTGACAGATACATTCACCTGTATATGATATATGGTTTATTGAATACAATGTGAAATCTTAGAGGGGAACAGAAAAGGTTCAGTCTTTAGTGCTAAAGAAGGAGCTGGTCTGAAGGCCAGTGATTACAGGTCGTGTACATGTATATCAATGATTCTAACCACAAAACTTTGGGGAAAACACAATATGGATATTCTTCTTGCTGTCCAGATGTCCTGGATTTCCAGGCCGACCACTGGAGAAAAAAGCAAAAGCCTGAAATAACTTTTAATAAAGACATATAATGAAGGCATAATAAAAATATCATTAAATTATTATTATTCAATAGGATAGTTGCCAGGCACATGGGGATAATGTGGATGTCTTTCATATGTTTGAAAATCCAGCTTCCCTGAGATAAGGTAAATGGTCTAAAAGTGGTACTCTAAGTGAACTGAGGCTAAAGTAGACCATGATTTTCTGTGTGTTCATGCAATTTAAGAACTCTAATTAAAGTGTATGATGAGTTTGGTTGGTTACATGAAACTAAATAAGCATTTAGGATTTTCTAAATTGCTTTAATTTTTTTTTCTTAGTTATTTTGTTTCAGCTATCAAATTTAAATGTTTTGCATTAAGAAAGACATTATCTACTTCATCACCTGCTACAGCTTATAAAAAAGAAAACATACAGATGTCYAATAGTTGATGGGACCTGTAGGATGCTAAATGTTTAATGTACTATGCAAGATCCTGATTTCAGAGTGAGATAAAGGTATCTATGGCTCAGTCAAGCCCATAAAGGGAAAGAAGAGGAAAACGCTCTAGGAAAGGGGATAGACGTGCCAATACAGAGAGTAAAAGCTATGCTGATGGATACTTCTAGTAAGTGATTGGGCTATTGAATTGAGATCCAGTTGCTACTATGCATCTAAAAGCTTCAATGATTTTATTTTTTGATTGCTTATATGGCATCTTGCAATTCAGTATAAACATACTRTTTATCATTCTGAAGTTTTATTTTATTCTCCATTTTTACTGTCTTATAGCTCACTTTGAAGACATTTCAAGATTTCAGATCAATACTTTTTCTATTAGAATGGTTTAGTATATGATAGCAGTAGACTCAGCCATTCCTTGATCTGAAAGTCCATGATTTTCTCATTGAGAATGAAAGCATTATAGGTATAGATCTTGAAGCTTTAAATTGACTTCCAATTTACACTACATCATTTAGTAATGTATGTGCATAAAATGTAACAAATACAAAGAATATTTCCCTTGCTTAGAGGAACAGTGCTGGTAACTGTCATTAAAGTAATCATCAATATCTGCTGAACAGAAAAGAAAAATGTCGCAATAGATGAGCATGGTAGATACACTTAAATATTTTGGACTGCTGGGCTGAGGATCTATATGAAATGAAATAAACACACTGCAAGTAAGTGTGCTCCTTTTATTTCATGAATAAATTTGAAACAGCTGTCTCTTTTCTGCATATCGGGAAAAATAATCTGAATTTTCTGTTCTGATTACACCTTTCAGGAATAGTAGCAGTGGAAAAATAAGTTGGAAAAAGACAACTAATTAATGCCTTTCTACTCTATTCATATAGAATTGTGTACAAAGTTACTTTGATATTGAGTAAGAAAATTGTTTAGTTTAGATTTAAATGTTCAAAAACACCGTGTGACTCTAATTTGGATTAGAGTTAATTGAGACTTTCACTATGACATTATTAAAGTGAATAAATGGTATCTTTAAATGTCTTATCTTTTAGTTCCATTAATAAGAACTGTCTCTCATAACATACTCCCAGGCAAGCTCAGGAAGTGTGAGCTAGATGAGTGCACAGTGAGGTGGATTGAGAACTGGCTGAAAGGCAGAGCTCAGAGGGTTGTGCTTAGTAGCAAAGAGTCTAGTTAGAGGCCTGTGGCTAGTGGTGTCCCCCAGAGCCCAGTACTGGGTCCCRTCCCATTCACCTTATTCGTCAATGACCTGGCTGAGGGGACAGAGTGCCTCCTCAGCAAGTTCGCTGATGATACCAAGCTGGGAGGAGTGGCTGACACACCTGAGGGCTGTGCTGCCRTTCAGAGAGACCTGGACAGGCTGGAGAGTTGGGCGGAGAGGAACCTCCTGAGGTTCAACAAGGGCAAGTGCAGGGTCCTGCACCTAGGGAGAAATAACCCTAGGCACCAGTACAAGCTGTGGGCTGACCTTCTGGAGAGCAGCTCTGCCGAGAAGGACCTGGGAGTGCTGGTGGATGACAAGTTGACCATGAGCCAGCAATGTGCCCTTGTGGCCAAGAAGGCCAATGGTCTTCTGGGCTACATTAGGAAGAGTGTTGCCAGCAGGTTGAGGGAGGTGATCCTGCCCCTCTACGCATCCCTAGGGAGGCCTCATCTTGAGTCCTGTGTCCAGTTCTGGGTTCCCCAGTCGAAGAGAGACCTGGAGCTACTGGAGAGAGTCCAACATAGGGCTAYRARGATGATCAGAGGGYTGRWGYAYCTGCCCTATGAGGAACAGCTGCGAGAGCTGGGCCTCTTCAGCCTGGGTAAGAGAAGACTGAGGGGGGATCTTMTSAATGTRTAYRAGTACCTGAAGGGAGGGTGTCAAGGAGATGGGGACAAACTCTTTCCAGTTGTCCCGTGTGACAGGACAAGAGGCAATGGGCAGAAATTGAAGCACAGGAAGTTCTGCCTGAGCGTGAGGGGGGATTTCTTCCCTGTGAGAGTGACAGAGCCCTGGCACAGGTTGCCCAGGGAGGTGGTGGAGTCTCCTTCTCTGGSGATCTTCAAGGCCCACCTGGATGCAACCTTGTCTACCATGCTACAGGTGACCCTTCTTAGCAGGGGGGTTGGAGTGGATGATCTCCAGAGGTTCCTTACAATGTTACCCATTCTGTGATTCTGTGAATTAATAAAAAAGAGGCAATAGGTTTTTCCACCAGGTTCCATCCAGTGTTAATGCCTCAAATCCCTAAGGATCTACAGTTCTTTAGACTCTGTGGAATTATAAAAATTTGCCTATGAGCTGCTTTCTCTATGTAGGGACAGTACTCCTCATTTAAGGGTGTGAAAAGTTCCCCCAAATTGTCTGCAATAGCTGAAGTTTGGATATAGTCACATTTATAGTATAATTTTGTATTAATTTCAACATTATTTTCTTTACTGTTCTAGTCCTTATGTACCTGTAACAGTGTCTTGATTTATGGCTGCAGTTATAATTTAAGGAGAGGCACAATTACTTTTTGCTTTTTGTGCTGAAATTTAGTATAAATTACTCTGTCTTGCTGCCACAGTCCCCATCTCCCCCAGAAAAAGAATATATCTGGAAAGGTATTCCAGGCAAGGTCATTGAGGTACACAGGAACCAATTAGATACTAGCCTGAGGGAAACAAATTAAAGGAAAAGGTGCAAGATTCTGTCAAATAGTCCATATCTATTCTCAAAAAATATCTTAGTCAGGCTTGTATCTTATTGAGTCATTTAAAAAAATGTAACAATATCTAGCAGCACAACTGTAATGAAATATTCATTAATATTTCCATTGTAAATCACTTCTGGAAAAAATTATATAATTGAAAGGGTTTTAATTTGTTCCTTACCAGTAGCAGAAATATTAATCAAACTGATTTAAATGCATAGCTACTGCAGTGAACAGGGCAATGTAAGCCCCTGACACATACTGCTATATAGACTCTTATGTAAAAACCACATACAGGTGTTCAGTGTCTGCAAGAGCAGCCATTAAATCTAAAAACATTAAAAGTCTGTGAGAGCAACCATTAAATTTCAGAAGCATACATGTGAGACAGCCTTAGAGTCAAATCAAAACATTTTTTTCTTTGACAGAGAGGGGGCAATATCTTGTTTCACATGCTATTTCACCTTCTTCCCATTTAATTAAACAATGTCTGCCGATTAAAATAAGGTAAAATAGAGCTATGTAATTAAAAGTTACTGTTTTCACTGAATTTTAAAGACATCAAATTACTTGTCCAAATTGTTATTTCATCTGGAAGAGCTTGTTTCCTGTATAGAAGACTTCATCTATTAAATGATTTGGTGATGCATGCTTTACCACGTAATTACTATCCTTTTAAAGCTGTCACAGAATTGTGCACCTGCATCTAAGCATTCCATTAAAAATAAGTAAACACTAACCCTCTACTGAATTGATGCTGCATCAAAGGAATGCATAGGTATTTTGATACCATCATTAAGTGGATTCTGAGACAAGTCTAGCACTCTAATTGACTTCTGTTTACAGCAGCTATCTCAGTATCATGCTTCATTAGCTGGGTATCACAAGAATTTCAAGTCATGTCCCTGCGCCACGTTGAACATTTATAATTGTGCTGTTCCATGATTAATGTAAACTAATGTAAGACTCTGCTACCGCTAAGTGGAACAATCCTATTTTCTTCTTCAGCTTGTCCCCAGCCTCTATTTCCTCTATAATCTGTAATGTTCAGCCATACATTGATCAGATCAGTTCACTGTTCCACTGGAAACTAACCCACCTATATATATATGTATGTATAAACATATACTTCAGTCACTAATGTGACTGAAAGCTATATAGAGAGAATCCGGTGGTTGCTAGTGCTGTTGCAAGAAATGTAACAAGACATGACGAGGGCAGAGACCAGACAGTTAGAATCACTAGCATCAGCACCAGCATGATTTAATATCAGCTTAATCATTCTATATCAGCTGATCATGACATTGCATGCTAAGGCCATAGCTTTATGTACATTTAAGTTTTCATTAGCCAGCAATAGTAGTGAAAGAAGTTATATCTATCCCCTGAATTAGTAATTCTTATTTCTGTCTCCTGTGTATCTTTTCAAGCTTCTGTAGTGAACTGGATTGAGGAAATGATCCAGATTAAAACTAAGCTGGCAAAAACTTATTCATGTAATTGTTCAAATAGTGTTTGTGTGTGGGAGTGGAATTGCGGCAATGTTTTGGCAATGATGCTAGAATATGCAGGCTTTAAAAAATGAAAATTACATGAAATTATAGCATCATTTAGGATAAGCTTTCCAACTTCTCAAGTTCTCTGCCACCCCACCAGCAGTTTTAGTTATCAATCTACATTGAACAAAACCCTGAACACAGTTCTACTAATCAGAACTAATGTATTTGAGCATATTCAGCCTTGTACAACTCCACTGGAAATGATAAAACTCTAAAGCCCTTCCCCCAAATTAACTAAGACAAATAGCCTACTCATTGAGGGCTTTCTTTTGAATATGCTGTAATATGTCTAGTAAGGGAGGTTTGATAAATTGTACTCTAGTTTGTACCATTGCCTTTATCTATTCCCAGGGGAGGAAAAATCAGTACCAACCGAACACATTAGCAGACTGAGAATCATAGAATCAGTAAGGTTGGAAGGGACCTCTGGAGATCTTCTAGTCCAGCCCCCCTGCTGAGGGTCATCTCAAGCATGGTAGACCGAGTTGCATTCAGGAAGGCCTTGAAGATCTCCAGAGAAGGTGACTCCACAACCTCTCTGGGCAACCTGTTTCAGTGCTCTGTCACTCTCACAAGACCTTTCAAAGATGATGGAGAGCGGCCTGGCAACATCCGCCAGCTCCCTCAGTACCCGTGGGTGCATCCCATCTGGGCCCACGGATTTGTGGATGTCCAGCCTGTCCAGAAGGTCTCTAATCCTATCCTCCTCAACCAGAGGAAAGGCTTCCCTTCTCCAGACTTTCTCCCTTACGTCCAGGCTATGGGATTCTTGAGGGCTGCCCTTAGTAGTGAAGACTGAAGCAAAGAAGGCATTCAGTAATTCTGCCTTCTCTGTATCCCTTGTCACCAGGGCCCCTGCCCCATTCAGTAGCAGRCTCACATTTTCCCTAGTCCTTCTCTTGCTACTGATGCATTTGAAGAAGTGAAAAAGAAGACAGTGTACCCCCAAAAGAATCATATCTTCTTAGCTCTTTCTTGCCCACATCCTTACAATAGCATTCTGTAACAGAAGCAGCAATAGATTCAAATATCTTCAGTTTTGCCAGAGGTTGCCTATCAAAACAAGAGGTTTATGGGCATTCAATTATCAGGAATATCTGGAAATAGAAGCATTCCAGAAAGTGGAAGTGAGATTCCTAGAACCCTTTCTTCATTAAAAATTTGCCAGCAAGAGTGAGAAAGCCTTGAATCCTTGATTTGTCCCATCATCTTTACTGTCCTACACCACAAGAGACCATTGAAGGCTCAGCTATTGGTAAAAAAGAAGGTTCTGCCCTCTCTTTCTTTCTCAAAGCTGATGACAGCAGAGCAAGACATCATGATAGTAAAGGAAAAAAGATAGCTTCTTTAAAGGGAACAAATGCTTGATACTAGTCAGTTTAGTCTTCTAAGAATAAACCCTTCCAATTGTTGTTGCCTCTTTTTCTTTGCCCAGTTTTGCTATGACAATGCTTGCAATAGCTACCTTGCTATTCCAGGTATATTCCTTCATTTTCAGCTGCTATGAAGACTTTGCAAGATCTACCCTACTACAAACCAGATTATATTTACAGTATGAAGTAAAAAGCATATTTAAGTGCAAACTTAAGCATGCTAATAGCATGACCCTGAGTATTTTCTGCCCCCAAACTAGCTTAATTCAGCTTCAATCTCTCTGAAGCCCATGTTTAAAGAGAGAGCTGCGTCAAACTAGAAAATCACGGTGGCTGCTTTCAAGGGGCAGGTGTAAGAGAAATTGCAAATTAAATTATTAGGGAAAATTCAGAAATACTTTCCTCCAATGACATGATATTTTCTTTCTAGAGATTCAGAATCAGTGACAGTTTAAAAAATAAAGGTAAAATAACAATCTCTGCAAATAGAAATGTCACAAGATAAAAAGTTGATGGCCACAGCCAGCTGCAATCCTATATTCTACCTTCCTGTGTTCTGATAGTGGAAGCTTGATTATAGAGACGTATCTAATTAAGTCTCCTACTTAATAGAGGACATTTTATTCTACTTATGGAAAGACTTCTTAGTTGACCCATAATGAGTTTTCGTAGAATATATTTTTTTAAAAAAACAAAGCTCATGTCTAAATTATCCTTCATAGGTCAGTGATTGCTAATGGGATACAGAATCGTTCCCTCATCCAGGTCAACAGTTTACATCTGTCACAGGTGGCAGAGATTATGTGTCATTAAAAACTGATTCTTGTTCAGTGTTCTGTCAAAAATGAAATTTTTGTGCTCAATCCATTTCCTAATGGACAGGTGTTACAACCAAATTGGCATTAATTGGCAACATTGTTGGTGGTCTCAGCAGAAAGCCAAAGGTGTGAAATGGACCAGAGGATAAAATATATGATTGCAAGATGACCCCTAAACAGCCATTTTTTTTTGTGCTTTGGAGGGGTGATGTGGAGAGTTGCAACATGAGCAGCAGCTGTTTAGTAAACAGAAGGCTTAAAGGGCAGCCAGCTCTGCACACTGGACTTTGTCCTCAACACATGCTCAGGACAGAGTACAACAACAGAGGAGATACATAGTTTTATTTCTATGGTATATTTTCTACATTTCCAGTGATTCCTAGTATAGGGATTAATATTCTCTCAATATTAATTGACTGCTTTGGACAACTCCAAAAGACTTGTGAGACATGACTTCTGTTTGTAAAAGTTGTGTTGACTTGATCCTTCCCCAGTTTGTTATGTCTAACCATGTGTTCACTAATTCTGAAGAGGTTACATCAAAGGATGAGTCTCAAACTGAAGTGTAGTAGGTTGTAAGACAAATTGAACAAAATGAACTGTTGGTCCTGTGATAGAGTTACTTTCTGTGTAGTGGCCTGTCGCTATGTATGCCCCCTTTTTTCCCTTAAGAACATAAGAAGGGATCAATATTTGCTTTGTGCTCTATCATAAACTGACTAGTAGAATATGTTCTAGTATGAAGCAGACATTTGAGAATGTCACCAACTTGACTCCTTTGTATCTTTTCCCTATTCTTTGTCATTACATCATGCAGTAGCTGTAAGTAATCCTGAACTGAAAAAGCCATTACTCTTTGTAATGTGTTTCTCAAATACCACAAACCTAAAATTGCCTGTGGAAGCCAAATTTTCCTTAGAGTTTACATTAACGGTAATAATATTTCCCCTACTGTAGTATCATAACTTTGGAATTAATAGATTTTGACCCACTGTTTTTGGCTATTTGTTTTCTTTCAATTCATGAATCTAATGAAGGAACGTAATGTGGGTTTTCTAAAATTCTGTTCTTGGCTTACACTGAAATATTTATTCTTTGCACTAATATCCTACTAAAACATTTGGCAGCAATGTAAGGTACCAAATGGAAACATTACACTATGAGAGTAAACCCCCCCCCCTCAATTCTTATCTACCGAATGCTATTAATTTGCCTACAATTTTCCAGTATATTTAGCAGTTTGCTAAAAAAAACTAGAACTTATAGTTCACAAGAAAAAGACAGGTCTTTGTGTTTAAATTATCTAGATCTGATCCATATCTAGAGAATGGAGAGGATATGAAAAATAGGTGAGGATGCTTCAGAAACTGTGGCACTTCTTTACTTTCTGATTCCTGAATATGAATTCAGTGGTCAGATTCAAGCATTTGTGTTTGACTATAATAAACTACCTCCAGATTTATTCTTAGACATTTCAACTTCCAGACAGGCACTTTAGATTGTGTTGATCATTTTCAACTTCGGATTGCATGAGGTTATGTCACAAAATATGCAACAGATTCTCCACTGTGATCTTATAAAATTTATATAAAGCTGTGGAGACACCCTAGCCTTTTGAGGCTAATTGTATGCAATACAATTATTCTATAAACTTTATTATTAAATATTCATACTGCAACAACACCAGGAGATCTCAGTCAGATGAAAGCTAGATTTTCCTAGGGACTTTGCAAATACTCTAAACAAAATTCTTTTCCCCAAACAGTTTGAAGCCTAAAAGATATTTTAGTATTTCCAATTCTGGCAATTCCTTTACAAATTTTTCATTCACTAGAAGGAGTTCTTCAGTCACTAACTCTCAGTGGTCCTGTTAGAATATGAAACTAACTATTCTGATTTATTTAAATAAATAAATAGAAAGATTAGCCCTTGCTGACTATAAGAGCTTTAGGAAAAAATGTTAACCCTAAAAGCTTATGAGCAAGAAAAAGAACTAACAATAAAACAATTCTCAGAATGTTCTTAATTTTGAGTAAGTTTTATGGCTTTTGAACACCAGGGCTTAACAGAGCTGAAGCTAGGTCATCCTATATTTTATTTGTTTTTGTTAGTACTATTCAGTGCATATTTATGACCTTTTTAAAAATAACCAGCTTTCAACTACATTCTGTACTAGAAAATTGTCTCTTGAACCCAAGAAAAATATTTTTTAATTGGAGACAGAGAACACAGATGCCTAGTTTTGACCTGAACAGCTATGTCTGTGAATCTGTCTCAGCTGCTTCTCTGTAAATCGTATTGCTATCTTTATAAAAGAGTGTGATGCTCAGATGTCATGATAGTGAGGAGATAAAAGTACCAATGAAAACTCTTTGAGTTACCATTTTTATGTGCTCTATGAGAAGTTCCTTTCTTTTCTGTTGTGCCCATTTAATAATCATTTTGCAGTACATAATCGTGATCATAAATCCTGAATGGTACTCTGAACACTGAATTCCAGCAGTTACTCTGCTGTTTCAAATTTAATTGATTTTTGCCTATAAACACAATTTTCAAATCAATTACAACCAAAACCAATTGCCATCATTTTCTTCTACATTTGGGCATATTTCTCTGCTTTCACTGGTGTAAATCTCTGTTTTCACAAATGGTGTAAACCTGTGGACATTACACCATAAAGAAAAAGCTACATATATATATACCGCTGCATGCATATATTAGTGTTAGTGGTTCTGTGACAGCTAAACAACAATCTAAAAAATACTTTCTTTTCATCATGTTTCATTCAGTGATACCTTCATGAACTAATTAAATAATTAGCTGGGATACATAAGAGACAATATATATTAGGAGGCTGAGCAATCGCTATATAAGCTTTACTTTAAGTTTGGCTAAACCCTTTTATCAATGACAATATATCCAGGCTAATTCCTCTAACTTAGTCTGCAATGGCATTTATACACATTTAATTTAATGTTGTTTTCTTTTGTTTGTTCTCATAAAATGAATTGAAGAGGTCATATAAGTACATATTTTCACTGTTCTGAGATTTGGACATCTTTTTTTGCTTAAATAATGCCAGCCGTCTTTACTAGAAGAAATATTTGGAGGAAAACTTCAAAGATAATTTTTTTAAAAAATTCATCAGTCCATGAATGGTTAGTGATAACACGAAACTCAGGATTTAAAATCTCTTATTTAATAACATTATGGCTAAAAGTCACAATATTGAAATAAGAAACCGGTATTCTACATGACAGTTGTAGTCTTTGCATATATATACTGAAGTTAAAATTACTGAAATACTGAAATTAAATCACAAGCATAGTATCAAGATGGCCAGTGTTCTTTTCTTACACAAATGCTTTTTTATTTTTTTCTACTAGATCCTGAGTTTCTTGAATAGTTCTACTGCTATATATTATTCACTTGTGAGACAAGCAGTACCAGAAATGCATATTCATGCTTTATGCACTGTATTATCTGATAGACTGTGCTTACTGATTCTCATTTATTTTGTACAGGCTCCATCATCACCTTCTTCACCCATAGCTAATGAACCAAAATATGAGAAGCACTGGCTAGACACCTTATCAGTTCCTCTGTCGATGGCTCGAATCTCAAGGTACAAAGCTGGAACAGATAAATTAAGGTTTGTAATTTAAAAAAGGAAGTACTAGGTTACCTAGCTGGACCTAATATTTTGCTGTGGAGTGTTGGCTATGCAAGAATTCTTTATGTTATGAAAGTTGTTAGTTCTTATTTTATATATATATA
>NW_028186477.1:596895-643925 GCF_003343005.1 Rhea americana | reverse complement strand
CCAACCTCCCTGCTCAGCAGGGTCACCTAGAGCATGGCAGACAGGGTTGCATCCAGGTGGGCCTTGAAGATCTCCAGAGAAGGAGACTCCACAACCTCTCTGGGAAACCTGCTCCAGGGCTCCGTCACAGCCCCGTGCGGATGCTCCTCCTGCCTCCACGGCTGAGCGGCGCCGTCCCCTTCCCACCGGGGACGACCCCCACGGCAGCAGAGGGGCGGCCGGGGCCGCGGAGGAGGCGCCCCGCAGGATCCCCGCCGCCTCCCGTGGGCTGCCCGAGAGGTGCCTGCAGCCCGCTGCTCACGCGCACAGCAGAGCCGCTTCTCTCCTTGCCAGATGATGGGGCCCCAAGGCCCTCTCTGCCCAACGCCTGGGCCACCTCGGGGCCCGTTTGTCACGGGGGCTCCTGCCTGGGGAGGAAATGGAGCGCCTCCTCACCGCCCCTCTGCCTCCAGCTCGAGGATGAGGAGATGCTTGGCCCAGCGTCCGACTCCTGCCGTGCTGCCTGTGGAAGACACCCGGATCCTACTGGGTCTTCCCTGTCCAACAGCAGCCCCCGCAGGCCCCGCTGGTGGCTCCCACTTCCGCAGGACGGCTGAGCAAAGTCATCTCTGCCCAGCCCCAGCAGCACCTCCAGCAGACAGGCAGACCCACGTCCGTTTTGGTGCAAACCAGACATGCCCTGACGTGATGAAGGCCGTGAGCTGCTGGACCGTGTCCCAAAGGTCCCGCACAAGGACTGGCCTCTGCATGCGAAACGCAAGTCCATCCTCCGCCTGCCACTGCAACCAGCAGCGGCCGCGGGACCTCCCCTGCCRCCGGCCCCGTCCCGCTCGGGGGGAGGCAGCCGGGGCGCGAGGGCAGAGCAGCCCCCGCCGCCCTCCCGCCTTGCTGCGACGCATCTCCGGAAGCCTCCAGAGACCGAAACGGGGGCAGTCCGCACCCCCCAAGGCCCTCGGCGCCGGCGGGGAGCAGCAGCGCCGGCTCTTTGCTGCTGGGAAGGATTCACGCCACGATGCCCTCCGGTTCGAAAGTGCTGCCGAAGAAGAGCGTCCGCGAACTGCCCAGGCGCGCAGTGCGAGCGCTAGGTGCTCAAGCCTTTCCTGCCTGGGGGTTTGGTGATTTTTTTGGTGCCAGGCCCGGTGGTCCTGGTGCAGATCCCGCCGAGCCTGCGGCATCGCCACCGGAAACGTGCACCCGAATTTAGGTCCTTCCTCCGGAAAATAACCACGGGGCCCCGCTCTGAGGCGTCAAGCTGCAACGAGAGGGGCGACCACGTGGCACCGAGGTCCTGCCCAGCGTGACGAGCGCTTGTGGTACAGCACTGGGCCTCGCAGAAGACTTCCCCGAGGGGCACACGGAAACCTGCGGGAGCCGGCAGCCGCCGCCGAAGGCCCTGCCGCGGCCAGCGCCCCTGCGCAGCTGTCGCTGCAGGGCTCCAAGAGCCAACGCACCGTGCCGCTCGCACGGCGGGTGGTTGTGGGAGGAACTGCGGGACGTGGCGGGGCTGAGCGTGGTGGCCGCTCGGACGGCTTTTAGGGCTGCCTTGGTTCGGGCCCGCGGCAGAGGGTGCTGCAAACACGCCAGGCGCGGAAGCTCGAGCTCAGCAAAGCTCCTGCACGTCTGCCCGCGGTGCGGGTGCCGGGGAGCAGCCGCCCGCCGCTGGAGCACGGGTGCTTCTCGGGCACCGCTCCTGGGTCTCACAAAGTCGCGGGCCGTGGGAAAATGTCGAAGAGGGTCGTTACAAAACCTGAGAGAAGTGAATTCCTGCTGGCTTTGGGAAGGGAAGCTCCAGTTCATCTGCCAGCAGCGATAGTGACTTCTAGGGAAAGTGGGGTAAAACACAGGGCGCAGAGCAGAGACGTGAGGTCAGTGGTTGTGTTGGTGCTGTGCTGACAAGAGCAGGCTGTTGCAGAAACTGGGGAGGCGGGGAGAAAGCAAAAAAAAAAATCCATCTTGCAAAGTTTGGAGGGGCCCATAAGGAGGCGAAGGTCATTGGATGCACAGGGTTAAGAGCAGGGAGGCTGTGAAAGATTTGGGTAGAAGAGATAAGAAAGGAGAACGTGCTGGCAGGGACGGCTGCCCTGACACTAAAGAAAACAGCTACTCAAGCCTGACCATCATTTACAAGCAGCCGACATTTTTCCTTTGTCACTAGATACTCAACGGGCCGTTTTAACGGAAAAGAGCCCTTTCCCAGGGAAACGCAAGCTGAATCAGCAGTTCTGCGGTAGCTCCGGGGTGAAGGATGCCAAGTTCTAGCAGCTCGCTGAGAATAATGAAATAAAGCAAGGGAACTGAGCGGGATAAATCACCTGGGGTGCCCAGGGAGCGATGTGGAAAAGGAGGTTTTCATTCTGCCCAGAAACCAGCACAGTTTCAGGGCAGCCGTCGGCTGCTGCCAAGAATAAAGCAGAAGGGAAAATAAAATACCCTGTGAGTCTGAAGGATGGTTATTTGCTTTAATCTACTTTCTGCTGACTACTGAGTGAAATGATTTCTTTCTGGCGGAGAGGCACGGCCGGATCGCTAACAGGGGCTCCTGGGGAGGGGAGGGAGCCGCGCAGCACACGGGCCCTTCCTGGGCGGTCGCGGTCGGGAAGGGCTCCGCTCTCGTGCTGTCTCCAGCATCCGTCCCGCTTCCCGGGGGCCTGGGGCCGATCCCTGAGCTGCCAGCCGTGCCGCAGAGCAGGGACCTGCCGGCTCTGGGCTCCTGCTGCCCGACTTCCGACCGCTGTTGCTGACCATCCCTCGCGCTCGTTAGCGTCTGCAGTCTGAGAGACGCAGCCACGAGGCCGGGGCACTTAGAGAAGAGCTTAGCAGGGGGGAGGCAGGAAAGAGCGCGGCAGTGACAGAAGTTTGCTCGCGGATTCGAGAGCTTGCTGCAGACCAGACCCTCTCCYGCAGCCGCACGTTGCCCACAGCCTGCGGGACACGTGGCCGGGCAGGAGGCAGAGGGCTTGGTGCYGGGCGCTTGGCCCTGCTTCCTGGAAGCAACGTCAAGAAGTTACCGGGGGTGGGTTTGTCCTCCCTCGGCAGCTTCACTGGGGACGCAGGCGCCTTTGAGCTGCCCCAGCGCTGCAAACAGCTCTGCGTGGAGAAGGGAGCACAGGCAYGCTCTGCTCTCCCCCACCACGGTGCACTGGTCGCCAACAGTGGGAATTACCCAGCCCCCGCGCTGCAGCGTTCCTGGAGGCAATAAATAACCTTATCAGCGCTTGCGCTCGCTGCCCTGGGTGCGTGCAGCAGGTCCAAAGGTGGGCAAAGCTGCCGCGTGGCCGGGAGGAGCTCGCCTCTTGCTTCCCGTGGCACTGATGGTCCGACAGGGCTTCCCCGCCAGCTTGCAGCCTGTGCCAGCCAGCTAACACCTGCACAGCGGTTCGGCACGTGGAGGCTGCCGAAACGCTGCTGTTATTAGCGATCCCTTAAGTATATTACACCTACCGCAGCAATCCTCTTAGAAGAAGCCCTCAAGACAGCTGATAAAGGACGAAGCGTTGTTTAAATACACCTCGGCTTTAACCTAGATTTAAAGACCGTGTGGCCTAGAGCATGAGAAGGGGCCACAGGACTCCTGGGTTCTTCTCGGGGCTTTGCCACCAGCCTCCTTTCCTCCCAGGACGGCTGTAACCTCTGGTCCGTGCCCCTCGGGGCACCCCACGTCCCAACGTGCTGCTCYGATCTCCAGCGCTGCTAGAAAAACTCAGTCCCGCGGTGGCCACCTCACTCCGGTCCCTTTCCTGCAAGACTGGGTCAACCTCCCTTCCCCAGCCCAGTGCAAACAGGGCAGCGCTGCACACCTCACTGCCCTCCTGTTTCACGGGTCTCTCCCAGCAGCTCCCTCGATCGCCTCCTGCGCTGACACTGCATTTCCCCATGCAATAGGAAGAAACAGCCCTTCCTGGGGTTCCTTCTCCACTTCATCCCAGCCCCCAGGCTTCTTCTCCAGATCTCCTTACCCAAGAGGGAACACGCCAGCCTCATCCTCCCTGCTCCGTCTGCACAGCAAAGCCAGGTCCTGCATCCATGGTGCATGCAGCCCCCAACACCCTTGATACAGCCCCAGGTGCCCGYCAGGAAAGCACTAAAGCTCCCACCTCCTCGCCCGGAGTCAAGCAGGGCAGAGTGTAGCATCTGCATCGAAGGACTCTGCTCTGTTATGGGATGATGCCAGCAGCAAACTGCAGGTTGACCGAGCATGGGCCCTACTGTTCCTGAAGGCACCATATCCTATAAATGTCTTGCTCCTGAACAAGAGGAGTTTGGCTGGGTGTCCCTGCACACTCCTGGAAGAAATCCTGACCCCTTTGTCCTGGCTATTCATCCTCTGCACAGGTTGAGTCCACAKCCTTCTCAGCCCTACGAAGATGAGGGGAGGGGGATATGGACAGGTGACTGTGTCCTGGAAGGAGTCACCAACAGGCATCAGCAAGCAGGGCTACAGCCAAACCTTGGGGGTCTGTCCAGCACCTCTCAGCCTTCCTGCTCTGCAGGAGAATAACCCACCCTGCCCACCTTTCTGAAACAACAGTGTCCCTTGAAAAGGGCTCGTAGGATCACGAGCCACCTTTGCCCCAGGCCTCATCTGGGCCCTTCTCAGTCCCTCTTCTCTCATGCAAGCAGCCCCAGGGGGATGTAAGCTCAGAGAGAAAAGGGTGGAGGGGGCAAACACCAAGGATTCGAGTTTTCAAATCCAAGGATTTCAGAAGGTGAACTGAGATTTAGCCCTTGGATTTGTGCTTATTCAAAGGCCCCAGGGAGCACTCCCAGCTCTTTCTCGTCATCGTCCAACTGTGAGCATTGAAGAAAAAAATCAAGAGTCCTCAGGGGAGAAAGCACATGATTTCTCCAAACATCGATAAACAGATGAACTCTGAGAGGTGGCACAGGACAAGGATGATATCGAATTTCAGATTCAGGGGTGACTGGGACAGCACTGGGAACAGAGGGACCCTGGCAAGAAGGACTGTAAATGCTGGACTGCAGCAACCAAACAGCCCCGTCTCTGCTTCTGCCCAAGAAGATGTGGATGAGAAGGTGCGGATGGAACCTCCTTCGGTCAGTGCTGCTTCMGCGTCCTCCTGGGAAATGCAACGGGGAGATCCTGGCACTTCCCCTCTCTCCACTGAGAAAAATATGCCGGCAGGGAAGGGGGACGGCCACTGCAGCACCTGACTGCCACCCTCACCCACATCTCTTCTCAGTGCATGCTGGAGGAGACACCAGGCTGTGGAGGGAGACAGGCACTCTGGCCAAACCAGCCCCAAAGGCAGAACCTGAGCTGAGGTCAGTCTGGGACGTAGCCTCATCACCTCAGGGAGCACCAGGAGATRCAGTGAAATTAGACACACATTGCATTACACTTTTCTCAAGAGAAAAAAGCCAGACACGATGGGAACATAGGAACATCACTGTGGCAGTGGTGGGACGGGGGAGCGTCGCAGCAGGGGAAACTGCTGCATGACAGCAGAGCTGAGGCAGAGCATCACTCACAGCCTGGCCAAACCCAAGCTCCCCAGAGCTGGCGTCAGCCCCCCARTATGAACTGTGCTCAGAGGCCAGGTAGGTGCCCACGGACCAGGGGTTTCAAACCCTCTGCAGACTCCCCACAGTTCTCTGTGAGGGTGAGCAAAGCACAGTGAGGTTTCTGCTCCTCTGATCACGTGAATCCAGGAACATGAGCTTGCAGGAAACCACCAGGCAATGAAAACACGTAGCACAAAGCAAATCAAGAGAGGAGCTGCCCTTGCTGTGCCCAGCCCTCCTTCCCGAGCCAGGTGTCATGAGCAAACGTGGGAGCCCTCGGAAGCTCAGGTAGATCTGCAGTGGTGGCAGATTCCACGTGACATGGTCTGCAGGGCTGCGATGTCCCAGCGGTGGAGGGGAGACAGCTGGCAGTGCACCAGGGGGCTGTGGGATGCCAAGCGGCCTCTTTGCTTGGGGAGCAAAATGACCTCCTGGGACTCTCTGAATATCCACAGCTTCATAGGCAGGAGCTTGTGGCTCCTACGCCAACAGCACCATCCATCACACACCCCTCTTCAGAACAGCTCTTGTTATTTTAAATGAAAACCCCGGCAGAGTCAGCTGGCTCCARGTGACTGTTGAGGCAATGCTGTGTAGGAGCAGAGCATTGCCAACCCCGGTGTCCAGCCTAGCAAMCGGCCCTGCAGGAAGCCGTCAACTTATCACTGCTTCCTGGCATGGGGCCTTCAGGAGCCCAGGTTACAGTGACCGGACACAGAGGACAGCAGAGCTTTTCTAAGGGCAAAGCAGCCCCAGGCGTGACAGCATCAGAGCAAACATCACCAGGCACACAACGCAAACTGCAGGAGGGGACAAGGCTGCACTGGACTGAAACCACTGTGAAGATGAACCTTGTTCTCACCACCGCTGAGCGAATGGCGTGGGACATCACCTTCACTGCAGCTGGCAGCTGGTAGAGGGGGATTTTAGGGCACAGGCCAGGTATCTTGCACCACACGTCAGCTGGGTCCTCCCTGAGTTTCCAGAGTAGAAGCAGGGCTTTCTACACTGAGATGTTTGCCTGGAGACCCCGGTGCCCTGAGCAAAGGTGCCACCAGTCAGTTCCTTTCCGTTTAGATTTGTGCCACCATTGGGCCTTCCTGGGCACAACCAGAGCTGCACACACAAAACAGCAATTCAGGTCTCTGGGCCCGACTCATCCGTGACTCATCCGCAGTTTTGTGGTCACAGAGCGTGATGCCCTCAGCCCCCGAGGGGTGTTTGGAAGGGGGAGAGCAGCTCTTCCCTTCCTTGCAGCTGCAGCTCACTGGCTGCTCTCCTTCACCCCATCAYGGACACAGACCAGTTGTGGTTGGAAGGGACCTCTGGAGATCATCTGGTCCAGCTAGGTCTTTCTCTTTAACTGCCTCCCTTCACTTCTCACCATAAAAAAAAAGTACCTACGTCCTTTTTTAATGCCCTTTTCCATTTTCCCCTGCAAGGCTGTTTCTCAGCAGCCTCATGTTGCTGTTTTCCCCTTCRTGTTTCGGGACAGGGGACCTTGGCTCCTGCCTCTGGGCTGTGCTGGGAGGCCCCTCCGTAGCTCTTACACGGTGTCGCTAACAGCTGGYGCCAGCAAGCAAGGTGGGAATCCAGAGATCTTCACCAGGACTGCAGAATTWGAAGGGGAAAAACAACGCCAGAACCCCAGTCTTTCTAGTATTAAACTATGGCAAAAGCCAAAGCGCAGTTCAGAAGCCGAGGCCTGAAGAGGGGCGTCCTGCCGTGCACGTGGCAGCCCCCGACGCTGCAGCCTTCCCTTGCCATGGGGCTGGCYGAGCAGGGACTGCGCCTCCGGGTCATCTTCCCATCCCTGCCCAGCAGAGTCCACCCAGTCTGGCCGGCAGGTCCCCAGCAGCCCCTGAGGACACCGGCTCCGCTCCCCCCGCGCCAGCGTGAGGCAGGGTTGCAGCTTGCTGGATATTTTCCCTCGTTCATGACCTTAGTCTCCTCAGCTAAAACAGGCATCTGCGGTTTCTGGACCCGAGCACAACAGATGCGAGGAGCAGCTTATTCCCTTGTGCGAAGCTCAGTCTGCTTTCGTGTAGGGATAAGGCTTGGATCACCCTGATTAGCACTGGGGCACTGACAGCACCGCTGCGAGATCGCTGTGATCCCAAGGAGCTTTGTCTGGGCAGAGCCAAGACCCAACTCGTCTGCCTGGGTTACTAAGAGGATCCACACCRTCAAGTTGTCACCAAGAAAACACCRTTTCCAGCGTTACCCAACCTCTTCTTGGGGCTCGGGGAGGGCATTTTTTTCCTGAGGGTGGTTGGGCTGAGCACTGCAGCACTGTGACTGAGAAGGCATCTGGCTGAGCAACCTTGAGAGCAGACCATGAACCCTGCTCGGAAAGGGCAGGAAGGGTCATCTAGTGAAATTCAGAGCCTTTGTCCACTGCATCTTYCCAGCCCTCCCTGGAGCAGAGCCGCCCCTGGGAGCACCAGCAGCCCCTTCGCAGAGGCCGGGCGCAGCTGCAGCGCTGGCTGAGCCCTGGGTGCTGTCCATGCAAACAGCATCAACTGGAAGGGCTTTTTAGAGGTTAATCACTTGTGTGGGGCTTAAGGCTAACCCCAGGCCCATGTGTCGCACAGCAGGGCATGTAGCCTGGAGAAAGGGCAGACCCAGAGCCGCCTGTGCCCAGCAAGGCTCGACCAGCCGCCGCGCACGGGGCAGCCTGAAGCAGGTCCCGCACTGTGCGGGGAGAGGAGGCCCTTTGTGTGCAGGGCAAAGCCACGAACTGCCCAACTCCGCTGCTCCAGGAGAGCTGTGACCCCGCACGACCAGCTGGGCTTGCTGCAGAGTGAGCTTCCATGCATGCATCCCACCTTCTCCCCCCAGCTCAGGGGAAGCAACTTCTGCAGAAGAAAGAAAAGCTTCAGCCGAGCCTGCCAGCCTTCCCCAGCGGCTGCTGGTCCTGGTGCAGCCGGGCCCCTTGTTCCCACCCTCCCCACCAGTGCAGTGCAGCAGAGAGGTCTCTCCCAGCACCTTCCCCAGGAGCGCAGCCAGCACAGGCAAGCTCGACAGCAGAGCTGCAGGGCTGCGGAAGGTGTCAAGAGCAGAGGGCCAAGGTCTTCAAGCAACAAGGGGCTCCAGGGCCACTTGCAAATGCAGCTACTGCATTTGTCCACTCATTTGCCCAATTACTCCAAACTCAATTACTGTTGGAGCCTGTTCAGGCAAACAGGTGCCCCCCTCATCACAGGTGCAGACACCCCTGTGCCTAAGTGTGGCAGAGCGAAGGAGAAGAGCCTACAGCTGGTAGAGCCACTTCACTCTGGTGGGATCCATACGATGGAAGAGAAACTTGCCTCTGCCTTGGAGAGGCGAGAGGAACCTGCAGCATTTGGCAGGGGCCTGCACCAGCTCCCAGCCAAGACCCCCTTCTCCTCCAGCGCCTGCCCTGYGGATTTTCAATGCCCGAGCCCTGACAGCCGGGCTGCTAGTGCCGTGGAGCTGAGCCAAGCTACCGAAGCCCCCAGCACTCGSTTTTCCTCACACAGTACAAGAGCTGCTCGGACCTCCCGCGGCTCCAGGCTCCGCTCTCTCCCCAGAGGCTCGTGTCTCAGCACAGCCAGCCCACCTCCGCAGTGATGCTCTTCGCATACCAGCTTGCTCCAGGGCCTTTCGGAGTGAGGCCAGGGGGGTGGAGGAGTTTCTGGTGACAGGTGCTGCTGCACCCGCCCCACGCAAGCCTCTGCGCCCCGCTCCACCTCCYGCTAGGATTAATTGAAAAGGCGGACGAACACCATTAAAAGGCTTGGAAAATTTTATTCTTCAGTGAACTTTAGTAGATTTTTGTCTGTCTTTTTACACAAYAAATATTTCAGTAATAGCATTTAACAGACTGTAATTCAAACCCACTTCAGTACCTAAACTCCCAGCAACAGGATGACTCTGGCGAAGGGATCGGGAGCMCCGGGAACGCGGCAGCCCCAAAACTGCTTGTGGGCAGCTCTGCCTGCTGGGTCGGCGCTTAAGGGAAGGGGACGGGCTGGTCCCAGCCCCGCACCCGGCTCGCGGGGCTTCCTCGGAGCCCGCAACCGGCCAACGCCGTCCGCGCGGGAGAGCGCCGGGCTGCGGAGGCAACAGGTCCCGCCGGCGACTCGCGGGGAAGCCTCTCCTCCCTGTCCAGCCCACGGGTTTGCTCTTCCACGGGTTTGCTTCGCCTTCGCTTGCAGGGTTACAACCGGAAAAGAGGCTTCGAGGCAGCGCTCGCTCGAGAGGAGGGCTGGGCTGAGAGCATCCCTGCACGAGCAACCTTCCCCTTCGGGACGGGGCTGGCGACTAGGAGYGTTAATCGCTGCTAAAACCAGAGCACGTTTCAGTTAAAAGCTCAAGAATCAGTACCAAGCAAGGCGCCCCGCGCGGCGGAGGTAAGATTTCGGTTAAGGAGGGCCCAAACCTTGACTCACTGTCACGACCGGCCGCTGCGGACAGAGACGGCACCGTCGGGGCGGTTTTGCGGCGGGGTTCGCCGAGGGCAGCGGTCCCCCGGGCTCCCGCTCGGAGGCGTTTCCAGCCCGCCAGCCCTCCGCGTGCTTGCTCCCCCCGGGCGCTGGGAGGCCTTGCCCGGCCAGGACCACTGAAGCGCCTCGGCAAGCGGTGCCTTTTGGAGTCAAAAAGGCAAAACAAACCCCCAAGTAACTACACCAAACCAGCAGCTGCCAACGGCCCTGGCAGAGCGAACAAACCGCTGACCGAGGCCATCGCTGATGGGAGAGCCCAGGCTGGGCTGCCAGAGCTCCTCTGCTCCCTTCCCTTCCCCGCTGCCTGGGGCGAAGAGCACCGGGCTGAGGCACCCGCTGGGCCAAAGGAGCATCCATGGGCTAACAGAGACCATCTCCATAAGCGGGTTAGAGCAGTGTCCGTCTTCGCCGTGCCCCGGGCCCGCACCGAGCAGCCTCCGCGCTGCCCCGACCGCTGCTCCCGCCGCAGCGCGGGAGGTAGAACAGGCGGGTAAGGCAGGCAGGGCGCTCAGAGCTGCGGCTCCCCCGCGGCTGCAGATCTGCGCCGGAGGAGCAAGGAGCCGGCGAGCTTGAAGCTCCAYCTCTGCCCAGTCAACCCCACAGCACCTAAGCAAGACTGACACCGCACTAGAAGATTTTGGGGYGGTGGTGCGTAAAGAGAGGGACCCTTCAGCACACAAGAATTCACACTTTCCGCATAACTGATGCAAGCTAACCAAAAATGGACAATTAGAAACAAGACTGTTTCAGGCAAGTAACCTAAATGCAAGTTTGAAAATGATACAAMACCTCAATGCAGTTTTGCCAAGAGCTAAGATCACCAGAGCTTTAGCTAACTGCTTGCTTTTGCAAACAAAGCAACTGTTCTCTTGGATGCAAGAGAGTATAAAAAAAGAAAAAAAAATCTTAAGTTTCAAAAGCAACAGTTGTCTAGAGGAGACTTTCAAGACCTATTACAAGCAGGTATAAATGCTCCCAGGGGGTAAAAATTAAGGGGCCTTACTAGAAATGACCCGTTATTCAGAGGCACAGATCGAACAGCTCTCAGACTAAAAGCTACAGGTACTCAATGTTCCTGGAAAGTAGCATCAGGCAAGCTCTATTTAAGGAGCTTAAATACATGTTTCAAGGGCCTTAGAAGTTCATGCTTTTAACATTCTGCTCCTGTGGCTCTGGCAAAGCTGCCTTTACTAGATTACTGTCATTCAAGAGCCAGAAGAGGCCATTACCAAGATCCTGCAGCAACTGAGCACAGAGGAGAGTTAATCGCACTGCAGACACATTGTGGGAAAGGAACCAGCTAAAACCACAATACTTAAGTGCTTGATTTTCCTGCGTTTGTAAGCCTGCAGGTCAGCTGCTGTAGYTGGGATGTTGGTAGTGTGACAGCCACTTCACCCACACTCCAAGAGGTCCCCAAAGCTACATTTCATCCTCAGCTCTGGCCCCTCTTGTTAATTCCTGAGCTGGGTTCCTGGATCTGCTCAGAGGCAGAAGCTGCAGATATGAACCACAAAACTGAGTTTAAAAAAAAAAAAAACGGGTGGATTAACCCTGCCTGGAAGGAAGGCTGCCTCTCCACTTCAGCTACAGGATTCCTGCAGTGACTCTGGTTAATGTGTCCCAGGCTTTCAAAAAAAAAAACCTGTTTCAGGTCAAAGCACGAGCCACAGCACTGTAAGAAACAGGAGCAGCTGGCAGCACTGGCCACCTCTTTCTGCGGTGCTAGGATGTGCCTGGAGCCCGAGGAGACGACATGGACGTTCCAGCAGCAGGACTCGGTGGCACAGGAGCCACATGACGTGCATCGGCTTCTCCAGCCAAGGCCTGGGTCCYGCAGGACTGCAGCCCTCAACACCACTCCCAAAGCTAGTATTTTCCTGGCAATATTCTGGATAGAGATAAAATGTGCAGTACTGAAACAGATTTAGGAAAGCATAAAACAGCTTCATTATCAGCTCAGTAGGTCCTTCAGTAATTAAGGAAGTATGATTAAAACTATGCCTGGAAGAAGAGACAACACAGACCAGCTCTCATACACTTGATAAGAAAAACAAAAGGGAGAGTGCATATATTACCAGAGCTGACCATGATTCTGTCTGTTCCCAAGAGAGCATCATTGTGCCAATAGGACTGTCCATTAACAGAGACAGAGACCTGAAGACAGAGCCTAACCAGCAAGGCAATTAAGCACTGCCATAATACAATTACCCTCAGATAGTTTTAGTGAGAAAGGAATACATTTATTCTTAAGACTTAAAACAAAACCATTATTGTTAATAAATAATTTGTTTCTCAGCATGCCACACCCCATCATGGCAAAATCAGTTTGGTCTTTCTGTTCAAGTATTTCCACTCCCCTAGAACCTGTGAGAAGCAGYGATTTAGTTTAAAATAGTTCAAACAGAAATCCACACAGCTTTGTAGCAGAACGTGTCAGGAGCAGAGTCGGATGTGCACCACGATCCAGGTCTGCTCTCACCTCGCTTTGCCGTAAGCCCGCCTTGTGATAAGTGGCACTAGAGACAAATGAGCTTGTTTTCCAGCACTAATTTTAGTAGTTATTTTTCTAGCTTGAAGGTGCAATAAATTAAGGCACCAAAATCCAGGACTCTCCAAAGATAAAGCCTGTGTAGATAGGAAGTGGTTCCAGGTTTTAAGAGATGTCTTTGTCTCACAGCTTGAGAGCTATTAGCAGGATTTTAGAGAGGAAGTCCTGCTTATATTTAATATGTTAAGTTTTAGAAACAAAGGGCTTTTTTTCCAGGATATATTCCTATGTGTTACTGAAGAGCACTAGCCCAAAGGTAGATGAGACGATGCGACATCCCAAGATTTAGGACCAGACATCTTCCTGCAGCATTAGCACTGGGCCAGACTTAGAGCCAGTTGTGCTAATGAGAAGACACAGGACAACACAAGCTCCAGCCTTGGGACCCCAGAACTCAACTGAAAAGTTGAGGCAGCAGCTCAGTTATTCCCTGGTCCTGAAACCACCTGACTAGAGAGAAATCATTCAAGCTTCACTTTGTGTCAGTGCTGCTAGCACACTTTTTCTATCTGAACACATTCCATAAATAACTGTTGTGTCCCCTTTCAAAGTTCCCTGTAGTTCTTGTGCAACTGTGATTTAAATCTCCCTCATAATTATATTTCATTAAATAGCAAGAGTCAAAATTCAAGCACAGCCCAAATCCTCTGTACACTTGATTCTTTTTTTCTGTACAATGTCAGTAAAATATATAGAATAAGCTACTTTATTAAATAAACTCTGAAAACCATTTACTCCCTCTCCCAGATTAGACACCCTTTTCCAGACACATAGCCGTACAGACAAATGAACATAAAGACATTTAGTCTCACATTCCCACGCCAAGCCCTCCCCGCAACGTTAGCACAGATGAACACTCCAGTTCTCTCTTCGCGGGGCATACCATGACCAACCAACCATGATTTCACACGTGAAAACACACAGAGCAGTTGTGCTCCGCATACAGTGAATGCTGTGAACCAAATTCAAGATTTCAAGTCTTGTAGTCTGCATGACAATGATTCGAATTTACAAAAGAAAAAGCATTAAATAGTAGTTACAGTTTGAAGGTTTCCTACAGCAGGAAGATTGTTCTCCTGCAGAAGGAAAATTCTGTGACCAAGCTTCTACAAACCACGTTGCACAATAATCGGTGTATAAACAACTTTGTTCCCATGGTAAATTACATATGAACAATCTGTTGTGCTTGTTCACTTCCGGATGCAGCCTTTCCAGAGCCTGGGTTTAAGCTACACTCTTCATTCAAGCACAAATCTTCATTAAATAAAGTGATCAAAAAAAGAAAATCAGCATTCAGTCTTCACCACCCCACTCAAGTGGAAAAAAACCACAAATTAAAAAATAAATCAATGAAAATATGCCTTTTACAAATGGACAGTAAACAAATATATCCCTGGATGAGACATGCAGCTGCTGGGGAAAACGGTATTGAAAAAAAATGGTATTTGAAAAGGACCCCGCCACACACACCTGTAAGCTTTCTGGAAGTGAACACACACACAACCACGCAACATTTATTA
This sequence comes from Rhea americana, assembly GCF_003343005.1. Classification (NCBI taxonomy): domain Eukaryota; kingdom Metazoa; phylum Chordata; class Aves; order Rheiformes; family Rheidae; genus Rhea; species Rhea americana. The sequence continues at coordinate 629,862 of NW_028186477.1, read as the reverse complement.
AGGTGCTTTTCTAAGCTGTGGATTTGCTGCTGATGGTCTAGTGGGAAGGGTTATGTGCAGAGTGGGCCTGGCTACAAAACAAGAGGTCCAGGCAGCATGTAATGATCCAACGGAGTTGACCTTGAGYGGCAAGTTCATACTAGTATGAAGGAAGAGTTTGGCTCTGTGTTACAGAGGCTGTTTTATGCCACCTTTTTTGCCCTAACCACTGCCAGTTTAAGCCCACATCCCAAATGCCAGTCAGGGAACACACACGGACAGACAAGAACAGTGTTAAGACATGGTCCTTGGTACCCACAGCTGGGTCAGGGGAGAGGGAAGCTGCCTTCCCACTTTTAAATGAAACTGAATCTTGATTCCTAAACTCCTCAAGTGGAACTACTAGAAATTGTTCTTAAGAAGTTGCAAGTATTTGCCTGAAAAGGCAAGTGCAGGAAGGCAGGACAGAACTGTCACTAGATGTTCCTTAAGTACCGGCTCAGGACGACATTTATCTCATAGGATTAGGGAGAGAGAGGAGTCCCCCTACCACCAGGGTGTTCCCCTGACCTTGTAGAAATCAGTTGCTATGCTGTTTTTGGTGACAGGTCAAGGTGCTTTGCTCAGGTAAAGTCATCTGCGTCCCCAACCAGCTTTATCTGAGCAAAAGCTAGAATCTGAGGTTTCATGGGAACATTCAGCTGGTCTAATATACAGTAATAGAGACTTGAAAGGCTACCCTCCTTGTCCAGTTTCACCGAATAACTGTAGGCTTGTGTTCACACAGCAGCGGGGGTCATCCTGTACCAATCCTGCCCTGGCTGCACTGGAAACCGTGAGTACTTTGCCCTGATGTCTGTCCAGAGGATAGGTTTAGATCTGTGGTGATGGTTGAAGTATTTACAGGTATTTGCAGCAGTTATTTACAGTACTTCTGCAGACTGCAAGCTGATTTTCTCTTCTTCCACTCCTAGTCAATCTGCTGTGGGCTTCTTTAGTGAGAAAGGCCGTATATTGAAGTGCCTGCTCAGCTGGCTCACCTGGGGACAAAGCAGACAAGATGACTGAGTTAGTGAGACTCAGGCAGATGAGAAGGAAAGGGGGYAGAGAGCTGGACCAGTTCTTTGCCACGATGACAAAGCCCTGTCACCTTCCTGCACCATTTTCTCATTGTTGGCCACTATTTGTTTGGCATGGTCCTAAACTCTTGGCTCCCAGACCACGCAGAGCCCCAGACCAGCTAGCAGGTCCTACATGCTCCACATGGGCAGAGCAGACCTGAACTACAGCATCTGCCCCATGTCACAAGGCTGGTCAAGTACACAGACATGCCACCCTTCCTAATCACTAAGCTCTGCCCTTACCAACCCAACATCAGGATCAGTCAGGTGGAGAGTCCTGGAGGATGTGGTCCTGCCATGTGCCAACTTCTCCCACTGCGCTAGGTAGGGCTGAATTTCTCCACCCTCTTCCCCAAGTGGCTTCATATGGTAGAGTTTTACAGTACAGTTTTACAGCAGTTGAATCCCAGAGCTGTTCCTCCAGAGAGATATGAGGAACAGAAGAAACAGCCTGGCCTGTCCAGGAGCATGCTCAGCTCCATCCTGCCCTCCCATCAGAGGAGAAGGTCAGAAACATCCTGTCCCAAACTCAGGCACTCAGGATTTTACCCTGCAGCACCAATCCCTCTCTGCGTCTTTGAGCAATATTTTTAATATCTTGCCTAAATTAATTTGATGGTCTCAGATATCTACGTGGAAAATTGTTCCCCAAATCCTTTCACAATTAAAACTGGGAGTCAAATATCTCACACCGTATGAAAACAAAGATGGGTTATGTAAGGGTTATAACTGCACTTGTACAGTGAGTAGGATCAAGCCTGCTCACAGACATATACCCCAGCAAAGAGATCTAACGCAGGTCTTCACCCACAGTACTGGGCCTGCACTGTCAGCCAAACCTCTGCAGCGGCACAAGGCGCCTCGGGTAAGCACTGCTCGTTTAGGTTGCAAAGGGCAGAGCCCAGCCTCCTTCCTCCAGCTGCTTCCCTGCAAGGGCAGCTTGCTCACAGCACTCTCCATACGGGCCTGATCGACACGGGACTGTCTGGGGAGGCCGCTCCCTGAGACATACAGATACAGACTGCATGTAACGCTGTAGGAGCTGTTCAACATCCCCGACAAAGCCCCTTTTACACTAGCATCAGAAAGAAAGCTCCCACTGCTTCTTCTGAGGAARAGAGAAAACCACACAGGATTAAGAGCTTCAACAGGAAATGTTCTTTCAAGGCAAGGCAGCGCAGAGTTCTGCTAGGCCATTAACCCCAGAAACACCATTTACTTCTAAGTGCTCTCTGGCTGGCAGCACACAGAGTGATGGATTAACAGCCAGGCCTCAGGGGGCCTGCTCGCCCTGCTCCCCAAGCCCACCACTCCTTGCTTCCTCCCAGCCCAAGGCAAAGGGCTTCTCCCCAGGCACCAGTGCCACCAGCAAACACAGGAGCTGCCCTTCTGCCCAGTGCCAGGCTGGCAGTCAGACATCTCCAAACAGCACAGTTTGGGGTGTCTATTGCTRACAGCAGTGACAGACCTTAGGTATGTCTGCATTATACTCAGGAAGACACACAACTTCATCACCTCCTCTCCCACTGCTTCCCTGCAGCCTCCACACCAGGATCCAAGCTCCCTGCCCTCACCTGATCCTCCAGTAGCTCAGTCCCCACTTCYACCAGCCACTGCAGTTGTGCAGAACCAGCCACAGCTGGGTCTGGGGTGCATGAAGCGCTGCCAAGCATCAGCAACTGCTYGTGAGGACATGAATCCACCCAGGAGAACCAGGAGGAGGATGCTGTGACTGCACTGGCTACAGTAACCCTCCCATAGCTTAGASACTTCCAGTTTACAGGATGAAAGAAGTTACTCTGCTTCAGGTATTTGGCCTCTTTCTTTCCATATTAGGGTGATCTAGCAACTGTAGAACTATAAAGAAGCAGAGCAGCAGACAAGAGCATAAAAAGCATAGTGCAGCACAGGCATTTGGTGATAGTAAAGCAAAAGTCACTACAAGAATCTGAAACAAGTAGTGCTGAACCACACGAGACACTGAGTCAGGCAGCAAGTCAGGACAGAGAATTTATTCCCAAATTATTCCTGATTTGGGAGTAACAAATTGGATTATATGCCATTCAAAGAGCCTTAAAAGACTCAATTCAATACAGGCTCTTTTATCCTAGTAGAGGAAACTGTATAGATTGGCCTGGAGTGGGTCGATGGGGGAAACACAAACTCAGCTGAGCAGAGCACTGAGAAACTCACTGCATGCGTTGGGCAAGCACGGTTAGGTAGGAGGATTACACCTTCTCATCAGCCCCCATCTTCATCTATGACTCCAAGACCAAACTTATTTAAGCTACTTAGCTAATCAGATCCTTCTTGCATAGAAGYCTCATTACACTAATTGGAAAGACTAGACAACCTGGGAATTGCTTCCTTACTATAAGTACAGTTCAAGCTTGACTCTAGAGGCTCCGTATTAAACCCGAAGTTCTTAAGAGACAGGGCKTTCCAAGGAGGGGGTACATACATGGTAGCAACCAGCTCTGCAGGGAAYATAGGGTCATTTGCCCTAGTTTTTCAGCAGCGTTCTGGGGCACAATGGGACTCTTCAGAGCTAGTTTTCTCTTCTCTGTTAATCAAGCTCAGGGAGTCAGGCAGYGTTTGCACAGAGCAAAGGGAGCAAATCAGTCCTTGGATCTCTACACAGCCCTTGCAGCAGGGGCGAAGGCTGAGCAGTTGCAATGTCACTGTGTTCTCTGCAGCAACACCTCCCCTCCCCATCCTGGCTCTCCCAGCAACATACRCAGGGCATGCCAGGAAGGTCACAAATTGAGCTCGTTAGCCAGACTAACGGCAACAGTAGTTTGATTTTTTAAATACTAGAAATCCTAAATTGGGAACTCTTGCCTAACATCTGGACGAAACATCCGCCACTCTGGGTATGTACTGGGATGGCCCTTCCTGCTGCCCGAGGTTCTGTGGCAGGGAGYCCAACCTCGGCCAGACGTCAGGGCTTATACAGCGTGTGCCAACACAGACGAAGCGCCTGGAACTCAGCCTCACACCCTCATTGCCACCGGGTCCGTGTTACTGCATCCTACTTAAGTCACAGCTTCACATCCAGCACCCGGTTTGATCACAGCTTGTTTGACCCTTGTGATCTCACTGGTGACCCATCTCGGCTTGCGTGCCCAACTCGGCTCATGTCTAAGCTGCAACTGCCACTAAGACAAGTTAAACGCAGCAGCAGAGATGTAAGTATTTATTTCAAACCAACCTCTGGTACAACAGCCCCCCAACACATCGTGAAAAGCTTGTTTCCAACCTATGCAGCAGCCCACACAGTCTTGTAAGGAATTCGCTTCAAGTTTCACATGGTCACAGACAGTGTTAAAAAAAAAGCTAGGTGCCCCCAACTATTTCACCAATATACCTATTTTTAAGCAGAGTATTCTCCACCCCAGGCCAACACCACCATCCACRTAAATCCTATGATCAGAGACAGCAGCTAAGCCCAAAACCTAAGTATTGAGTTTACGTACCACTATCACTCCGTAGTGGATGTGTGCTAGGGTGAGGAGAGCAGTTAACAAGTACAGGAGAACTGTTTCGCTAYTTGGTGCGAGTCCAGACATCACCACAAAGAGCACCACTGCTATGGGGATCAGCATCCAGTTCAAAGGCTGGCAGCGTGTGCTGCTCATCTGACAGACGATCAGCTGGCACTGCAGGAAGAGAGCGCTGTTAGAGGTGCCCTGGCTCGCATCCGGTACTGACTCTACAAAGGCAGAGCTATCCGTAATGCAGACAGGAAGGTCATGCATGAATATGTACCAACACCCGTGCTTACAACTACCGCCACTGACTTCCCCCTAGAAAACTCAGGATCTTTCTTTGCATTAGAATTCCTTCAGGGCACACGAAGCAGGGCAGACCATAGGAGAGCAGGCATCAAGGGCATCTTTCAAAGAAAGAGAAATTCCCTTGAGTTGATCAAGCCTCCCCTGCATTATCTGCAGAATTTCCTGCCAAGCAGCAGGCTCAGCTGCCAGACCCAGAACACGGACACACAGAGCTACACGGCTGCGCCTCTGAGACGGCGAGCACAGATGGCTTTGTTTGCACAGGTCTCAAGCAAATACAAATGCAATATGCAGCTAAATCACATTTTGACAAAAGCTTTAGTCCCTCTCACTTTAAGTCTAGTCAAAAAAGGCAGGAACTCCCTMAGTATTAGCAGTCTGCTATTCACAACACAGAATGCATGCAATTTAACTATTTCTCTGGTTTCTCAAGAGAGCTGCGGTACAGAAACGCCGGTGAAATCTGCAGACTTTACAACCTCTGCCACTTTCCTATTTTGCTTTGACTGACAGAACAAATAGGAAAGCTGTTTTAAGCTGATCTTYGTATCTCCCTTCTTTCTTCCAGCCAGAACTTAGTCTTTTTCTTCCTGTCTCCCAAGCATTCTGGGACACTTCACAGTTTCCCAAAGGATAGACCAGAGCTTAAAACACTTACAGAGATGTTAGCAAAGGCTGTTCCAACCATGAAATAGAAGAGCCTGGGATGGACCTCCAGGATGTCTGTTGGTGACACAAAGATCCAAGTGGTGCAGAGCATGAAGAGCAATACTGGCGACACCAGTGGTAGTGTAATTTCATAGACAGAGTGGTGCTTCAAGGTGTTATTCTTATAGGCCCTGAAAAGTAAGAGATCAAAGAAATGAGAATGCYTGGAACCACAGCTACAAGATACCTGGTCCCTGCCACCACAAGTGAACTGTAAGATCTTGTTGGTCAAACTGTTACCCAAAACTGTTGATATCAGTCCATAAYTGTAGACACACAAGGAAGACATGCATCTTGTTTGTTAATATTGTTAAAAAGCTCCTAAATTACAGAAGCATCTTGCTAGCTTTATGGGTTGTGAACAACAGGGCAAGCCTTCAACAGCTGGTGGTCCTTCTACAAGACCCAGTTCAGCAGGCTGCCAGCCCACTCTGTGGTGGGCCCTACAAACTGGGACCTTCTGATTTGTAAGAGTCGCCTTGTCATTCTAATGACAGTCATCAGAAAACTTAAAAAATCCAAGTTGTAAGAGGGTTTGGGGAGGGGGTGGTCTTGCRAAGGTTTTAGCATGGCAAGGGTGACTTGCAGAGGAACAAACTTACTTGTAGAAGTTATACAGACTCATTGGTAGCGTCACAGTGAGTGCGCAAGCTGGAAGAGAAAGAGCTGTGTTACTGCCCCACGGTAGAGGGAATCTCCGTCACGTGCACCTTGGGGACAGACGGATGGCTGTGCTCTGCTTTAGGCTGCTTGCAACAAAAATAGCTTAGGTGCATCAAGACTAGCTTAGCACAGTTAAAAGTACGCAATCGTAATTCTGGTTCAAGAGCTGTAGTTACAAGTTAAAGATGTTTGAATTTTAGAAAGTTGCATTAATGAGCCCAGCCTTACATTTTAAACTGTTACAAGGTTTAATTATACTTTCTTTAACTGGACATGAGTTAAGTTCAAACTCTACAAGTAGTCATGCTGCTGTGCACTAAGGAGTTTTCAATCTTAATAACGAAGTCAACGTGCTATTTCTCCCACTACATAAAAGCATTTTCAGTTCCCATTTGTGGAAGAAAAAAAAGTTACTTTCAATTAACTTGACAAATGATACAATGAGTGTAAATGGTGTTGAAAACCTCAGCCTCACTATGAAACAACAACAGTTGCACTCAAACCTATGAGAATCTACCACAATTTCTTCCTTGCTTATCCAGCACTAGGTATTTAATAGATTTGTACATATTATTTCTGCTTTTAAAAACACAACTCCTATCCAACTGCACAAATTTGATCAGCAAATGCACCATGCTCCATCTTCCAAGTAAGAAAACTAAGTGCATTTATTATTCACCTATTAAGTTACATTGTTGCCAAAGCAAAGCTCAGATATCCTCTTGATTAGATTTAATGTAACCACTCAAACATATTAACTTGAAATTAAGCAGTGATAATTAACCCCCTAAAGAAACAGATACAGAAATATATCTGTTTTCTTATATCTTATAACAGACATAAGAAAAATTAAATTGGACAAGAACTTCTGARTAAGTCAAATTATATTATGCAAAAATAGTTCCCTCCAAATAAGTTTCACCCATGTTATTTCCCTGTTTGCAGGGATTTGTTCTGAATGAGCACTGGAGGGAAAAGGCTGGGCTTTTCTGGAGGAAGGCTGCACACCCTCTTATTTCATTTTTTGGATGGGTGGGTGGATGGCAGGATCTTCAGAAAGGAGAGTGCATTTTCCCCATCTCTTCAGCTAAAACTTTCCTCCCTGCAACAGACCCAGGCTCACAGCTGCATGCGTTGGGCTCTGGTCCTGTTCCACAAATGCTGCCTGCCCGAGGCCATTGCCAGGTCCGCACTGCAGGACAAAATGCGGCCAGCTCTCCTGCCAGGACTACCTTGGTGGTGGTGGTGGCTCAGCTGGACAGACCTTTATGCAGCAAACCAACCACCCTGCACAAACAGCATGAGCGGTCCCAAAAACCAYGCATCGACCTGCATGTCGGCATATCCGCTGTGGGCAAGTTTGCGCTTCATAGTCTAAAAACCTTGCAACTCTTCCCGAAAAGAAGCTGTGCTTCCCCTGTACAACATGACAGGAGATGTTCCAGCACAYGGGCAACTCCTTTTTCACACACGAGTATTCAGAGAAGACATGCATTTACACGCTCACAGATCCCAGGCTCAAGGGTGCCTCATATTTACCACCCAGAGGCCAGGTTTCAGCTCCAGCTATCTCCCAGCCAAGCAGGCCAGCTCAGCCTAGAGCAGGAGTCCCATCATTTTGTCAGCTCTAGCTCAACTCTCAGCAGCTCTTATTAGCTCCGCCTCAAATCCAGCTATGCAGCACAGGGCTAATCCYGGGAGCAGCAGCAGCATGCACTTCCACCCTTGGGATTAGCACAGAAATAAATCCAAAGGCATGATCCCAACATACATGCTACTTCCTCATCTTCCGATCAACACAGATGCAGGTACATGGAGGCTAGTTAAGGCAATTAATTATGCAGAACAATCAAAGGGCAGGACGCAAGAACATCCCGATTAATCRCTTTGGTAACAGCCTACAAGAACTTTCATTAGAGCAAACAGAACAAAATAATTAAGATATTCAGTTTGGGTAAAAGTTGATGTTTAAAAGACAGGCTTCAGCATGGAGTTTCTTACCAATAATCATTGAAGTGAATAGGTCTCTATATAAGAAATTAAACAGGAAAGGTGCATACCAGGCCTCAACTCCCACAATGGCTGTCACTATGTAGACAATCGAAATGGTCTGAAAAAGAACACAGAATAGAAGCAGGCGTGAGTAACCAGGCGGACGAGTCTGCTGGCACGAGCCCTGGCAGAGCGAGCAGGCACGCCAGGCAGCTCCAGGGAAACACAGCTCTCTGAGCACACTTTAAAGGACACAGCGTTTGGTTATCTCCACCAGCACTGGGGGAGGGTGGGGGGACCACAAAAAACAAACCAAAACACCCCACCCGACAGCACCTCATGCTACAAGACTAGGTCTAATCAAAACGCAGTAGCCGAGCTGCTGAAAACTGCACAAGTCATCATGTTCTCCTAGGGAGAGGAAAGCAAAGACTAGGAGCTGCTCCTCACAGCATGAGCAAAAGTGCCCTTGCGCAGCTTGAATTCACAAGACGCTTAAAACAAGAGACAGGTTTTGTACTACAAGTTGCAATGACAAACTCCAATACACTTTCTAGGAGTAAATTACAATCTTGGAGGGTTTGTTCAGGGACCCTTCTTTATACTTGTCTGTTCAAGCAATATGGAGAAGAGAGGGAAAAAAAAGAGCTAAGAAGGGGAACTTTTTAGTTTAACAGTAATAGTAGTCCTGAACTTGACTGAAATACACTGCAGAGTAGCTTAGTCTTCAACCTCCCACCTTCCTGCGGAGGTCAGAGACCCAAAAGCTTTAGGGTTTAGCAACGCTTTTGGAGAAAGGGGTCAGAATATAGCTAATCAGAGGAGACCAGCTAACGTCTCCTTTTACTTGTAAAGATTGTTACTGCAATTAATACTGTTGCACCTGGTTACTCTCCTTCCAAGTTTTTGCATTTCTCACGCAGGATCTGATAAGCCAGGAGACAAATATTGTGCACTGCTCAGGGCTAAGACTACACGCTGGCTAGGAAGGACAGTTTCAAGCAGTAAAGGTGAATTTTACTCATACAGAACCGCATCTCAGTTCTGTATAAGCTTCCTTCTCAGAAGTACTTAGTGATAGGTCATGATGACCAAATAATTCTTTGTTGTTAATAACCTTAACGTCCACCGTCCAATTACCGTGGTACAGTACAGAGTGGCACCTCCCAGAGGAACCTTTGCTCCAGGCAGAGAGTGATTAACATGCCAGTGAGTTATTTGGCTGYATTTGGCACACATCCTGCTAGTGCAAAAAGGCACCTCAAACTTCTTGCACTTCGGTGTACCCAYGTTGACCGAGAGTAGGAAGCTAACTAGAGCAATAATTCAAGTAGCTAACACGAAATCATAGTACAGCAGACAGAAACCAGGCACAGGAAATCCAAGTCAATATCCATTTTTCAAGGGCAATTGCTTTCCTGTTAGCACAGAAAGTCCAAAAGAAAGCACAACAGCTTCTCAGAACAGAGAAAGGCACATAAACCTCCCTGGATCTCATTTTTGAGGAGCTGAATTCTAACGCCACGTGACACTTGCTCATTAGTGCAACTGTAACTTAAAGGCATGAAAGGACCCTGCTCCATTCTGCATGCAAAGGGCTCAGCATCTCACCTTAGAGAGGGTTCCTAATGCTGTGCTGCTCAACAAAGCGCACATCAGGCACATGGCTCGGAAAGCACTCTTCTGCAATTTCTAGACACTGGCAGAGCACGCTCACATCCAGATAGCATTGCTATGACTGATTTACAAGGTTTTAGACACATACTAGAGCCATATGCATCTCTGACACCTCAGTGGGCAATATTACCCACACATGCTTTCAGTTTATCAAATTTCTTCTGTTGAAGAACAGTGGCTGTGACGTGTACTTACCACCTGGCTGATGTCATATCCCCAGGGCAGGAAGAGAATCCCTGTGTTATATTTCTCCCAGTGGGAGAGGATGAATGAAAACAAGACCACCCATAATAGGAGGTACAGAACGAAGACACTGACGCCTGTGGAGCCCCGTCCAAAGGTGGAGTAGACTGTCACAACAAAGTACACGCATGCCCAGCTGTCCAGACCATGATCAAAGAGCTCTCCTAGTGGTGTGCTAGAGTTGGTCCGGCGAGCTTGTTTCCCATCAACACCATCTGTAAAGAGAAATACAGAGTTGCACTGGAAATCCCCATGCAGAGCAATACGCCTGCTCACAGCTGCTGAAGTCATCACAAGGAGTGAATACCAGCTTCCTTTGCCTCCATCCTTTCTAGGGAGTGTGGGGTTTGTTTTTTKTTTTTTTTTTTTTTTTTCTCCATTTCTTCCTTCCCCCTCTCTTTGCAATCAAAAAATAGAGCAGAAGGAAAGTGTTATTTACAGATTATATTTAACATTGTCCAGAGCCAGAATTTCACAAGTCATCTCAAAGCCAGTTACAACATCTACCTTTTGCTTCCCTTGCTTTGAGCCAACTTGCTTCCATCCACTTCACAAAATAAGTTCTGGAAACTGGTCTAGTAGCCCAAGCAGCAATTACATCAGGGCATGGCAGAAGCCCAGAATCAGAGTTTCTCAATGGGCACGGAGATAAGACAACATGCAGCTGCAGCACGAACAGATGACTGACACATCACAAACTGCCCCCCAATCGGTCACTGTAGATAAAGTCTTACCTAATGTATAGGCAATGAAGTTGAGGAGACCCACAACGACCCACACTCCACTTGGAACGTGCTGGTGATCAGGAGCTGCAGAGATCAGAAAGATCCAAGACAGGACAGCTCATGTACATTCAATAGGTTTATTCTGGCACCAGAGGCACAGCAATATAAAGCACTCATGCAACTAAAACAGTGAAAAATGAGACATTAGCTCCCAGGATGCAATGGCAGTGTGAAACCTGGTGAAACCAGGTGAATAATGTGAAAATGGGTTAGTGAGAACAGGAGTCACAGGCCTTCGGTTTCCAGGACCTACTTCTCCTCTCTTCCCGCTTCTGCAAAGTCAYAGGATCAAAGAACTGGTGATGGCAGCTAGCTACTGTAGTCCAAACGCATGATGGGAAAGTGAATGCAGACTAGACTATCCTCAGTCACCTGCTAACAGAGTCAACTCTCTGCTGGACAAGTGACTACACCCTTCTCAGACATGCAGGGAAGGCCTTCCCAACCTCCAGTCTGTACCTGCTGATCAACACAGAGTTCTCACCTCAGAATATCACCTCGTTGTTTTGACAGATAGTCAGCTTAGCTTTCTGCAGCTATAGAAGCCAAAAGGCTGCATTTTAAAAAAGCAAGAAGAGACACAGCCTCTTTGCAGCAGCCTCACAGGAAGGCACGTGAAGGTTTTCCAAAGAAACAATGATTCCACGTACGAGTGCCTCCTGTTTCCTTAGAGCAGCATAATGGCACTTTCCAGCAAAACTACTCACAGATGCTGCAAAGCATCTCAGATCTATGAAACTGTCCAACAAGGAGGGAAGGCACAAGCTTCTGGTGGTCTCTTCAGCAAAAGGAAAAGAAATGTTCTTTTTCCAGGTAGGACACGTGCAACAAATACATAAAAGGGTCTCATAGCATGAGTTTGTTTTGCACTGCCTTTGGCAGAGCCAAAGTTTCTGGACATCTGATCTTCCAGGGATCCTTATACTGAACTTTCTACTGTGAGCTACTGTCAGCTTTGCTACATACGGCTCATGGACCAACAGATACTCTGAAACTTAACTAACAGGGCCACTGGTGCCACTCAAGTTTTTGAAAGCCTGGTGTATTAATAATAGTATTTGGCTCTCTACAGACAAAGTCAATCCCAAGAAACAGTATTTTTCCCACACTGAGTTGTATTTTGATGATTGGCCCAGTCCTAAGAGAATTGAGAAAACTCTTTTGAGACCCAAACTAAATCTGACAGGAGGAAAGGTAGAGAAAAAAAATGTAAAAATGAAGATATTAGTAAGTGACAAGGAAAAAAAAGTTAATACAGCACGACAGTTCTCAGAGACATCTCCACAAGAGGGGAGACGCAACCGAATCTTCAACGCGGGGGAGGGAAAGGGGGCAGGGGAAAGAACAGATGGAGAGCACATGGGGAGCACACTGCAATTTCTGCTCTCTTAGCCCGTCTCTGCTGTTCTGAAACCAATAGAAAGGCAAGAAGTTTGTAAAGCATACAGTTAAAAAAAATAATAATAAAAAGGGAAAGTTGTGTGTATCCTTGCAATACGTAGAATGGTAAAACAGAGATAGAGGGTTCTGTCTTTGTTAATTTGAAAGTTGTGCTGGTTTGTTTTTGCAGGGGGGGAAATTAGCTGGGATGCAAATAAGGTTTTATTTGCTGATGTTCAGGAAAGCAGTTTCGTACTTCATACTGTTTGGTTTTAAAATGAAGGCATTAGGTTCTTCTCAACTCTGAAAACAGAACTGCTTCCTACTCAGAAAAAATTGTCTATTTCCTCCTCCTTTACCCACACACCCCCAGCCAGGCATACATCCACCCAGTAGCTAGAAGGAAGGTGTTGTATTTGGGCAAGTCTTTGTCACGAAGCCCAGCCACTTTCACTCAACTCTTCAAAACGTCCTTCTGCTGACACAGCCACCTGGCTCTGGGAATGCCCTGATTAACAAGGCTAATCATCGAGCACTAGAAGTTGCAGCAAAGAGATTTTACCACTCTGATGCTTTATGTCCAAACAGAAACAGGCAGCCTTACCAGAAGCATAAAAGTCAGGGTCGAAGTATGCCATGAGGAAGAAGTTGAAGACAAGCAGCAGGAAGCCAGAGAACGTTATCAGATTTGGGGCCAGCCATGTAGGGAAGATCTATGGAAATCATGAAAAGAACACATGAACTCACTAACACAYGTAATAAGGATTAGATGCTGCTCTTGGCCATGGCAGAAGCCTAGTTACAATCATGGGCATTAGAAAACGACGCTTAATCACATCCGACTAATTGCAGAGCAACACAAAGCTTTAGGCTATGATGCAACAAGCTCTACGCAGGCTGYGATCTGGAAGAGCGCACCCTTTGCACTAGTCACACCACAACTGAACAGGTCCTTGCAGCCAAAGCAGATCCTTTCAGCTGACTGTTTTGTGCAGAAGACTTTGCAGAGACCAGATGTTTTGCTATCCCCRCTCACATGACACATGAGGTCTCACCTTCACTATCGTGTTCCAGAACGGATGCATGACGTAGAGAGACAGGGGGTTGCTGTCCACGGCACTGTACTGCGAAAGAAAGAAAAAACAGAAGTTATGGCTCCAATAAATCTTGCAAAAAGGCACAGTTCCTGTATAAGAAGCTTACCCCGTGGATACTTGTAACCTGAGCCTCGACATTGCAAGAACACTTGAATTGGGGATGGGACTGCACCGGGGAGGGTGCTGAACAACCCCCAACGTGCCTTCTAACTCCAACACACAGCTCAGGTGCACGTCTCACATTCACATACCCTTGCTCCCCTCTGTAGGGAGCAGTCATGCTGCCAAGCGAGAAGCGCAGGGAACATGTCCACTACAGAGATTTTTCAGGTTTTGTTTACCGGACAGGCAGGAAAAGGCTTGAGGACATGCCACCTCCTTTGTGGCTAACCCTCCAGCGGGAGCTCTCCATTCCCAGACAGCCACACTGGAGGCCTGGGAACACTCTTTGCACACTGGTGCATGGGGCTAGGATTCCTCCAGAGCGTGGCCGGTTCCCTTCTGCTCCCTGCAGCTTAATGTAGTTCCCATCTAGCTACTGGCTGTGTTTAAACCCTGTTGAGTCCAGCCCAAAGTTTTCAAGGCCAAGTAGCTCTCTCCCAAATTAGCACATCCAGGGACCACCTAGGCTCAGCACCTGAACGGCACCACGTAGAAGGGCAGGAAGAGACTGCTCTGCAAACCATTCAATGGCCCATTGAGCCTCCAGGTAATTAGCTCCCACACTTGCATCCTTTTGCCAGCACAAATTATAATCCCCGCTTTGTGGGGTCCCTACAAGTGGGAGACACTGTTCATTCACTGACAGCTCAGTAATTGCTTGAGAGGGCTAGTGCTAGAGGGACACATTTCTGCACTGAGCTCTGAGCAATTCAAGCACAACCAGTGACTGCTCCCAGAAATCCTGGACAAGAGCTTGCTTATTTTGGTCATGGATTAAGCCCATCAAGATGGCAGCTATCACCATTTCACCTACATTCAGTCACCTGGAGGAGACTTACCACTTTCGGGAGGATGGAAGATATTTACATGGTCTTTACRTAACAAGCCCCTAATTTAAAAACAGAAGAGCCTGCAACATCGCTCCACAACRTTAGTTCAAGTGAAGGGGAAAAGAGATGTTCAAATCCCAGATCTAGGGCAGACCCAATGTTTTACTGCGAGCTGGAGGGAAAATAAAAGGACTATTTCAGCATCCCAATCCCTTGTCTCACAGGATCTGTGGATACTTTAAAATGCCACATAATCTGCTACATCACTACGCGTCCATGCATGGCTGTCTCCAAACCCCACACATGCCATTATAGTTTAAAATGTAGGGGTCATTCAGCATCAAAAACATGGGAGGAATACAGATAGCAGCCTCCCAGTGCAGCAAGACAGGCACAAGCTGGGTTGCTTCACTGGCACTGGACAGAGTAGGACTCCCAGCTCAGCTCTCAACCTCACCATGGCAGGTAGGCACTGAAATCAGAGCAGGCAAGGGAGGAGAGTGGCCGTAGTAGGCTCGGTCACAAATTTCAGCATTTGTCTCAAGCCATACCTGATATTACAGAGGGGAAAACAAAACAACATTTTCTCACCCACTGAGCACTTCTGCAGCATTTAGCTAAGAGAGCAACTTCTTTTCTCTGTCCTTAAGAGGCAGCTGGAACACAAGARGCCAAAGAACCCACCAGGAAGATTTTTGCTTTAGGCAGGCTTTGTGCTCACTGTTTGCAGGTAGGATCCATACCGTTATTTTTATTACGTAAAGACAGAGTAGTTTAACAGGTCAGTGGACCTCTGCTTCAAAGCATCAGCATCTTGTTCCTGGTCCGCTCCCAGTTCTACACTCCAGCAGGGCTGGGAACTGGAGCTCATGTTTCCAGGAGACAATTGGCAAGTGAACATCAAGATGCCCTTGGTTATCTAATGCAGGACAGTTCTTGAAGCACTGATAAGAAGGGCTCCTTTTAATTAAGGAGCCAAGATTTCTGCAGAGTCCATCACTCTTCTTGGGAAATGGGGAGCAGGAGTTCTTGCTTCCCACCCCAAAGATTTTGGATCATTTGAGGGAAAGACAGYCGACCAAACAACAAAACAAATACAAGATCCAGACAAGCCAAAGAACAGTTTTCATTTAGAAAGTTAAAGTTTCACATAATTGGCTCTGAAAAGCATCACAAACTTATCTGCCATCTGCCTCGTGGCCATTTACTAGCAGAGATTATCCTGTCTAAAGTCCTCTTCACCAAGTAACAGTTTGATAGAGTCCCAAGAAAGTTTCATAAGCTATAAAATGCCTCTGCTCACATGCTCAGTGCCAGCATGGAAACCTCGGGCACCCACTCACCCTGAACAACAGGCCCAACAGCCAGGGTGCCGACACAACACTTGCCCAACTCTTTCACTGCATCAGACATTGGTCCCTACTTTCACCCCACGCTGTGGCCAAATCCCAGCGGGAAGTTTAAGAGCAAAGTTGCTGAGAGCAATCAAAGCCTCCACCTCTCCCGCAGAGCCACAGGCACAGAACCGCAGGTGTAACCTCTGCACTCACTGAGCGAAAGACAAATTCCTTGGATGGTTAAAAGGAGACACATCAGCAGGGATGATGCAACTACAGATCCCCACCCACCCCAAGGCCGTGAACCACTAACCAGCATCTTCTCTTAATCAACAGCTTGTCCTCTATTCACCACTCCATCGGGTATCCCATTYCTCAGGAGCAAAAAGGACATTTTGTCCATTTCTTTAGCTGGGAGGAAAGAATGAGCTGTCGTTCTAGATTGCTGCCATGGGAAAGGAAAAGCTACAACCCCCCACAGAAGACATGCTCGCGTGAGGAAATGGCACCAGATCCAGCTCGCTGAGCACTTGAAGTTCACGCTCCAAGCGTACAGACTAAGAGCACTCTCTCAGGGCAGAGGAGAGTCCCTGCTAACTTGTTTTGGGACTGAAGTGCTTGAAGAATCAGAATATGCCCACTCTTCTAAAGATCTGTAAAAGAAGCATTTACATAGGGCTTCATTAATGCCAGATCTGTTGCTCCCAGCTCTGAACACAAGCTTGCAGCATGAATTTTCAACAAATGAGTGGAAGAAAGCTCACCTACTTTTTTTCCCCCTAATCATTACAGCATTTTTAACATTTTATTCTCATATTCCCAATTTTTCTGAATCCCATCCTTGCATAYATTTCTTTATCTCCTCCCTGCAGATTTTCCCTGCCATCTCCGTGATGGATCTTCCCACATTGTTGCACTATGTATTAGCTGAACACTGTTTATTTGCCCATTCCAATCTCACCATGCCAGTAAGTCTGTAGAAGCTGCACGGCTGCAATGCTGGAACAAAACCCTGAACTGTGATGCTTTACAGAAATGAGGTTTAAGCCATGAGGAACTTCCATSCCAGTTTAATGTAATTTTGAAAGACAGAATTCCAAAAGCTTTGTAAGATAATAAGATTTGACCTCATGTTTAGGGGAGGACAAGATTTGGAGATCAGTTAAATCTCATTATCTCCATAACAGCCTGGAATGAGAAATCAAATAGAGCATTTACAGCAAACCAGAAGMAGCACTTTGGAGTTTATATGTATATGTTATTAAGGCACTTTGTGAAGTGTCTTCAAGTCTATTCTGTGGGGAGCTCCCCCCCACGCTTGGAAGATGGAAATAACAAGCAACAAGCAGCTTTCCCCCATGGTCACACATGTTCCTGTCTTGCATACACAACTCAAAACCCCCGAATGACCCATTTCGCAGAGTGGKGAGGAAACCCCTTTTGCAGAGGTTCACTGATATGAGCACCTCAGCAGCAGCTGGTCTCCTGGAGAGACACATCATTGCCTGCTGAGCAAAGCAGGCAAGTGCTTTGCCTGCTCAGAGGACACCAATAAATCAAAAGGACTGAGCTGAGCTGGCTACAGCACAGGGCTGCCTGCCACGCCAAGGAAACGGCACTCCTGGGAGCCAGGAACCAGGCTGGAAGGCTGCTCGCCCCGACTGACGGCACACAAGAGCCGCTTGCAGCGCGAATACCAACAACCTGCCAGGCATTTTCAGTTACAAAACCCGAAAACATGCTGCACACCTACCATACCTGTGACTGCTTTTCATCTGGCTTCCTTCCTACGGATTTAGTTGAAATTGCCACTTTCATCTCTACCTTTCTGCCAGGGAGAGCGGGTTTCCCCAGCTGCACAGTTCGGGGGTATCCCCTCCACAGGGCAGCGGTGAGCCAGCAGCTCTCCCGGGAACGCCGGCAGCAAGCAGAGGAGGAAACAAAGCAAGTTACCTGCGTATTCCCAGCCCAGTCCTCTGGGCACGCACCCTCCAGCCTCGGCCGGGAGAGGCTGGAGCAGGTCACCCGTGCCAGCAGCAGGCAGCAGCTTGTTCTTAAAGGAAGACCTTACCCAGGCTCCTGGTTCCTGCATCAAGCCTCCTGGGCAAAAGCTTTTGGAGAGAGATGTACATAGGGAAATACAGTCTAAGCAGCAAGAGAGTATCTGTCTCAGTCTATCTGTTCCCATACGCTTTGCTTTCTCCGTAGATAAAWAAGGAAGGAATGCTTCACTCTGCGTGGAAGTAGCATGGGACAGAACGTGTGAGCAGGGACTCTGGTTTCCACACACGTGCAATAGGGTCTGCCGTGTTAACTCCCACCTCCCCACGTCTCACAGCCATCGCACCATCGCGAAGCTCCAGACAGTTCCCAGCTGACAGAATTAATCCAACCGCATCAGCTGTTCAGCCTAGCCCAAACGCCACTTTCAAGTATTAGCAGGAGCCACTGGAGCTCTGGAAGTAAATTCAGACGCAGTTTAAAGCAACATGCCACTTTCCTTAGCATAGCTTATTTTTAGGGTTAAGCCTTTCATATTCTAGTTTCCTTCCTAAAAGATTTGTGCCTTGAAGCACAGAAAGAAGCACAACAGCCCATTATACACTCTCAAGGCTATAAATGCAGTGGTGTTTCAGCTTGCCAAAGCACCAACTCTGTCATTCAGTCACCTGCAAATTAGCACCATCTTTTCCATTTTGCATCTCTACACATTGATCTAGTGACTAACGCATGCAACTTGTAGTCTTTTCCAAGCCAGTTTTCTAATATGGCCAATGACAGCCAATTAGGACTGAATTCTCCCTCATTTTCAGGGAGAGAAGGTCAAATGAAAGGTACAAGGGCATGGAAAGAATTTCACACACTTCAGATGTCTGTTTGCTTTAGGAGGAGATGGAGAAGGAGACATTTGTAATGGAGCCTGCTCTAAAATAGCATCACACACACACAGATACCACCTCTTCTAACGATTGCAGGAAGGAGCCAGCRTAACCCAGACGGTCTCCTGAGGATTTGGTTTTAAACTCCCTTGGAAAAGGGCAGAGCCAACTTTGTAGCGACAGTCTCTCCATTTACATCGTGCAACAGCAGCCTCTCTTGTGCCCGGTCCATGCCAGGATGGCCACAGGACTCATTCCCTGCCCAAAGGGTGGTTTAAGAACAGAAACATCAGCCCAGGTTTATATACAGCATAAAGACACCCAGAGAGGGACATTTCCTCCATGCAGGGAGGAGGATACAGCCAGAGTGTGCGGCACAGCGAACGCCCTGCCCAGCTCAGTCCCCCGCTCGCTCCATCCTGTCACCCGTTAGGGACAGATCCCGCCTGGATCCACCCAGCTTACACATCGGTGACAGCTCTCCTACACATCCCCGAGTCACATGGAGCAAGACTGCATTAGCATGTGAACAGGATATATCCCATCAGTGCTGAAAGGAGGTTCACTCCTTGGGAACTTTTTCCAGATGAAGTGGTAAGGTGCTTTTAAAAATCCTTACATACCCAGATTTCCGTCAGCTYGGGTTCACCAGCCTGCCACACACTCAGTAAGGCTCTTCCTTCCCTGTTTGATAACATTTTAAAATGAACATAACTATTCTTCTACACAGGAAAAGCTGCTAACAGAGGCAGTTTTATTTTTTTAATTTTTGAATTTCAGTACAATTTAAGCTTTGAAACTCTTTACTTGGACACYTGAGCTAGCCAAGATGCACCCATTTATTTCATGCTCTTTGCACAAGCTAATGACTACAGTGCAGACGGTTAAAAACCAAGGGAGGCTGCAGCCCCAGCTACCACAGTGCCCTCGCCGGAGCAGCATCGAGCCGATTGCCGTTGTCACGGGATTCAGAGATGCGAGTGGCTCGCACAGCTCAAAAGCAATGTTAACCATGCAACCGGCWCATCTCTGGCAGATCCCGTTACGTCCAAAGAGAAAAATACAGATTCATAGCCTAGATTCCACTAATAGCTTTTCTGTCTGGAAAAATAAAGCAGCTTTGAAGTAATTCAGTTACCAGGAGGGAGAATCAGACGAGGACATGTTACGTGGGTGCTCTACACGGCGCCCACATCAAACTTCCCAGCACGATCTGGGGTAGGACAGTGCTGGTGGCAGACTGATTGGCATCACTAGTGCTGCCCAGGCTAAACCTCTCCACTTAGCCTGAAGACAGAGCCCGTGTGCTAGGGCGGATGCCAGCCTGCCCCGGTGGAAGAGGCTGGCGTTGCTCRTCACCTCATGCCTAGAGGCCCTGCGCTACCCACAGCACGCGTTCCTGTTTACAAACGCTGATCTGTGCCACCTCCCTTTTGGGGAAGGGTGACAAGAGGAGGAGGAAGCTTCCTTGGAGACGAAAGCCTACAACGCAGAAAATCGTATTTTCCACTTGTTAAACAGTCACATGCTCATTCCTTGCCTGATTCAAATGGACTTTGAGAGCCCAGTGCCAGGAGGGGGGATGGTGGCATTACGGCCACTAAGGAACGAACAGAATTTATTCCAGGAGAACATAATCCTTCCTGCAGAARAGTGCTCGCAGTCACAGACGGGACAGAGCTGTAAACAGCAACCGCAGACCTGTTTGCAAGCTGGTTCTGCTTGCGGGAACTAGGAGGCTCTCCGGACCCGGCCAGGCGCGCCTCGGCCCGTGCTCCGCAGAGGCGAGCCCTCGGAGAGCTGCGCCTCACCCCCAGGCCTGCCCAGGACCAGGCGTACCCGGGAGCGGGGCAGCCCAGCTCCAGCAGGCCTGCGAGCTGCTTCCTATAAATCTCTAAGCACGAAGAAGGCGCGAGGCGAAGGACGTTCTCCCACAGGCCTGGAGGCAGTGAACTTGACAGCCCCRACAGCCATAACCGAGCAGAGCCGTGCCAGTGCAAACAAGTCACGTTTGCACTACGACCACACRCTGCTGCTGTGTTAAAAGCTGCATCGTGCTTTAATGGTACTTATTAACTCAAGTTCTGTTTATCTTTTCTAAGGTCATTTCTCAACTGGCATAACGAGGAAGTATTTTGACGAYGGTAAATCTGCAATCGTCACAAGAACCGACAGGTTTTACTCCCACCAAGGGCAGCAGCAGTTCACACTCGTAACAGTTCACCAAGAGAGAAACGGTGCAAAGGATACCCCTTCTGCCCCGTGCACAGCAGCACGGAGAGAGGCACAGAGCAGCGGGCACCAMGGGAAGGCTGAGACCTCTCTGAACAGCAGGCATTCCTCAAACACCACTAAACGCTGCACGTCTCARCACCTGCATCACTTTCCTCCTCTTGGCCATCTTTCATTCCCCACTGCAAACCTGYGAGGTCTCCAGCAAGCAGAGATGCTTCAAAACACAGCATGCAGTGGAGTCCACCTGGGTCAAAGCCTCTCCCTCAAGAAGAACTACACCAGCTAGAAGCTTTGTTTTAGCTCCACAAACCCCAGGGGATGTAAATTTGACAAGGAAAAAACCACTCTTCTCAGCCAACACCCTGTCATGCTCAGGGCCTCAGCTCTTCCCAGCACCATCTGGGAGACTATCCCTATCTTCTGTAAACACAGACATGGCACTACTCCTCCAGCAAAACTGCAGGTGACGAACGGTTGGAGAAGCTCATTCTTCCTTGCAGGTAAGGACAGCTGAAGAGGCCGTGAGTTTGGCGGCTGGAGAACGCACAGCGACGGCCCTGCGCCGGCAAGAGGGAGCAGCTGCAGGAAGAGGAACGTTCAGCAAGACGACAGGTTTGCCCAAAGCAGATGTATTGCAGAGTGATAAAATACACTTGGCTACAAAGCACCAGCCAGTGCTTGTACGCAGCACGTCCCTGCCCAGCTTATCCCCAACCTGGCTCCCCTCCGCAAGGGAGTCTTGTTCTCCAGCGCAGCAGCTCAYTAATTAGCTCAGGTCCTGTCCACGGCCACTCCAGAGCAGACACGGAAGCTCAGGTTACAAAAACAGAGCCCCACTCAAGTTGCTCCTTGAGCTCTAGCCAGAGCCTGCAGACAGCTGCAGCTCTGCTGGCGCCAGTGTCACCCCACGGTGGGACAGAGCAGGCAGCTGCCTTCCTGCCRCATCCCAGCCCCATCTCATCTCTGGGGGCACAGGGAAATCATTTCCCCATGGATACATAACATGGAGCAACAAAGCATGCAGAGCAGGCTCCTGAGCGCAGCCTGCCAATTTCTACTGTACCCATGAGCACTCTCCTTCTCCAAGAGCTTTAAATATATACRAATATGGGTCACCATCGCTTCCGCTACAGTTCAAAGTGATCAGCTGCAGCACGGATACACAGATGGCAAGCACAGGAGTATRAAAGGAGAACTTAAGGGGCCCAGGGCAGGGATACAGTTAGAGGACAAGCCAGAGACTAGTCTCTGGAGTGAGAAGCCAGAGATTAGAGTAGTAACTCTGGGCAGGAAATTTTTGGTGGGGGCKGGTGGGGTGGTGGCACGGGGAAAAAAAAAAATCACAGAAAAACAGTTACAACAACGTTGTGACAGCCAAGAGACTCTCCTACTCCTGCCAGAGCTGTGTCAGGTTCAAAACAAGAGGACTGAAGTACCTGATGGGGATGATCAGAGCTTGAACAAGCAGTCTGCAAGTTGAGAAAGGGAGGAAACAGCCTTTTAATAGCACTGAAGGAAGGAGAACGGAAAAGCATGATAGCAAAACCCAAGAAAGACGTTTTGCTCTCCCAGAAAGCAAGCTAATAGTCCATGAGGCAGGAAGGAGGAGAAGAGGTGCCTGCTCTTGCTCCACTTCTCCAGGCACACTTCTAGCAACCACCTTGTGTCCTCCTGCGGTTCCTAGCAGGAAAATAACCCAAAAAATCAATTTCCCACTGGATTAGTGAGTTCAACTGGCTACCTGCAGGTTGGGCTTCCCCTTTCAGGGGCAGCGAGCCATCAGGGAGGTGCAGACACTCACAAGGCTGCAGCCTCTGTCTTCTTCAGACAGCCACAAGGCTGGGGCAGGAATGCGCTGAACCCAGCACAGAGCTGCATTTGATACCAATCCGTTTTGGTTGTCCCAGGAAAGCATTCAAAGCTGTGCAAGAACAGAGAATTCACAGCAATACCAAGAAAAAGAATCAGTCAAACTTTCAAGCATACCCATCAAAGCAAAACCAAACCCCACACACATTAGGAAGTGATTACAGATGAAGCAAGGTACTGCAGGGGTGGAGGGGGGAAGACTCTCCTCTTCAAGTTCCAGTAGAGCTTATCTGAAAGGAACAAATAAAACATACTTTTCCAAAGCATCTAATCCACTACAGAGAGTGAGGCACTGCTACCTAGCTATATCCCTCAATCCTCCTCTCCTGAATGGAGAAATTCACAATTAACACAAATACAGAAAAACAGGTGTTACTTTGTAAGCCGAAACATCCTGCTTCACAAGACACAGCGCAGCAAGCCAAGTCAATTATACATGCCCTAATAATGCGGCCATTTTCTGAGCCAGACACTGAAAGCAATACTTTAATTTCTGTAGTGTACTCAGGTTCTCTTCCAAACAGTTCTGCTCAAGCCAGACACTCACTGCTAATTAGCAGAGAACGGCATTTATGATGGGGTTCATTGTAGTCAAGATTCGCTCAACAACAAAAATTACAGTAGACTTTCAGTCCAATTAAAGAGACTCAAGATGCGCTCCGATCTTACAGTTTCTTCTACCTGACAAGAGAAAAAGAATGTTTTTCACCATACATCTGAAAGAGAGCAAGGCCTCCTTGGGAAGCTATAAACCCTCAGAGTTCATTACAGTAGCTTCCCAATATCCATTCCCTGCTAGACAAAGCATGCTGTTCATGCTGTCAGAGCACACGGGGGAAAGTAAACTTCTGGAGAGATACTTACCTGTGCAGAAAACAGTCCCCTCTATTTAAGGCTGCTGTGCAAAGCAGTAACTTTACACATCTTGCAACACTGGATCAGCACTCCAGGAGGATCTGCAACACAGCTCTCTGCTGAACATGATGTGCTGACCTTGCTTCTCCTTCCCTTCTCCAGCAGGGCTAGGAAGGCTCCTCCAGCACACGCAAAGGACTCAAACAGCCTGGATACTACTGACACCCTCCTCACCTAGTTCTTCCCTCTCACATCCTTGTAGCTGGGAGTTTTGAGACTTTTTTTTTAATTGACCCTGACAACAGGGACTGGAAGAAGCTAGAAGAACCAGGAGTGCTCTGCCAGCTGCCCACTTCCTACAGAGAAAGGCACAGAGACACGGGCAACCGTCACAGCAGACTCCAAGCAGCACAGCAGAGCAAGACGATGCATGCAAAGATTTCTTTAGATACTTGCATTTTTTCTTTGGGTAAAAGTTTTTTAAAAGGGAATCTCAAGAGCAAAAAAACTGCTGAGAAGTCAGCTCTGCTTCCTACTCCTCCACTGCACACACTCATGCAAAAGGCACCCGATTTTAGCAAGAGATGTCCCCAAACAGCAGCCAGAGGCAGTAACTGCCTATCCCAGTACAGAGAAGGGGGCAGCAGTCAGGGGGCAGGACAAGAGCTGCATCCTTCACCTCCACAAGGGAAGAGCTGGGAGGGCTCCCACCACGGGACAAGACAAGAACTCCACTGGCTGCATCCATTACACCCACAGGCTGCCTTGTTCAGGCCTTTAGTTTTAGGGGCTACAACAAAAAACACAAACAGCAATGGAGGGCCCAAGGCAGCTCCCCTCCCGCAAAAAGGGCGGAGATTGCTTGCCAGCAGCACAACTGTTGGCCCAGACCACCACACAGAAGAGCAACCTTTGCCTGGCAGCTGATGCATCTGCCGCTTGGCAGCGAACGCTGCTGAGCTAAGCACTCCCAGTCAAACCATCTTACACAAAAACCCGCAGAGGTTTGATGTTCCTCCCAGGCAACCCTGCAGGACTCGCTGTGCACCAAAGCAGCGGTACGTCTTTAACCACAGAGGCACTCCAGCACTAACCACCGCCACTGAGCGACTAAAACTGCAGACTGGGAACCCCCTACCAAAGCACAGCTCAGCATCTTCAAAGTCTTGTAAAGTAAAAGATAAAGCCCAGAAAACAGATCTGTAGAAGCAGCAAACAGCACCCCAAGCTGTTAGCAACAATTACAGGATTACTTGAGATGCGGGGACGTGGGCACACGCAGGCGAGGCCCTGGGAAAGAACTAGCTCATCGTGACTTTCTAGGAACACTTCTGATGCGTACTGTAAAGGAAGCTAAATCTCTTGCCCTCATCTCATTGCCCAGCACAGAACAAATGCTCAGCAAAGGCTCACAGGGCAAGCTGCTTGTTCCCAGCTAACCTGCAAGYGCTGCTGCTGTCTCCTCCATCCAAGACAGCTGGGCAGTTTTCAGACCACAAGACCTGCAAGGGACACTAAGCTGGGCAGAGATTCAAACCCTGAATTTAACTGAGGAACTGGAGAAGGAGGAAGAAACCCCCTCTCTATTCTCTAGCTGCTTGCTGTGAAAGTTATGAAAACTTGGAGGTCTTCTAGGCTTTCTTGCAGCATCCTCTGCAACACTGCAGCCGGAGCAGCACTTGGAAAGCCCGGCATTGTTCAAAGGCAGCCCCGCACGCACACATCCCCTCTGTTTCAGGGCAATTAAAGGAGCCTTTGGAGAAGGAGTTAGGGATTCAAGAACAGGGCTCAGAGGCTTCCCCTCCTCCACACCCTTCACCCTAAAGGATCCTGCAGAAGAATGCAAGCTATTTGTCTGGAGGTGGCGAAGACTGGCCTTTTATCACCATGGCCTCGAGCCTCACATCCACACTGTTAACATCCAAAAGCCTTCCTTTTTGCTGCTTCATTACCAGTTTTCTTGTTTTTACACTGGTCTGAGGAGTCACTGACACACATTGATCTTCCAGCACTCTGGGGAGTCAACCCAGAGGAGGTATCTTTACAGACTCATATTTCCTGAGAAGCCTGAAGATGACAAAAACAAAACAAGAAAACCCCAACATCCTGCTAAAGACAACTTCCACACATTTGCTTGTTGCAGTGTAGCATCTGTATGTAGCCTTGCTTTCTGTGGTAGTTTTAAGTGTGCTGTTCTCAGCAAGTTCAGAAGTGCTGAGGAGACAGCAAGCCCATGCAAGGAAAGAAGATTTCTTGAGGCTGAGTTAGAAGGAAAGAGCAACCTCCTCCTCAGGGACAGAGGTACAGAGAGGAGACCAGAACCGGCAGTTCTGCTTCATGCTATTTGCTTAACAAAACTACAGAATCTGCTCAGTCAGTAGCTGAAGTGTGATACACACCCAACACTCGGATTTGCATTGCCCAGCATGCTCTGAAGGCCAGTCCTGCCCCACAGCCGACAGCCCAGCCTCAGCGCAAGACCTGAGGAGCTCTGATCTGGGGAAGATGCAGAAAAAGGAGAAAAGCATCAGGGAAGCAGGTAGTTTATGTACACACGCACACATTCCTTTAGATTAGATGTCCAGTCYTTTGAGACCTGTGTACTCACTTTGGGTATCTGACTTCCCAAGTTCAGGTCTCATCTGACACTGCAGGACAACCATGCTTGACAGACACTACTGCAGACCAAGTCCACTAAGCGTGAACCTCCACAGGGATCCAGCGTTCACACTTTCTCAATCAAACAGCTATTCTCTTTTTTCCCATCCTCAGGAATAAGCGGTTGGAAAACAGCCTTCATTTCGCAAGGCGAGAGATACATCCTTCACTGCTAAAGCTGTCCTGTAGCAGCTGCTCTGGGCAGCAATATGCTTGATGCCATGGTAAGAGCACCTGGAAAGCTCAAGTAGGAGAGCTGGGATCTGCCAAGAGCATCTGTGCTGGGAGAAAGGCACTAGATCACCAGCTAAGCCCTCAGCCCATCGCTGCAGAGAGAAGCTGTGATGAGCAGCGAGTCTAGACACTTTCAAACCTAGCTGCTCCCAGGCCACGAGACACCAAGAGGGCTTCATTTTACTGCCCACACAGGTTACAACAAAAAGACTCACAACAGGTATGAGCAAGAGCGGGCTACCAGCAGCCTCCTCCTCGCTGCTGCTCATTGCGTGCTACCCTTGAGCAGCAGTCACTGCCTCCTGCTCAGAAGTCGGGACCTGGAAATGGAAAGATGTCAGAACCCAGCAGTTTTGCTACAAAAGGCCATCTCTCACTTTCCAAACCCCAGTTCACTCCCTCTTACTGAGCTTATGTTTGTTCTCAAAGCCTTTGGGGCAAAACACCAGCCTGTTCCACCCTTTGGACCCTAATATAATACACGCCACTGCCTTTCCTTGCACACAGTAACAACAGCTCAATACCCCTCATGCCACATGTGAGGAGCGGGCAGCACTCCAAAGTCCTTCTTTCTTTGTGTTTCCTCTAAATCTTGCTCACTAAAATGACAAATACCCTGGAAAAGGAAAGTCTGAGGTCCAATCACCTGCACAAACAGTCCCAAGTTTTACCTGCACTTCTATCCAACTCACAAGATGAGGAGAATACACAAGCACAGATCAATTATACCTGTGTTAAGAGCCTGACTACACAGTACTGTCGTAGCTTGAGTATTTCCTTTCCTTCTATACAAGCTGAATGAAATAGTGACATAGTGAGGATACATCTGGCTGTAGGATGCAGTCCAAGAATAGTTATCAGCGACTGCATAGCTCTGGAAGGTCCCACTGTGGTGCAGGACTGCACATGGCACTGCTGAATAAAATGAAGTAGAACTGCGATTGACCCAGACCCCACAAGGCAAGGCAAGGCTGCGGAAAATTCAGGGCACATGTCTGGAATCCAAGACGACAAACCAGTGAAGCTGTCTAACAAACAGGATGCATTGAAGTTGCAATGCTCGGTCTTTGCGCAGTTAAGTCTTACTTTCTGCAGTAGCTCCCCGCTCCGTGGCAGCTGGTTTACCGAAATGCAGTGCATCAGGGAGGCCGCGCTATGAGCCACAAGAGTCACGATGCTGCAGAAAGCAGCAAGCATCTCACTGAGACATGCAAACACAAGTAAAAGGCGTGCTGTACGAAACACACAAAGCCATCCTTCCACTCTTCTGTGCCGCAAGGCTCCTGCTCACACCCTGCACTCAGCTTTGGGCACCACATTTCAGAAAAGGCAGAGACAACTTGCACAAGGGAGAGTTACTTGTGTTGCTCTGTGAAAACAGGACTTAAGGACAGTTTGGAGGGAAGAAAGGGGTGGATCTTCTTTCTAGAGAAAGCAATGTAGGTGCAGATGTAACAGGCAGAAATCCCTGTGAATGTCCCAGATGGTCCCACCATTCTCTCCCCCCCCCCCCATAATTTTATAGAACAGAGCTGCCCAGAAGTCTGCCAGGAAGACTCTCAACTGACCTAGGGAGGAGAAGAGACAAGGCATACTCAAGAGGGATGACAAGAAGCTGCTTCCCTGTACACATCTACCTTCTAACAGACAGACTTCTAAGAAGCAGAGTACGACCTCTGCCATCCAAGTGCAAGGTTTATGCTCCTGAGCAACAGTATCAGACTACACCCTTTTTGGCAGAGGACATTCAATACTGAATGCTAACAGAGCACCTGCTTGGCTTACGTCCGCTGAAAGCCAACACATGCATCCTGCTCTACAGCCTCCAAACAAAATTCGTATTTTTGACATCAAGAACTCTGTCCTGCCAGAAGCAATCACTTACACTGAACTGACAAGTCAGTGGAAATGCCAAGACAGACACACTTACTGGTCAGAGAGCCAGACACAAACCTCGAGTACAGCATCACTGCGTCGGGAAGCCGTACCACAATTAAGCCAGACAGGGGTACAACACATTAGTTAGAACAGATGTATTCAGTCCAACGCAGGAGTCCCTCCCATTTAAACAATCCCTTTTTAGGGGATCTCCAAAGCTATGCAAGATACACCTTATAGTTTGGTCTCCTACTGAAGGAGTCCTCACACAAGAAGTTATAGAGGTAAAATTAAAGATGCTACAACAACACTGCACTTTTTGCTGCACAGCTTCCTTGCACAGACAAGCTCTTCAGCGTCTCTCCAAGAGCAGATAAGGGACCGTTCTCTGTACTACAATCCCACTAGCAGGAATCGAGCCAGCCTGTGACAGAAGGAGCGCACACATACCTCTCCCACAGCCAGCAGAAACGTGCACTCTACAAAGCTAAAAACCATCTGGTGGCTCCTGACTCGCTGCTTTCCATACTTGTTCCTGGCAGCAGCACAAGAACAAGACAGCCAGAGCAGCAGTTATCACTGGATCATCTTGCACGAAGCTCTTCTGCTCCCACTATATCAGCCCAAGGAAATCAGCTCCTCTTCCACAGCAGGAACACGTTCCTCCCCTTAGATGCACGTTGCTGCCTCCACCTCATCCAGAGGTTGCTTGCTGTCCTCCAAATCTGTTGTGTATTGGCCTGGAGAGCTACCACACAGAGACAGAGGCAGCATCGAGGGCAGCAGACACACCTGCAGTAGGACCTGACAGATCGTTCCTGTTAAGGGTTTTGTTCTGATCATGCATCACCTTTTCGGTTTGTCTCACCTAAGAGCAACCACTTGCCCTATGCTGCTTTCCAGCTATGCTGGCTTTGGGCACGAACTCAAGTTACGGTAATGTGAGTGACACACTCGGGTGGCCTCCTGTGCAGCTGCTGTATACTTCAGGGAATGCTTCCTCCCCTAAGGTTTAAAGCAAGCCCCCTCTGGCTACTAGGCAGAGAAGGCAGCTCACCAACGTGTAAGTTACCTTTCTCTTACCTTGAATTACTACCACTATACATCCCATACTGCACCTTTCTTACTCTACCCATTTGGGGCGACAGCTTACACTGTTGCAGAAGCTTTCTGGGTAAGAACAGCTAGTGTGCAGCAATGGAGCAGTAACGGATCGAGATTCGTATGTTCATGACACTGAAAGAGCAGAGCAGGACAAGTCTCAATGCCTGAGGCCAGGCTGGAATCTGTGAGCCAGTATCAGAGATCCATGCCTAGATCAGCCACTTTCTCAAGACCATGAAAGCAAAGAAAACAAAAAAACTACCTAAGCAAACAAGACATCTAGGAAGGGAGCACTGCAGAGAGACTATCCGGGGCTTCATTAACCCTAGAGCAGACTGCTGTGGCAGTATTAATTTCTTTTCTCAATACAGTTTACTGCAAGCCTCAGCAAAGAGTTTTCACCTAGAGGTACTCACACTGACAGCATTACAGAGCCTTGACAAGTGCGTGACAAGGTATCAGCATACACCACAAAGGATACTCTTTGAGCACTAAGTGTGAACCTGTCTGCTTTATCAAACTTCCTATTGATTCAGTAAAACCACAATCTCTGGAGCAAAGCTACTTCTGCCAGTAAGACCGCACTCGTGCCTTTAGGGCGCACACAGCTTTATTGGCCTCCATTTGTTCAGCTGCGTCCATCAGGGAATGGACGATACCTCCGTAAGACACCTACTTACAAGTTTCAGCATCCCGCAATCTCAAAGCAAGGCTAGTAAGTGTAATTCCTGTGTGTAACTGGCAGTAACAAGCAGCATGCTTTACATGCTAGATGAGTCTTTCCTCCTCACTCTAGTCTGTGTTTAGAGTCCTGTTAGTAGACGAAACTTGGACGTGGTTTCCATCAGAGGTGTCTCCAGGAAGGCCATGACCTGAAACCAGGTAGCCAGTATCTGAAAACTTGTAGCTAGTAATCTGTTAACTGTCTTCACAAGGGCAAAATTAGTCAGCTCAAGAGAGCTGGCTCAAGGCTGAGTGGGTTCTCCTCACCCTTTTCTCCAGCACCCACACAAAACACGCATCTTTCACTGCCTTTCTAAACGCACTGAGAACTTACTGCTGCATACATACACAATCTGTCTTCTGTGGGGAACCTCATGCCATCTGTCACGTTGGTCAAACCCACACTACAAAGTTCGTTTATTTTCAGTACATCAGCTACAGGTACAGGGAGGGCAAGAGCAATTCCTGATCACTCCTGTCCGCAGACTACTCTAGGAGGAGATCCAGAGCGGTGCTAACAGCATTAGCTAACTATACAAGAAGGTATTTCATCTGCTTTGCTTCCTGAGCACATCAGACTTGTCCTAGCTGTTCTGTAGGTTTAAATGACATCCCAGGAACCCCCTGGAAGGGAAGACAGCAACATGGCCCAACGTGACTGACACTGGAATAAGAGCCCAGTTACAGATAGGCAAAAGGTTTGTTCTTTGTATTTCAGTGATTCTTAGTACTTTGGGGAGCAGGAGATTATTTTGTGTCTTAACAAAAGCAAAATTAAAACACCTCTCTGAAGACTGTTGCCCTTATGGAAGAGATATGTGCTTTGAAGTGTCATACTTAGGCATAGTCTTGATAATCAGTAATGAAGAGAGTGCAGAAGACTACAAAACAACATAATCAAGTGATAATAATGAATATTTCAACAGGCAGACATTTCAAAGTTTTAATTAAAATTAGTAGTGCTATTGATATTTAAGAAGAAGGTGAGACGAACCCTTTTAATTTCACTACTGGTATGAGAGAGGTAAAAAACACACTCACCTCCACTACACACACACCAGTGCTCCCCTGTACTAAGGATGCCACATGCTTTGGCCCAAAAGTCAACCGTTACGGACTGAAATCACAACATATGGCAGAGCCTGCTAGCGTCTACAGCAGCGTCTTTCGAAGGGGTCTAGTGTTTCAGAACAAGACACAGACTTGGCACGCTCAGGCTAGGAGATAAGGGTGAACTGCAGCACATTTCTGTGGATTGGGCTGTCTGCACGGAGCGGCCAAGCAGCAAGAGCAATATGGTCCTGAGCTAACAGAGCAGGGGAAGGCCCTGGGACTGGACCATGCTCCCACCACAACGCTGGGATGGGGGAAATCCCAGACACAAGTCACCAGGCTGACCCAACAACCACGTTCAGCAGAACAAACGCAAATTCTCTCCCTCCAGTTGACCAGCACAGCCACAAAAGGCTGTTCCCATTACCATGACCCTGCAAGACCATGACCATGTCCACGTCCTAGAAAACCGGCTGAGGAGAGAAACACCTCCCTCACACACAGAGCTGGGATGGCTAATCTGCCATGCTCCAACCTCACACAAGTCCCATTTGCTGCAAGCCTGCCTCCTCCTCCCAGCTAAACGAGGTCCTAGGGAAGGTGATGTCCCCCAGAAGGGCCCCTAAGCCCTCCTCCTCCTGGCTGGGATGTCCTTTGGCCCTGGTGGGAACCTGCACGCACCCCGAACTCCCCCCCGCTCCTGCGTGGGAGCAGCCACAGCACAGCCTGGCAAGGTGCCCTCCTTGCTGCACGCAGCGACATGCCATGAAGGCCCTGCTCCACAACATTACTTCCAGCCCAGCCACGGCGGCGGAGCGCAGGCAAGCTGGGGCAGTGCTGCTCGCAATCACGCCCACGCTGCGCGCAGCATCGCCCGCTCCCAGGGGCGGCCCAGGGGCGGCGGCTCTGCACCCCACCGCACTGTGCCACACGCAGCGTCCCCCCCGCCCAGGAGGATGGCCAGSGGTACACGGTTCGTGTGCAGCCGCACCGCCGCCGGTGGCACGGCACGGCACGGCACGGCACGGCTCGGCTCGGCTCGGCTCCCTCCCCAGGCTTCCCAGGCGCAGCCACGTTTGCTCTGCGCGCAGCGCTGCGCTGCCCCCGCCCGCCACCACGCAGGGAACTGCCCGCTGCGGGCGGCGCGGGGGCACTCCGCGCCCGGCCACGCTCGCCCTGCGCCGGGCCCCGCCGCACGCCGGGGGCATCCGCTCCACGCGCGCCCGCGCCGCGCCGCGCACGACCCTCCCGCGGAGGGGGGACCTCCGCGGCCCCCTCGGCATCACGCCGCGCCGCACGCAGCCCCACGGCGCCGGGCCGCGCTGCCGACACCCCTGCGGGCCCCTTCCCACGCGGGACGGGGGGCAGCCTGGGGGCTCCTGCTCCCCATGCGCCCCTCCCCCCCCCACCGCGCTGCCCACGGCCTCTCCCACCGGGGAAACCGGCGGGGGCGAGAGGGGCGACACACGACACCCCACGCGCGGCCGAGGTTTCACCGCCCGCGACCCCTCTCCCCACGGCACCGGGCCCCACGCCGGGGCGGGGACACGCGCAGCGCGGCGCCGCGCCGGTACCTTGTACTTGCTGAAGCCGGCCAGCTGCTCGGCGCTCACGTACTCCATGGCGCCCAGGGCGGCCCCGGCCCCGGCCCCCGCCGCCTCCCCTCGCCTCGCCTTATATCCCTGGTCCCCTGGCAGAGGCGGCAAGC
>NW_028186477.1:576954-596694 GCF_003343005.1 Rhea americana | reverse complement strand
CGCGCCGCCATCTTGACGCGGCGCGCCCCCTGCCGGGCGGGAGGGGTGTGGCGCGCGCTGTGCTCGGCGCCGGACAAGATGGCGGCGCCGCGGTAGCGGGGTGTGTGTGGGGGGGAACCGTTATCCGTGACGGTGCCGGCGGGACCCCCGGGAGCTGCTCCTTCGCGGCCCCCTCGGGCGCCTCGGCGAAGGCAGTGGCCAGGCGCTTTGTGCTGTGTCGGGCCACCCCGCTGCAGGCCGCCTGCGCCGCTTGGTCCCCGGCTGGCACGATGGCGCGCGGGGTTGAGGGGGCCCACAGCAGCGGGCAGCCGTCAGATCTGCAAAGCTGTTTTGGGGGGAAAACGAAAGACGGAGGGGAGGGAAAGGGAAGCGCTACCCGGGGGCCTTCCTCCAGCAGGGATCCCCCRGCCACCGCGGGGGCTGGTCGCTGCCCCCCGGCGCCATTCCCACCATGGTGCCCTCTCCAGCAGGGCCTGCTCCGCCTTCCCCGTGGCTATTGCTGCTCCTGACGCTGTTGGCAGCATTGGAGGCACGTCSTGGCTGGGGACGTGTTTTGGGTCCCTAGTACGACCCGAATGCTATCACAGGCGGAGGGAAGAGGCTCTTTGCTTGGCTCTTTGCTCTGGGGGTGGAAGTCTTGGAGCAATGTTGGCCTCTGAGCAGTGTTTGTAACCTCTCAAGCGTGTACTCACACGCAGCCTGTGCACACGTGCCCACRTGTATGCACACCACCACTAGGAATGTTTTATCCAGCAAACTGCTACCTAGCAGTAAACAAACAGAAGGAAAAATATTCCTGCATTGCAGCTCCACTCATCTGCTTCAGTTAACCTGTATTTCTTTTCTTTTTTTTCTTTTTTTCTTTTTTGGGTGATTCTACCTAGCTTGATCCTACATCCAGCTCTACTGATGTAAATTTGGAATGACTCTGCTGTCTTTAGTAGACTCGTGCCAGGCTGATGCCTTCTGTGCAGCAACTCTCCACTGCGATTTTCTAAGCAGATTTATGGGCAGTGCTGGTCACTGGGCTCCTTTGCTGAGTGAACAGCACTCCCTGCACTGTGACGGCCACCACACCTGGTGCCCAGCCTCCTCCAGGAGCACCTCCTGTGCTGCATCAACACGGAGGAGGTTGCTCAGTGAAGACAATTCCATGTGGAGCTATGCTCACAGTGTATCCTAGAGCCCAGAAGGTGGTGGGGAGGTGGGCAGGATCCATGCAGCCCCAGATACTGCCACATCACCACAGTAGCATCCTAAGTTAAGTAGAGGAATGCCACTGTGGTCTCTGAAACCCTAAAGGGGACTGCAGAGAGGAATGAATTGCTTTGAATTGACCACTTTGGGGCGGTCACATGCCCAGGGAGGTTTGATGGTGATGTACCATCATAGACCTGACTCARTTTTCCTTTGGATTCCTCCAGTTATATATTCTGTTGACAAGTTTCACTAGCACACTGAAGTCTCATGCACATGCATTTTCTCTAACTTGAACTTTCTTGTTTTAGATCTTATGCAGCCCTTCATGGTCCCACAGGTCACTCCCCCTGCACCTACAGCAGTGCTGGGCAAGCTGGTCACCCCCTCAGCCCCTGCTGCCGTCTCTGCCACACGGGCGTGTCTGCTTTGTGGACAACGAGATGATGTTAATAAGCAAGAAAGACAGTGAGTTGCTGGATTGACTCCCAAAGCCCCACATATGGATGGACCATGGCACATCCCATGCAAGTTCCCTGTGGGAACTTCTGAGAACTCCAGAAGAGCATCCAGAGATGTGCCTCCCTCCTGCCAAGAAGATGAGTGCCCAGGAGCTGTAAGGCAAGAAAGAGATGGTTAAGATGAGCAGAGACCTCAGTGCCTGGGCAGATGCACTACGAAAGCACCTGCTCGAAGTAGATGCAGTTGTCTCATCCATCAGGACCCCCAGGTCATGCTCCGTAGAGTTGCTTTCCAGCAGCTTAGCCCCCAGCCTGCATTGTCACACAGGGATATTTCTCACTAGGGGCAGGACCCTGACCTTCCCTTCAGTGAACTTCAGGAGGTTCCTCTCTGCCCATCTCTCTGGCCTCTCAAGGTCTCTGTGAATGGCCGCACAGCACTCTGGGGTATCTTCCACTTCTCCCACTTTTCTATCATCAGCAAGCTTGTAGAGGGTGTGCTTTGTCCCATCATTGAGGTCACTGATTAATTGAGTTGCAAGAGGAAAGGGCTGTTTGTTTGTGACTTGCCTTTGCTGGAGGTACAGGGCCTTCACTGGAAGGATGCAGGATGCCAGGCAGAAGGCCTGGAGGTGACCAGGTGGGACTGGGGGGAAAGCTTGTGTGGTCAGGGGCCCTGCCAGGGGATGAGCTCTGACACAGCCCGGAGGGCTTGGACAACACAGGGTCCAGAGGGACGATGCCCCTGTGCTGCAGCAGTGTGCAGAGAGCCCCCGAGATGGGACAGGGAGCCCGGCCAGGCCTGACGCCCRACTCCAGAGCTCTCTGCAGGCACTGGCACTTGCCAGGGAGGCACAGTCTGCTGGGCCTTCCACAGCAAAACCCTCTGCTCTGCGCTGGTCGCTGCCGGAGGAGCGGTGGCTCCTTCCTGGTGCCCCTGGCACTGAGCCCAGTGCAGCATTGGGCTGAGGGGAAAGCTGCAGGCCTAGTTACAGATGGGACTGTCCTGAGTCAGGGCTGAGAAGCCTTCAGAACAAAGTCCGGGGGAGCCTCCCACCCCCGTGAGAAACCTGGAACGAGAGGATTTGAACCTGGAGCCAAAGAACGGGAAGGGAACTGCCACATGGTGAACGTACACAGTGCACATAGGATCAGGCCGCCTGGGCGAACCAGATGGTACCAGCTCCTACTTGGTAGGATGTGTCAATGGCGTCCATGAAGATAACACCAACTCCTACTTGATAATCGAGTGCGTCACCAGTGCCTACTCCTTAAGGCTGCTCTTTTGAAACAAGGGCAAGCGTAAGAGAGTTACGAGTGGGATGCGACTCTTTTCCCCGCCTGCTGTTTTTGGTCAGCACCCAGCAGCTCCCAGTGCAGCAAATCCTCCGCTGTCTGCCACAAGCTTCCTTGGTATGGATGGGACTGTGCTGAGGGGCAAAGGGGAGCATCACTGAGCAGATGTGTGCTCTTTGGGGAGCAGCGAAAGGGAAGAGGAGTCAAAGTGGTGTGGTGTGCTYTGAGCCGTGGATGTGAGCTCCTGGTCATCTGGCATCAATGTGACGAGGTTGTTTCTTGCAGACATTTCTGCCTGCCTGCGAGAGGGGCTGGGAAGAGTCCCACAAAGCACTAGCGATGTAAGAAACCAAATCCACGTGTCCCTGGAAGATGCCTCCTCACCATGGACTTCCTGAATGATCTGGACCCTTGGCTGAACCTGGCTACCATCTCCAGGTCAGCCCTGCGCACCTGGCCTAGGGGCTGCARGACTGAGCCCTGACAGGCCTCTGTCCTGACAGTCTTGCTGCCATGCTGGACTCCCTGTTCCCCATTCCTTAGGGAGCAGCCAGCACCGGCTACTTCCTGGCACATGTCTGCTAAGCTGCAGTGGGCTGAGGAAGGCTTCACACTGTCAGCCACACCAGCAGCAAATTCCTCCTTCCTCTGCCTCCTGGAAGAACTGCTGCTGCTCAGCGGGCCCTAGGGAGACCCTGACCACAGTCACCCAGGACAAAAGGATGATGGAGATGACAGAGAGGACKGCAGGAGTTACTGGAGTGTCAGGGTCCATGGGCTGGCACACATTCCCCCATTAGGGCATCCAGCCTTGATGGACACAGGAGCCCAGTGCCCCCTGCTCCTTTCTGGTCTGAGTTGCCGTAGGCCAGTGGAAGACCAATGTAGTAGAAGCCAAATTCAGTCTTCCTTAAGGAAACTGGAAAAGCCACCAAGTGGTAACCTTTCCTAGCATCTCTAGATGTCCCAGCTTCCCGCACGGTCCAAGGGGGAATCATGAGTAGAACTCAGACCCATGTCACCTCAACGGTGGCACTGTACCTCAACACGGTGAATTGATGAAAAGAGAACTGGACACTACATTTCAGCTGTGCCCTCCCCAGAGCTGAGGAGAGGGGAAGAGTCACCTCCCTCGACCAGCTGCCAACGCACTTCCTATACAGCCCAGGACCCCATGAGCTGCCTTTGCCACAGGGTCACCCTCGACGCTCACAAGCCAAGGCCCAGGGCCTCCAGGACCCGCAGCTCCCAGGCAACCCGCCCTCTGCCCTGGTGCGTATCTGCGGCCTCCTGGGCACGGCTTGGGGCAGCGCTCCCTGGCCTGGCCCAGGCGTGCCCAGCCGGGCGCAGCACCGCGGGGGCCGAGGGGCAGCGCCTGGCACTGCAGGAGCTGGGTTCCCACCRCCTGGAGAGCCCGTGCGGGCAGAGCGCTGAGCGTGCGGCTGCCAGGGCAGGGGCGCACGGGTCCCTGGGCACCAGGGAGCTGCAGCCAGCCACGGCCTGCGGCACTGGGGGCCGGGCGAGCTGCCCACGTGCCATCGGCTCCTCGAGGGTCCTGCCCTGCGGAGCTTTCGTGACGGCAGCAGCCCCGGGTCAGGCATTGCCTAGAGGGAGCCTGTAACAGCACGCGGGCGCTTTCCCAGCCCTCCCACCCGGGACACGGGGAGGTTGGCTGCCTCTCCCGCCACCCGGGACCCCCAGGGACAGGGCCTGGCCGCTCCTCAGCTGCACGGGGTGCAAAGGAGACCCTCGCTGCGAGCCAGGTGGGCCACGAGAGCCCGCTCGCACAGAGCCTGCGGGCAGTGCACAGGGTGTGGGCGCTGGGCAAGGTGCTGGGGGAGACGTGACTGCTGGCGCTGCCCGCACGGGCGGGACCCAGGGGTCCGGCACGGYCACGCAAAGGCCAGGGCCTTCGCCCGGGCCCGGCAGCGGGGGCTCTCCRGCGGTGCTGGGGCTGGGCTGGCCGGGGCTGGGCTGGCCTCGTGGCCGCCGTGCTGGGAACTGTTGGTGTTTGGGTGACAGCATCGTCAGCCCAGCCCGGGGGTACCATCACTGYCCCGSGGTGTCGGGCGGGTGTCACCGTCGCATCACAGCCCCGGGGTCTTTCTGGAGCYGGGGCCGGGCYGCCCCRGGGTCACTTTSCCTGCGAGCGAGYGAGCGAGTCAGCGAGCAAGCGAGCCAGYGGGYSAAGGTCRTGGCTGCGAGCTGCGACGAAGGAGCAGGGCRGCGGGGTGAGCGCCGGCTCCCGGGCTCTTCCCCAGTCTCTCCTGCCCTCGTGGCGGTCTCCCRGGGCTCGGTGGCCRCCYCAGAKCCCGCAGACCGCTGCACGCTGCCACCGGGAGCGGCGCCCGCCCCAGGAGCYGCGGGGATGCGCTGCCGCTCGGGTTGCAGCCTGGCATTGCGCTCCCCTCCCTGGAGATGTCCGGCTGCACGTGCCAGAAGCTYGGAAACGTCCCCTCGGCAAAGCCCAGCAGCCTTCGGGGAGCAGCCCCGAAGCACTCGCTGCGCAGCAYGGCGGGTCCCGGCGCAGCCCTGCTGACGGCGGCCCCGGCAGCGGGCAGACAGGGGAGGCAGCCGGAGCGAGCGCGCCGTGCTCTTCTCCCTCCGGGTTTCCTCGCGGCGGCCGTTGGCTCCTTCCCGGGGGCACGTTGACGCTGCCGGCCTCGGGGCGCGGAGGACCGGCGAAGGGAGAGCCCCGGGGCGGAGGAGGGGCCGCGGGCTGGGCGGCCGCCGGAGCAGCCCGGGAAGGGCGTCGCGGAGCGGGCGCAGGGGCGGCGCTGCCCGGCCTCGTGCCGGCAGCGAGCGGGGCGCTGCCGGGGCGGCCGTGCTCAGGGCCGAGCGCCGCGTTCTGCCTTGCCCTCTCGGAGCAGGACGTGGGCGCGGAGGCCGGAGCCGGCGGCACGCGGGAGGCTCCCTCGCCCCGGCGGCACGGCGAGAGCCCTGTGCGAGCTGGCGGCGCTGAGCCTCCTCTTGGTGCGCCTGCTCCACGTGCCCGGGGCCGGCAGCGTCGTCTCGGCGCTGTGCACGGCGCCGGTCTTCRCGCTGGGGGTGCAAATCCACCGGCCCCAGGTAGAGTCAGGCACGGCATCGCCCCGAGCGCCTGGCGGGCGGGGGAGAGGTGAAGCCAGGGCAGGGCGCGGGCCGGGGGCTGCGCACAGGCTCGTGCCCGCTCTGCCCTCCGGCCTCCGCTCTGCCGCCCGGCGCAGCCCTTCCCAGCACGGGGCTCCGGGCGCCGCCGCGACGCTCCCCACCAACCCGGCGCTTCCCAGGCCTCCGCAGGGGCCTCTGGCGGCGCCGGCAGCCTGGGCAGCAGCCGCGCGCAGGAGCCCGGAGGTGAGCAGCCCCGTGCCGGGCCGCAGCCGTGCTCCGCGCCGCCTCCCTGCCTGCCGGCCCCGGCTGCCTGCGCCTGCTGCCCCCCGGCCCGGCCGGGGCTCCGCGCAGGGGCTGCCCTCGCTCACTGCCTCTCGGCCTCCTCTTGCAGCAGCCGCCTTCCTCCCCGCGGCGCACGGGGCGGAAACTGCAGCGGGACGGCGGGCAGGGTGAGCGGAGCCCTTCCCCGCAGGGGCCGCCCCGCGGCCCGCAGCAGACCCACGGTGGGCGAGAGCGGCGGGCAGCACCGSGGTGGAGGTGCCGGACTCTGCCCCTGCAGCTGCAGGAGCCCGGGGCAGCCGCTCGTCCCCGCGGCGTCGCCGCGATCCCCGCCGCGCCGGCGGGGTCGCTCCGGGGGCACCCAGGCCGTGCTGCTCGGCGGGCTGGCAGGGAGCCCAGCGCCCGGGCACGGGCACCGGTAAGCAGCGCCCCGCCGAGCCGGGCACCGTTGTCACCTGGGGCTGCCGTGAATAAAGCTCTATGCAAGATTCAATGGGAGACGGGAGTGGTATTTGTTCCCAAAATGCACACATCAAATGGATTTTTAGCATGCTGGGGACTGCAGGCTTCTCATAGCATGACGTGCTGCCAACTTTTATTTGGTTTCTTGCATGCAGGCAAAAAATGCGAACTGCGTCTGTAAAACCTGCGGCGGTTCTTACCGTGGAGAGGCATTGCTAGCAGCGAGTGCTCAGGGCAGCGTGGCTCTCCCCCGTTTCTTCCCCATCCCTTTCCCTACATTTGGACAAGGAAGTAAAAGGGGTTACTTTTTTCTGCCTTTCCTCAAGATAGGGTTTCTCTCCAGTGAAGGGAAACCTGACAGGTTTTAACAGTCCTCTGCCTTTAGTTATGGGACTGTGTGTTGCGGCTAGCAAGAACCTAAGAACCGCAGGGCCCAGCACAGTGCCAAGTCAAATTTGGTCCAAGATCTGCTGGTGCTGCTGTCACAGGAAGGTTTTTCTGAAATAATCAAGTGCATGTAAACCTGCTGGGCAGCCACATCCAGGACAAGTGGGCAGGGCAGGAATCCCTCCGACATCTGCACCCATGGTGGCAAAGTCCTGCCAGGGCTGTGGCCGATGCAGGAGGCTTTAGGGACCACAGAGGGGACGTGAGACAACCAGCTACATCTGGGGCCCATGCAGTTTCCTTCCCAGCGCAGAGAGAGGCAGGCAGCTGGGTGATGATCCAGCCGTGGCACAAAGGCGCCGGCGCCCTTTCTGCTAGGGACACCAAGGTATTTTTCAGCAGTGTGTCGGCCACAGGAGCCTGCCAATACTGGAGCAGGGGTGGGCTGTGCCCTCTGCTCCTGGATGGAAGGGGGTGATGAGGCCGGAGCTGGGCAGGGGTTACCCGCTCAGGGCACTGTGCGTGCAGCCTGTCGTGTGCCACAGGGAGCCCGCGGTGGGAATCAGACCGTAACGGTGCCTTATGGGGCAGTGCAGAGAGCTGGGGGGGGGGTCACACACTGTGACTATAACGTTTTTATCCATTTAGGACAAATTCTGCCAAACAGAGGCAGGCCCCTCACACTCCCTCTCCCCCCTCCTGCCATTGCTGTTTATTGAGGAGTTCTGGGATTTTTTTTCTTCCAGATGGGAAGGAAAGCATTGACATTTTCAATTCCCTGTCTCACGGGAACATCTGCCCAGTCCCAGTTCTGCTCAATTGCCTTCTGATTTTTGTTGCAGTTTTATCATTTTCAATTTAGAATYATAGAATCGTAATTTAGAGGAAATAGAGAAAGAAAAAGCTGATCCAAAAGGCTCAGAGACCAGAACATCTCAGTTCAGGTCAGTCCTTGTTTCCTCAGTGAGTCTTTGGGTAGGGAAGACATATCCCTGCAGTGCACTTCTTGCAGCGAGGGGTCTGGGCAACGGGAAAGCTGCGCGGCCGCAGGCAGGCTGGAAATGCTGTGTGGGATGTGACCTAGCAGGGAGGACAGCCCCGGGGGAGGGCTGCAGGAGCCAGGCTCAGCCCAGTTCCCTCCCACTCAGGGAACTCCTTTTCGGTTTGTTCCTCGAGTCCCTCTCTCCCGGCCTGGAGCCTTACCTGTGCCRCCCACTGCACCTAGGACAGGTGGATCTGGCCAGCACAGCCCAGACCGGGAACATCCCAGGCTCCATGCACCCTCGGGCTGCGAGCGCAGGGAGACTCCCGGAGCAGGTGGGGCAGGGCTGGACACAGCACAATCCCGGGTGAGAGGAGCCCGTGGGCTCCAGGCGCAGCGGGCACAAGGGATTGGAAGGAAGCCTGTAGCGGGGCATATGGGGAAGGGATCGGATTTGGAAGCCTGTAGCGGGGCATATGGGGAAGGGAAACGGGTCGAACAAGGCCATGTGAGAAAGTGAAAGTGAATGTGAAAGGGAAATTGCTACACTGGATCCTGCTCCTCTCTGCCTCCTTTCTGGCACCATCCTCTTCCTCCTCTCCTCCCTTTCCAGCCTCAGCCCCATCTCCAGCCTCCTCCAGACATTTCTTCTCTGAGCCCTCACCACGCTCTGCTGTTCTCCACTCCCTGTGTGCTCCCTTCCCAGTTGCCTTTGCACAGCTGATGCCACTCTCCCGCCTCCCAGCTCCTCCATCCCCTCTTTCAGCCCCTCATCGCAGCTTCTGCTTTCACTCATCCTTACCCCTCGTCCTGTCTGCATGGATCAGACAGCTGTCCTCTCCCTGATGCTGGGAGCAGGGGACCAGAGAGGAAGGTGCTAGCTCGCATTTGGGAGCTGAGGGACCAGTCAAGTTTCCTCTCTGAGCTGCAATTTCTTAACACAGGAAGGCCACATGCACTCCAGAGTTACAGCGCAGACARAGGTGTAAAATGACAGATTTGCACAGGGCCAGAACTGGCAAGTGAGAGCTGTGCTTTCCCAAGGTCTCTGTGTTGTTTTGTACGGTTTGTTAAAGGCTTGTTTCCAACGTGACTCCCCCTGCCCTGACCCTCTTGTGAAGCCAGGGCAGTGACAGGAGTGAGTGGCGGGATGGGGAGGGAGAGCTTCTCTGGCTAGGGACCCTTTCGTTACGCCACATATCCTTTGATATGTTTATTCCTTATGTCTAGAGCTCTTCCCTGTTACTTTTCTCCTTTTACTTGGGTTGTAAGTGCCACTTGGTTTTGAAACCATGACTGAATACTGTTCCCAGTCAGCTTTACATTCACATCCCACCATCATTAACYCCTTTGGCTTTCCTAAGGCCTTCTTTTAAGTCAATCAATGTAACTAAGAACCACAGTTACAAATCTTGTATATAGAGAGATCTRCTGCATCCATGCATCACTTGATCCAAAGGCTCCAGACAGTTCTTCTGGGATGTCCTCATTAGTCTCTAAATCAACTTTAAATCTGCATATCCTGTTATTGCTTCACAGGTGCTAAGGATGCTATATTGAGGGTGATCAGTATGTGCGGTATCCCCTACTGCCTGTACAGACATCTCTTGTTGACACCTGACTCTGATCCAAGGGGATGAGTGTATGTGGGGCTCAAAAACAGATTTTGAGCACAATCCCAAATCTTTCTCCTTTTCTCAAAACAGTTTTGACTCAAATAAATCATAAAAATGTAGAAAAATAGAGTTTAGAAGGGATCCCTGAAAGTCTGTAGTCCAGCACTCCCCTCAAAGCAGGGACAATGTAGAGCAGGTTGTTCAGGTCCATGTCTAGTCAAGGGCAGAGATCCCCGCACCTCTCTGGCCCTTAYTCACTGCTGCACCACACTTGCTGTGACAAATCCCTGCTGGCTGYACTCAGTTTCCTTTTTCTCCTTCTTGTGCCTGGACACGGCTGCCATGAGTACTTGCGTAGGAAGTTCTGAAGTTTTGGATGTTCTGTAGTTACCCAAAYGCTTTTTTGAAGAAAAGCACAATGTTTGCCTTGTCTCTAATGGCACAGCCATTATAGACTTCTCCCAGTCACTACAACTTACCAAAGATGATAAAAAGCAGGCAGAGTCCAGCAACGTACCAGTTAAGTCCTGTTGACAGCTAGTGCAGGGAATGGGTCACATCACAGCATCCTGCAGGAACATGTGGTCTCAGTGCTTCCTCTGGGGAACAGGGGATGAACTGTGGCTCCTCCTGACTCAGCCCTACCAGATGATTCCTCCAGGACTGGGTCCACAAACCAGGACTCAAGCACTGCTGTGAACAGCAGTCAGAGGCCAGCCCACTGCAGAGCCCAACTAGCATGCATAGAGGGGAGGCAGGGACCTCTTCATCTGGATGCAATGAGAAGGCATATTTGCATTTCTTCCCACAGCCATGTCTGCAGGGAAGAACACAACAGAAACTGCTGCTGAGAGAGACATTGGGCAAAATGGACTGGCAGAGATGCTGAAAGAAGTGGGCCTCCGCACAGAATACTGGCTCCTTGTATTAGAGAAACAGCTAGGAGTTACTGGCACACAAGCCTTGAAACATCTGACAGATGAAGACTACCTAAAGCTTGCAAGCAACGCACAGTACACATGGGAGAAAAAAGCCCTGAAAGAGTTCCTTCAAGCACATGGCAAGGCAAAGATGAAACAGCAGCACAAAGAATGTATGGAGGAAGAAAGAAAGAGGCAAGAGGAAAGTAAAGCAACTCTGAGGGAAGTAAAGGAATTACACTTGAAAGGCAGGGATCACCATAAAGAAGGTAAGCAAAAGAAAGAGGAAAATTTGTGCGACACTCTAGAGTTCTCCATGGAACCCAAACATCCCTCTGGGAAGACTCTGGTGGAGGAGTTAGAGGCCAGACACAAGCAATTGGAACAGCAGGAGGAATCRGTGGGTAGGAGTGAGAATGTCTCCGATAAGGAAGTCCTGAGGCGAGCATCAGGGGGACTGGCTCTGCAAGGCATTTACAGAACTAACAGCCTTGCAGACATGCTGGCAAAGCGAGAGCAGCTCATCAACATTCCTGATGGATTCAAGCTYACTGGTCCAGAACAAGGGTCACTGCTTGAGAAGAAAGAGTTTTCATCCTCTTCAGCAGAAGCCACTTTTAC
This sequence comes from Rhea americana, assembly GCF_003343005.1. Classification (NCBI taxonomy): domain Eukaryota; kingdom Metazoa; phylum Chordata; class Aves; order Rheiformes; family Rheidae; genus Rhea; species Rhea americana. The sequence goes on along the minus strand of NW_028186477.1, from coordinate 585,383 downwards.
CAAGTCCATGGAGCAGCTGGGGTTCAGCCTCAGCATTGCAGCCAAAGCYGGGTTCTGGGGTTMTAGTGTTGAAGGTGGTGTAGATTACAGCAGCTCCTCACAGTCAGAGCAAACTCACCAGTCATGCTCCGAGCAGGCATACATTTGCACCACTAAGTACCAGTACATCCCTCTGGCCTCCTGCTACTTCCAAAAGCATCAGCTTCGCCTCTCGGATGCGGCCCTGCAGGAGCTGCAAGACATTGAGCAACTTCTGAGCATCACTGAGGAAGCAAACAGGATCGACATGCTGAAAAGCAGGTGTGGGAGCTTCTTCAGGAGATTTGGGTCCCACGTAAACCAGGGCCCCCTACACTTTGGGGGAATATTCTGGTGGAAAGCATCTACAGAAGGGTTCAGGGCTGAGCAGCGGGAGAAGGTGAAGAGAAAAGCATCTGAAGCACTCAGTTCCTACATAGCGGCCAGCTATAGTGGTATTAGCTTCAGTGCAGCACCAACACTTAATATAACCTCCAACAAGGTATCAGCTCAAGGCTCAGATAGAAGATYATTTGAAGTAGAAGTTCACCTCTCTGTGGCCCAGACTGGTGGCCCAGCTGGGGTAGATTCCCTCAAATCCTGGAAAAATGAACTAAAATGCAGTAACACATCCTGGTGTGTTATTGACCGAGGCTTTCTGCTGATCCCAGTGTGGGACATAATCCTATCCAATCATGGACAAGACTTCAGAAATGTTCATCAGCTGAGCAGCAGCCTCCGGGATGCCTATGAAAGATTAACAAACCTACCTGTAAATACATTGCGTGAGGAGGGAACAGTGAGTGCTTTGGGACAAACCCAGTCATTCCTAGAGGAAATCAAGTCCTGGGAAGTCAGTGGGAGTGAGCAGCAGCTAATTAAATTGATGATCTTCAAGCAGAATCTGARTGAAAAAACAAAGAGCAACAAGATCTGGGTGAGCACTTGCCTGGCAGACAAGGTGTTGCAAGATTTYCTGGTAAAAACAGTTTCATTATGCAAATATTCATCTCTTCCTAATACCTTGTCCATAAAATTTATCTTGCGTTGCCTTCTTGATCCTTATATCTATTCAGTGGACAATTTCCCCAAATCTTCTTTCATTATGCAGTGGGTATTTCATGATGAAGAAGAGCCCCCCAGAACACCATGTGTCTATGAATTCACTGATTTCTTGCACAGTCTTCAGAAAATGAAGGAACTCATGGAAGAAGCTGCATCTCTTCCAGAGGTAGAGACAGAAGTAAAAGTTAAAGTCAGTTTAAATTTGAGTTTAGCTTTGTGCTCCTTCCTGAAGACTCTAAGAGAAGGAGAGGAAACAGATGTAGCATCATTACTACTCTGCATTGCAGAGAGTGCAGGATATCGAGAAGAAAACAGCACTTTTCAGTATCTCCTTGAATTGCCAGAAGTTAACTTCATGTTAAGTGAAATGAAAAAAGCACATGAATGCTACATGAATCTGAGGAACCAAGCCACTTCCAGAGCTCAAGCTTTCCTGCTCCTGACAGCTCTGAGTACAACAGCGAAACGCAAAGACATGTCTCCAGAACAGAAGTTTAATTTCTTGACTCAGATGAAGCATAACATAGGAAACTCACTGTCAGAAGAAGTCAGCGATATCCTGAAAAAGCATGGTAGATGTGATCCTGGAGGTGCTCTGGAAAAAGATCTAAATTCCCTTATAAATGGAGAATATGCAGTCTCCAACTGTGATCTGCAGAAAGAAGTTATAAAGCAGGAGCTAATTAACATTTGTCAGGGGACTAAACAGAAAGATTCATCAAAGTCATCACCCTCAGCAGAACAGTCWGATGATCCTAAAATGAATGAGGGTTCCGGAGCCCAAGAGTTCCTCAATTTGATCAAACAACTGGGACTAGAAAATTACTACCCGAGGAAAATGGGGATTGCAGATTTTCACATTATTGATAAGACATCTCTATGTGACAGCCAGCCTAGAACTGGCAGTGAATACCCCTTCTATTTTTTGCAGAAGCTGCTGATGCTAGATTATCGTGTAAGATATCTGGTTTGCCAGGATGACAGCAAAGCAAAAGAAGGCATTCTGAGCACACTGAATGCAACAAGCCTTGGTCCTGAGTGCTCAGATGATTACTCAGATATTTACAGTGATTTTTTAAATGCTAATCATGAGGAAATCAATGTCTCTGTTACAACAGGTCTGACACACATACATCCAATGGACCTCCAGATGGCAATTTTTCATTGTGCTGATGATTTCATGAGACAGTACATTTCAACAAAGCTCGCTTTTTGCCAGTTTGCGCTTCCCCTCCTAGTACCAAATCCATGCACCTCACAGATAGAGTTCCCTCTCTGGTCCCTCAGCCAAATTAAAAAGAGCTGGAAAGGSATGGAAAAGTTGGGAAAGCAGACCACAATTAAGAGTCACAAAACCAAACTGATTTATCAGGCAGACACACCCATTGTGTCCTTCATACGGATTGGGAGTTCTCCTTCCTCTTCCAAGTCRCAGATCCTGAATGCTCTGCTGAATAAACACAAACACGACACTTTCTTCCATCGACACTGCAAAGGCAGCACCAAAGACTGTCTTCTGATGAAAGGTGTTGTGGAGATCTCTTGGTACTGTCCCAGTGGAAGAAATGATGACAGATTTGAGAACTGCATTGCATTCACTAACTTACATGGAGATGCAAGAGAACACAAACAACAAGTTAAATTTGTACAGGAGATAGCTTCTCTAAATGTGGTCCTCCTTACCACTTCTGATGAGAATGAGGTAGGTAAGCAGCTTGTACGTGATCTCTTGAAGTCCCCAAAGCCTTTTGTTTGCCTTCTTACTGAGAAAGAGGGCACCCCTTTGAGTATAACTAAACGAGACATCAAAGTATCTGACAAGAGCAATCTCAACATAAAAATACCTATCAAGAACAAAAACGAGGCAGACTTAGTTGATGATTTGGCAAACACAATCAGAGGTTTACTAGAATATGCAGAGGGTAGTAGCAGTCTGGACACATGTGCGGGAACTGCTCGCCAATATGGATTTCTTATTGATGAAGACAAAGAAGATTGCAAAGAGGCCAAGGCTACGGCACAAGCACTGGTGGCCTTCTGCAAGGAGGAGAATATAGCAAGCGTGAAGGAAAAGCTGTTGCCTCTTCAAGGAGAATTATGGCATGAGTGGTGTAGGAAAGACAAGGAACTCACTCGCCTGCTAGAAAAGAGAAACAGGAGYATTGAACAGCATCGCAGTGAAATTGAGTCAGAAAAACATGCTATAAGACAGAAGCAGTTGGAAAAAGGATTCCCCCCAAATGAGCTAATGAAGCCAGTCCTGAAAATTATTCTGTCAGATTCTGAAACCACCAAAAAGTACTTCCTGCAGTGGATGAAAATATTCATGGATGTCTTGTCAGCTGACCACCTTGCAGAACTCCAGCAGAAATATCATGCCTTGTGGACAAAAACGAAGGAGAAAAAACACCCTGCAGAAAATGACAATGCAAGAGATATATTAAGGCATAAGTTAGAAGCATTGTCAGCTGAGATAAGTGCTTCTACAATAGGTCTTGAGCACATTCTGAGGGAAGCTGGGCAGATTTATGAAGCTTTGAATGTGAATACTCAAAAAGATGAGTATTTTCTTCAGCTGCCACAGATTGCAGCCAATCTGATGGTTTCAGGGTATCCAATTGAACTGATGGATGGTGATGCTTCCTATGTACCATTACAATGGATCGGGGCAATCTTTGACAAATTAATTGAAAAGCTAGGGGACAAAAGAGTGTACGTTCTTTCAGTGCTTGGCATCCAGAGCACAGGGAAGTCAACCCTGCTCAATGCCATGTTTGGTCTTCAGTTTAATGTCAGTGCGGGGAGGTGCACCCGCGGAGCGTTTATGCAGTTGCTTAAGGTGGACGAGAAACTCCAACAGGATGTGAACTTTGATTACATGCTGATCGTTGACACAGAAGGACTTCGTGCCATAGAGGTGGCCAATAAACAGTCACTTAATCATGACAATGAGCTAGCCACCTTTGTCATTGGCATCGGCAACATGACTCTGATCAATATCTTTGGAGAAAATCCTTCAGAAATGCAAGATGTCCTGCAGATAGCTGTGCAGGCTTTTCTGCGGATGAAGCAAGTCAATCTCTCCCCAAGCTGCTTGTTTGTGCACCAAAACGTTGGAGAAATAACTGCAAAGGAGCAAAACATGGAAGGACAAAGACGCCTGCAGGAAAAGCTGGACAAAATGACACTGACAGCTGCCCAGCAGGAATTCTGTGATGCCACCTGCTTCAGCGATGTCATCCGCTTTGACGTGAACACCCACATTCATTACTTTGCTCACCTCTGGGAAGGAAACCCACCAATGGCACCACCTAACCCCACTTACAGCCAAAAYGTGCAAGAGTTAAAGAGTAAAATTCTCCAAGCTGCCAAGAAGGAATCACAGGGCAGTATATTAAGGCTCTCGAGCTTGAAAGTTCGTATTAGTGACTTGTGGAATGCCTTGCTAAATGAAAAGTTTGTTTTCAGTTTCAAAAACACTCTGGAAATTGCCACATACAACAGGTTAGAAACTATATATAACCAGTGGACCTGGCAGCTGAGAAGTCACATCCTGGATTTGCAAATGAAACTGAACAATCGTATTAAAAAGGGAGAAATTCAGCACATAACCCGAAAAAGCCTTATGGAGGAAGTTCAAGAGAAATATGAGACTATCTTGAAAGATTTGGAACAGTATTTTAGGGAAGATGAAGACAGTGGGATTTTGATTCAGTGGAGAGCAAACATTGAAAATAAACTGAAAGATCTGAAAGACGTGCTTGTTGATGAGACACAGAGGAAGTCTTCAGAGTTCATTGAACTGAAGAAGAATCACAGTAAACTGGATCAGAAGAAGTCAGAATATGAACATGAGCTTTTCAAAAGAAGCCAAATGCTGGCTTTGTCACTAAAGAATGAAGAGCTGAATGAAGAAAAGCTGAGACAACACTTTGATGTCGTTTGGAAACAATGGGTCTATGAAGTATCTTCAAATGCACCTCCTTCTGCAGAACCAAACATAAACCTTGATATTCAGAATATTCTGCTGGAGCATTTCAAACAAGAACCAAACATAGACGAGAAAATAAAGTGTTTCTTGCAGAAARATGCATTTACCACAGATATTTCCAAGCATGTTGTCTTGAAGGGAGCACTGCCATTCACAAAAAAGCCTTTGGACAGCTATGATATAACCAGAATTGAGCAACTTGAACACCGCATCACACAGCTCGTCAGCAYGACCATCGACACAAAGGAACAGGAGCAAATGGATTACAACCAAAGTTACATTCATGAGATACTCAATGAAATAAGAAAACAGGTGGACTCTGTAGCCTGTAACTCCAAATATATCTTTACTAATGGATACAGAATATATTTATCAATGTCTCTATGCAAAATGGCAGCAAAAAGGTTTGAAAATATGCATAAGGCTTTCAAAAGAGCAAACGATCCAACTTTCTATCTGGAGAGCAAGAGAGAAGACTTCTTCAGAAGTTTCCAGATTTCCTGCCAAGGAGCAACTTCTATCACAGCATTTGCTGGTTTTGTGTGTGACAAGCTTTCAGTAGCTCTTCGACAGGCAGTGTATGCAAAGACTGCTATTGACATAGCCTGTGAGATGAGGTCTAACTATCCACCTTTCAATGGCAATCGATCTAAACTTGAAATGGCTATTCTCATTTCTCTTGCAGAGGAAGAGAATTTTGAGAAGTTCAGGCAGTACATTCATTTCCCAAAAGATTTTTTAGAAAGTTTCATCGAAAATTGTGTTAATAACTATTGCTTAGACAAGAAAAATCCAAGGCTGAAGAACTTCTTAAATATGTCCCTGAATTCATTTCAGACTCTTATTGTTTCTGCTATTTTTACTTCTACTGAAGTTGTCAAAGACAAATGCGGAAATGTATCCTTATGGCTGGATGAATTTTGTAGAAGACTTGGAGATAATTTTGAACTTCCCAGAAGTGATCTGAAAAACATTGAACATCAGGAAATACATGACATAGAATTCCTTAAGGAGGCAATGAGTAAAGCACTGATCCCTGTGCTAGAAAACCTGAAACAGGAATTTTCAGTGACTGATATGAAACCTTTTATCTTGAAACCTCATAAAATATTATTTGAACAGCTCCATGGATGCTGGGAGCAATGTCCATTCTGCAAGGCTCTTTGCACAAACACAATACCTGGTCATCACGGGGACCACAGTGTTCACTTCCATCGTCCTCAAGTCCTGAATGGTACCCAGTGGGTTAGAACAAACCAGTTTGTCATCGAGATTTGCTCCAGTCTTGTAGCAAGTAACTGTTTCCTTGTGCTTCACGGTAACAATGAAATTTCCTTTAAAAATTATAGAAAAGCAGGACCAGCTTATGCCAACTGGAGCATCACACCAGACAACTCCACACAAGCATACTGGAAATGGTTTGTGTGCCATTTCCGCTCACAACTGGAACAAGATTACTGTGCAAAATTTGAGGGCAAAGGATCAATCCCTCCAGAATGGGAGAAGTTTACAAAGAAAGATGTGATCTGTGAGCTGAAACAGCTATCAACTCAACATGGCATCTCACAGCACGAAATCTGTCTGTTAATGGACTGAATGTATTGGCATCCATTGCAGGCAGGCAAAGAGATTCCAGCTGGAAGAAKAATTTTATTTTGTACTTTTTTATTTCAGTTCCTGTTCTTATTTCCAGAAATGTGCATAAAACAAACTCAAGGGCTAGCCTTCTGGAAAGAAACCGAACAATAGTCGGCAGAATCTGCAAGATATGAACATAGATGATGCCATGGTCAATACATAACATCTTTGACTTTCTGTAACCCATTTGTGGAGGGTGGGTTTAACTTAGAATCATAGACTCCAAGAAGCAGTCTTTGCTGAAGTCTGTAATTTTAAAGTCAAAATGGATCAATACGATCCTCTCATCTGATCTCCTCATGAATGGAAATATCATGGAATTTTACTGTTAACCAAGTCATAGCTTGTGTTTGATCCAGTATCTCTGCTCTGTCTGTAACACACTTTCACACGCTTATAGCTCTGTATCAGTAATAAACATTAACGAAGGCCTGCTGCCTGCTCTCACCTCCTGACATTTTTGTTGCATGTGGGCAGCATCCTGAAGTGCTGAAGGGGAGGTCCTCAAGGCCCATTACTTCCTTGCTGCAGAGTCCATCTCTTTCCTGCTGACCCTGCTGACAGTTGGTCGCACTCTCCAGTGGGAAAATCAGATCCAGGATGCTCAGGTCCGCGGGGAGGTCTGGAGGCTGTCCTGAGAGGGTCACCTCGCTCTCCTAGCTCAGGTAGTGAATATAGAGATTCTCATGGCTCTTACCACAGATGTGCAACGATTTAAGCAATTGCAGAATCAGGGACAGGGCAGAGACAAAGCATGACAAGCAGAAGAGCAGGTCCAACGCTAGCCACGGTCTCTCCTGGTCCTGGAGACAGTGGGGTGGGGAGACAAGGGGCAGGTCCTTGCTCCAGGAGCTGCCTGAGACGTGGGCACTTGTCGTGGCGCAAGGGGAGAAGCCATCCGGGCAGCAGTGCCCAGGGGGTCGTACCAAGGAGCGGCCGAGCCGGAGATCCAGCCGCAGACGGCTCTCGCCACGCCAGCCGGAAACGCAGCGACCTCCACCGCAGCCTTCCTGGTCCCAAACGTACCTGAGCAGCTCTTGGGCGGAAGGGGAAAGGATTCCCAGGTTTTCACTTTATTGTGGGTGGGTATTTCTTTCTGATTGTCAGCTGTTTCACTTTTTTTTTTCTCCCTGTCTTTTGGTAGATTAAGCAGCTTGATTGCACATTTTTTATTTACTTAGGAAGTCTGTTATGGGCTTGAAATTATCTTGCTCCTTTTTAGCAGAAGGCCTCCCCCCCAGCACTTGCCTATAGAGCCATTCATTTACCTACATAGTGTAGGGTTTACTTTATTTATCCATCAGAGGGTSGCTGGGTTCGGGTCTGGTTGCGGTTTATTTTTCATCAGCTCCCCCTCCTAAMCCCCCCCTATTTCTTTGAGGTGTTATTATTTTTCATTTGAGGGCTGACTAACTTGGCCACAGGGGTCTTTGTGGGGCTGCCCCCTCCCCGCAGAGCCACTGTCTGCGGGTTCGTTTATTCGTTTCCTCCTATGTCCGTTTTCTCTGGTCAGTCCCTAAGTCCCCACGGGCCTGGGGAAGCTTCTAGAAGCTGCTGCAGCSACGGCTCCTGGTAGGTGCCTCCTGATTGGTGGGTGTAGGACAGTGAGCTGTTTCCTGATTGGCTGGTTGCTGAAGCGGCAGGCCAGCAGCTTGAGGGGTGCTGAGGGGAGCTGGGCCTTGTTTTGGGGGAACTGGGCTTGTTATGGGGGGTGCTG
>NW_028186477.1:561348-575964 GCF_003343005.1 Rhea americana | reverse complement strand
GAACTGGGCTTGTTATGGGGGGGTGCTGAGGGGCACTGGCCTGTTAGAGGAGATATGTGGCGACCTGTCCTGTTTGGGGCTGCTGGGCTTGTTACGGGGTTGCTGGGACCTGATACATGGGAGCTGAGGGGAGCTGGTCCTGTTATCAGGGTACTGTGCCATGTTACAGGGAGCTGAGTGGACTTGGACTCTTACAGGAATACTGGGCCCTGTTGTGGGCGTGCTGGACCCTCTTAAGGGGGAGCTCTGGGGACCTGAGATGCCGAAAGGGTGCTGGACCCAGTTATGAGGGAGCTSAGGGGACCTGGCCTGTTACAGGGGTGCTGGGCTTGTTATGAGGGTGCCGTACCATGTTACCGGGGAGGCAAGGGGAGCTGGGCGCTTTACAGGGTATCTGTGGGGACCTGGCCTGTTAGGGGCTGCTGGACTTGTTGTGGAGGTGCTGGGCCCTCTTATGGGGGAACTAAGGGGACTTGGCCTATTATAGGGGGGCTAGACTTGTGATTGGGGTGGTAGGGCCTGTTATCACTGTTCTGTGCCATGTTATGGGGAGCTGAGGGGACCTGGCCTATTACGAGAGTGCTGGGCCCTGTTATGGGGGAGCTGAGGGGAGTCGGGTCTGTTATGGGTAAGCTGAGGGGACCTGGCCTGTTACGGGGGTGCTGGGTTTGTTACACAGGTACTATTCCATGTTATGGGGAGCTGAGGGGACCTGGTGTAATGGGGGTTCCGGACCCTRCTAGGTCCAGCAAGATTTCCTGAGTTATGGTTGTATCTACTTGCAGTGGAATGAAGGTCCCAGAGAGGCTGAGGGATACCTGTCTTTGGAGGTTTTTAAGAACAGGCTGAACAAAGCCCAAGCAGCCCTGTCTCAATTTAAGTGCTGACCCTGCTTTGTGGAGGAAGCTGGGCTAGAAATGCCCAGCATTTATTTGTACTTGAGGGGCTATGCAGGCATGTTCAGGGTGGCCCAGGGCATGAGGACAGGTTACCTACTCTCAGTATGGCATGGGCAGCCTTTGGAGAGCAAAGGGCTCCTGGCCCAGTTCTCTCCTACCCTGGTAGGTAGGGGTGGAGGAGATGGGTTGGGAGCACGCTGAGCATTCGCTGGGAAGGGACTCCAATGCCCCAAATGTGCAAAGCCACCCAAGTGGATTTGAGGTGGGGCATGGGGGGTGCCTTGCATATGAATTTGTTGGCACTGGGCACAGGCAGTCTTCCTCGCATACCAGAAAGSTGCTGACATTCTGCCTGGATTCGGCCTCGGTGTTTCTTGGTGATCATCACAATTTGTGACTCGGGTAGAAACAGCACTTACAGAGACCAGTCCGCTCCAATTCAACACATTTATTATCAAAGACTACAAGGGATTATAGCAAATCACCACACTTGGCCAACTGCAGGARTGTCAGGTCCTTGGAGTTCCAGATGTGTTGTGGGAACTGTGGAGCAAACACTCCACACTCGCCTACCCATCTATCTCCTTGCTCACTGGTATAATCTGAGACAGTTGCACATTCTCTATAGCATTACACAATTCACAACTGCCTGTATTGATAGCAGAAAAACTAAGATCGCACACTGACAATTGCTGCTGAAGCTGCAAAATGTATCATTCTTGAAATTGGCTCTTAATGACTAGAAAATCACAAAAGCAGATGGCTTGGCTAAGAGCCAGAGGAAATTTAGCTGGGCCCAGGCACCTGAGCAGGAATGGGACGTGGAAGGCTGGATACACCTTAACACATGAAATACACCTAGTTACATGAGTTAAATCACTCAGTCCACACAGATACTAACTGCTTTAGCAACTTCAAAGACAGAAAGTTAGTTGATTATATATAAATGAACAGTAATCTCCAGACAAAATAGCACAGGTCCCCACAGCTGTTGAACTGCTCTCAGATACCACAGTTCTCTCTTTAAGTGGAACAAGTATTTGCTGCAAGGAAGCTATTTTTTGGCGGTACCATTTTCTCATAACAATTGATAAGATTGGCACTTCTAATGTCGTCTTTACTCTTCATCTGGTACTTGATCTTGGCCATATGACTGCTTGCTGCRGTAATGCTTTTCTTTTTGCTCTAGCACAAAACTGAATTCAATGTTTGTGGAAAGAAGGGAAGAAAACCTTGTCAGGAAGCAATGGAACTGAGCAGGAAGAAGGGGCAGGAGTAGCACCCCTTGTTTCACCTAAATCTCTGAGCAGTTAGTTTTCTTTTCATGGCTTGAGAACATGATCATARTAATATTTTGTGGATATACATGTATTACATTAATCTAAAACGCAGAGTACTTGCAGTTCTTCCTTCATATCAACTTAGCCTAAAATTTGTCCAGTTCAGAGAGTGCTTCCTGCTTTGTAACTTTGTTCCATTGATAAGGTATTTCTCCTCTGCCTTGAAATTTCTTATTGTAGTGTTGTTCTAGCTGTGTCCTGAAATGACACACAAACCATTTCCAGTACAATTGCATAGATGAATCAGGTAGAATTTTCCAAGTAGAATAAGGATGCCCCGCATCCCGGTATTTTTTGTAAGGAATCCACGTGTCTTCACCAATCCTAAATGTACAATCACTTGCAACACTACTAGTACAAATGTCAATAACTAGATTGTCTGTTTTATGCCAATACTGCCCTGTCAAAGCCTCAGGACGATGGAAAGCAAGTTGATGGTCTCCATCATGTTTAGACAAAGTGTTTGTGCAAACAGACCCACAAAAGGGACACTGCTCCCAGCACCCTGCAAACTGCTCAGCCAGTATTGCATGTGGCTGCGTTTCAAATGAGCTCATATCAGCATTAGCAAACCCTTGCTTAAGTTCATCTTGCAGGAGAGCCAATTTTTCTATCATGGCGTTATTCAGGAACTSTATGTCTGTTATCCTGAGATGTTCAATGCCTTTCAGGTCCTTTCTAGGCAAGTTTAGCACCTCTCTAAGTGTGCTGCAGAATTCATCCAGCCAAAGAAAGATTTTGTCATTTCTGTTCTTTCTATCTTTGACAACTCTGGTWGATGTAAAAACAGCTGACTGAATGTTTTCATAGTAATGAGTAAGAGAGTCATTTAAGAACATCTCCAGCCTCCTATTCTTATCTAAACAGTACTCATCAACACGTTTCTTCACATATTCCTCAAAAAAATCTTTTGGGAAATAAAAGTAGTGCTGGAATTTCTCAAAATTTTCCTCTTGTGCCAGGTATTTCAATATGCAAAGCTCCAGATGACACCTATTGTTACGAAAATCTGGGACTTTAACCATCATGTCTTGAGCTATGGAAAGAGCTGTCTTCTCATAGATTGCCTGGCAAAGAGCTGGAGAAATCTTACTGCACAAAAAATCAGCAAATGTTGTGATAGAAGTTGCTCCTTGACAGGAAATCTGGAAACATTTAAAGAAATCTTCTCTCTTACTTTCTAGGTAGATGGCTGGATCATTTGCTTTTTTGAATGCTTCATGCATCTCTTTAAACCTTTCTGCTGCCATTCTGCACAGATACAGAGAAAAATCTATTCTGTAATCTTTATTAAAACTATATTTCGCATTGCTAGGGACAGAGTTTATACCGTTCTGTACTTCATTCAGTATTTCATGAATAAAACTTCGACTGTAATCCATTTTGTCCTTCTCTTTCTTATCAATATTTGCCTTCACACATGCCATAATGTTATCTGTAATGCGATATATGTGGCTCACCTCAGCATCATCTAGACTGGTAGGCAAGATGCCCCAAGTTTTTTTCTTAATGACATGTTTCTGCAAGTCAACAGAAAATGTGTGCTTTTTGGAAAATACCTTGATTCTTGCTGCTACATTAGGCTCCTTAAAATGTTCTAGAAGGACATCTTCCATATCAACATCAATATTAATCTTTTCTGGAGGTGGAGCAGCAGAGGATACTTCAGTAACCCAGATGAGCCAGAGAGCATCAAAATTCTTTCTGAGTTCTTTTTCACTTAATTCCTGGCCTTTTAAAGATAAAGCCATCTCCCTGCTCCTTTTCAGGAGCTCGTTTTCATATTGTGACTTCCTTTCATCCAGTATACCCTGATTCTTCTTTAATTCAATAAGTTTTTCACATTTCCTTCTAGTTTCAGCAAGAAGTGACTCTTTTAGTTCCTTCAGCTTCAATTCAATGTTGGATTTCCACTGAACAAGTATCTCACACTCTTTGTCTTCACTGAAATACTGTTCCAATTCTTTCATGATGGCGGCATTTTTCTTTCCTGCTGGTTTTTCAAGGTGTTCTGTGGTGATCCTCTGCAATTCCCCATTCCGAATTCGATTGTCCAGTTTCATTTGCAAATCCAGGATGTGACTTCTCAGCTGCCAGGTCCACTGGCTAAATACCGTTTCCAGTTTCTTGTATGTGGCAATTTCCACAGAATTCTTGAAGCTAAAAACAAAATTTTCATTTAGCAAGGCATTCCACAAGTCACTAATACGAACTTTCAAGCTCGAGAGCCTTAATATGCTGCCCTGTGATTCCTTCTTGGCAGCTTGGAGAATTTTACTCTTTAACTCTTGCACGTTTTGGCTGTAAGTGGGGTTAGGTGGTGCCATTGGTGGGTTTCCTTCCCAGAGGTGAGCAAAGTAATGAATGTGGGTGTTCACGTCAAAGCGGATGACATCGCTGAAGCAGGTGGCATCACAGAATTCCTGCTGGGCAGCTGTCAGTGTCATTTTGTCCAGCTTTTCCTGCAGGCGTCTTTGTCCTTCCATGTTTTGCTCCTTTGCAGTTATTTCTCCAACGTTTTGGTGCACAAACAAGCAGCTTGGGGAGAGATTGACTTGCTTCATCCGCAGAAAAGCCTGCACAGCTATCTGCAGGACATCTTGCATTTCTGAAGGATTTTCTCCAAAGATATTGATCAGAGTCATGTTGCCGATGCCAATGACAAAGGTGGCTAGCTCATTGTCATGATTAAGTGACTGTTTATTGGCCACCTCTATGGCACGAAGTCCTTCTGTGTCAACGATCAGCATGTAATCAAAGTTCACATCCTGTTGGAGTTTCTCGTCCACCTTAAGCAACTGCATAAACGCTCCGCGGGTGCACCTCCCCGCACTGACATTAAACTGAAGACCAAACATGGCATTGAGCAGGGTTGACTTCCCTGTGCTCTGGATGCCAAGCACTGAAAGAACGTACACTCTTTTGTCCCCTAGCTTTTCAATTAATTTGTCAAAGATTGCCCCGATCCATTGTAATGGTACATAGGAAGCATCACCATCCATCAGTTCAATTGGATACCCTGAAACCATCAGATCAGCTGCAATTTCAGGTAGTTTGTAAAAACACTCATCTTTTGAGTTCATTGAGTTTAGAGCTTCATGAATCTGCCCTACCTCTCTCAAAATGTGCTCAAGACCAATGGATGAATCATTGATTTCATTTGAGAGCGCTTCTAACTTATTCATCAATAGAGTTTTCAGATTGTTTTGTTCATTACTTTTCTTTGTTGCCAGGATTTGATGCCATAACTGATGATATGCTTTCTTAAGTTCCTCAAGACGGTCAGAGGTCAAGTCATCCATAAAGACCTTCATCCATTGCAGGAAGTATTTCTTGGTATCTTCTGACTCTGACTGGAGAAAGCTAAGGACTGATTTCATCAACTGATTGAGGGGGAACGCTCTATCCAGTTGCTTTCTTCGTATTGCAGACTTCTCTGACTGAATTTGGCTCCGATGATGTTCTATGCTCTTGTTCCTTTTTTCCTGCAAACGGGTGAGCTCTTTGTCCTTTGTACACCATGTGTACCATAGTTTTCCTTGAAGGGGCAATAGCTGTGATTTAATCTCAGACAATTTCTCTTTTTTCAAGAGTTGCACCAATGTCTTCGCCTTTGCTTTGGCTGTCACACACTCTTCTGCATCTTCATCAATAATGAATCCATACTGGCGAGCTATGTCCTGACAGGCATCAAGACTTAAAAGGTTGTTTGACCCTGCTAGTAGGTCTCTGATTGTTTTTATCAGTTCACCTATTAATTCTGCTTCATTTCTGTTCTTGATGCCTATTTTTATGTTCTGACTAGATCGGCTAGGTGCAACATTCTCTTTCTCAGTTAAAAGACAAATAAAAGGCTTTTGAGACTGCCACAGGTCACGTAAAATTTTCATACCTTTCTTGTCACTCTGATCAGACTCAGATAAGAGAACCACATTCACAGAAGATATCTCCTGTAAAAACTGCAATTGTGGATCATGGTCTTTTGCATCTCCATGCAGATTACAGAAAGCAACACAGCAGTCAAAAGTGTCATCATTTTTTCCACTGGGACAGTACCAAGAGATCTCCACAACACCTTTCATCAGAAGACAGTCTTTGGTGCTGCCTTTGCAGTGTCGATGGAAGAAAGTGTCGTGTTTGTGTTTATTCAGCAGAGCATTCAGGATCTGYGACTTGGAAGAGGAAGGAGAACTCCCAATCCGTATGAAGGACACAATGGGTGTGTCTGCCTGATAAATCAGTTTGGTTTTGTGACTCTTAATTGTGGTCTGCTTTCCCAACTTTTCCATGCCTTTCCAGCTCTTTTTAATTTGGCTGAGGGACCAGAGAGGGAACTCTATCTGTGAGGTGCATGGATTTGGTACTAGGAGGGGAAGCGCAAACTGGCAAAAAGCGAGCTTTGTTGAAATGTACTGTCTCATGAAATCATCAGCACAATGAAAAATTGCCATCTGGAGGTCCATGGGGTGCACATGACTTTCTCTGTTTGCAGACTTAGTGGATCCTTCACCAAAATCAGTGAAAAAATCATCAAAGGTGTCAGAGGGTTTGTGCTCATTTTCTGGGATTTTTTTTTGTGTTACTTCCTGGTTACTTCCATCTTTGCAAACTAGGTATCTCACCTGATAATCCACCATTAATAGCTTTTGCAAGAAATAAAATGGTAGTTCATTGTCCTTGCTGGGCTGGCTGTCATGTAAAGATATCTTGTGTATTAGGTGGAAATCTTCTGTCCCCATTTTTCTTGGATAGTAACTTTCTAATCCAAGGCGCCTGAGTAAATTGAGGAACTCCAGGGTTGCAGATACTTCATTTATTTTGGATTCACTGCAAGATTTCTGCTCAGATTTTGATATAGATTGACTAGAAGGTTTTATTCCTTGAAAAGTGTCTTCCATGTCTTTGATTATATTGTGTTTTTTCAGATCATCTAATGTGTCATCCAAGCATCCACTGATAAAAGAATGCAAGTCTTTTTCCAGCATCTCCCAGTCTTTGTTTGCATTGTGCTTTTCAAGGAGAGTTTTTATCTCTGTGGACCATGAATTTTTCATTTGATCTTTCATGACAACTAAACGGTCATGCTTCTGCTCAAGAGATAGCTCTTTATATTTGGGTGTTACAGTTAGACCCGTCAGCAGCAGGAAGGCCTGAGCTCTGTAAACATCCTGGTCTTTGAGACTCAGATATTCTTTATGTGCAGTTTGCATTTCCTTTATAATGTAATTAATTTCTGGACATCCGAGGAGGTACTGGAAAGTGTTGCTTTCCACTTGGTATCCTGTGCTAGTCATAACTAAAATCACTAACAGTTCTATGTCTTTCTGCCCCCTGTCTTGGAGAAACTGGAGTAAGGAATAAACAGATAGGCTTATGGCCAGAGTGGCTTTTATCTTTGCTTCATGAATAGCAGATGCAGAGGCTGCTGGTGCATAGGTAACTTCCTGGATGTAATCTTTCATTTGCAGCAGTGTCTTACTGAGATCTTCAAAATCAGAAATATTGGGAGTTTCAGGAATTGTGTGCTCAGTGTGAAAGATCCATTGCATAATAAAAGAAGTCCTAGGAAAATCCTTAACAGAATACACATGAGGATCCAGCAGGCACCTCAGCAGAGATTTGATATACGAGGTATTTTCCGAAGGTGACTTCTGGCAAGACAAAACGGTATTTACCAGAAACTCCTGCAGTGCTTTGTCTGACAGGCACATATTGATCCAGACACTATGATTTTTTGTTTTTTCATTCAGATTCTGTTTGAAATCTATCAACATGAGTAATTTGTTTTCATCCACTGTGGCCTCCCAGGCCTTCACTGCCTCTAGGAAAGCTCTGGTCTCTTCCATTGCACTGACTAGTTCCTCTCCAAACAGCATGCTGACCTTGTGATTAGTTAGAGCTTCATATGCAGCCCGGAGGTTGCTACTCATTCGATGAGCAGATTTAAAATCGTTGCTGTGGTTAGACAGGACTACATCCCACACTGGGATCAAATGAAAGCCTCGGTCAATAACACACCAAGTTTTGTTACTAGTTACTATCCCAGATTTCCACTGAGCAAAGGAATCCACATCTGATGGGCCTCCTGTTTTGGTCACAAATAGCTGAATTGTTTTCTGTGCATCTCTTCCATCTCTTCCCTGAAATGATGCCTCAGAACTGTATTTTGAAATATCAGCGCTCAATCCTGCACTGACACAAAAGCCACTATAGCTGGCCTGTATGTAGCCATTCAGTGCTTCAGATGCTTGTCTTTTCATTTCTTCCTGCTGCTCAGCCCTGAACCCTTCTGTAGATGCTTTCCACCAGAATATTCCCCCAAAGTGTAGGGGGCCCTGGTTTACGTGGGACCCAAATCTCCTGAAGAAGCTCCCACACCTGCTTTTCAGCATGTCGATCCTGTTTGCTTCCTCAGTGATGCTCAGAAGTTGCTCAATGTCTTGCAGCTCCTGCAGGGCCGCATCCGAGAGGCGAAGCTGATGCTTTTGGAAGTAGCAGGAGGCCAGAGGGATGTACTGGTACTTAGTGGTGCAAATGTATGCCTGCTCGGAGCATGACTGGTGAGTTTGCTCTGACTGTGAGGAGCTGCTGTAATCTACACCACCTTCAACACTATAACCCCAGAACCCGGCTTTGGCTGCAATGCTGAGGCTGAACCCCAGCTGCTCCATGGACTTGGTAAAAGTGGCTTCTGCTGAAGAGGATGAAAACTCTTTCTTCTCAAGCAGTGACCCTTGTTCTGGACCAGTGAGCTTGAATCCATCAGGAATGTTGATGAGCTGCTCTCGCTTTGCCAGCATGTCTGCAAGGCTGTTAGTTCTGTAAATGCCYTGCAGAGCCAGTCCCCCTGATGCTCGCCTCAGGACTTCCTTATCGGAGACATTCTCACTCCTACCCACTGATTCCTCCTGCTGTTCCAGTTGCTTTTGTATCCTCTCCAACCCCTCCACTAATGTCTTCTCAGGTAGTGTCCAGAGCTCTTGAGGAATGTCCAAGGCTTTCCAGAGCACCTCCTCTTTCTTTCTTATACATTCCTTGCTGTGGCTGCTGCTTTTCTGCATTTCTTTCAACTCTGTCAGGGCTAACTTGGCTGCTTCTTGCCTCTGTTTTGTCATCTCCAGGCGCTGCTTCTGCAACTCCTCAACAGTTGTCTTCTTGTCTGTTATTTCCAGCAGTTGTTGGAGCGCCTTTTTCTCCCAGGGATATTGTACTTCACATTCCAACTTAAGGTAGTCTTCATATTGCAGATGTTTCAGAGCTTCTCTGGACTTAACCCCCAGTATCTCCAACAGTTTTGGGAGCCAGTATTCTGCATCCAGTCCTTCTTTCTCACAGCTTTCCACCAGTAACTTTTTGGCTGCATGTTCCTTTTCAGCATCATCTGTTCTGCCCTCCTGTGAATCCATGGCTATGAAAGAGGAAAACATACTTTTGTCACGCAAACCTGATAATTCTCCCAATTCAGCTGAATACTGAAGAGAATTCTTCAGTGAATAAAACTTAATATGTATTCAGCTCTTCTCCCACCTGCTACACTTTCTTACTGATCTTTTCTAGGTGTTAAGTGTTAGTACTTGTTACTGTACTCCTTGACCTTTCAGAGCCTTTAATATTAGCCTGTACTTTACAGTCATTGTATATTTGGAAAATACAGTTAATGGATATGAGATCTGATCCATCTCACCCTACAGCAGATGCTCCTTTTGGTCAGATGGTTGGCTCTCCAGATGATAAAGGGAAATTCAACCAAGACAGCACACCATCACACATCAGGCTTAGTCGACAAGGCAGGGTTGTAAAGATGCAGATAGGGACCACCTCAAGAATTCAAGAATAAAAACAGCAAGATGGAAATTTACAAAATCCTAAAGGAGAAAAACAGGCAGTCAGGAGATGGCAACCCATGAATATCAAGGATTCATTGCAGGGAGCTATGGAAGCCAATCCTTCTCTACCCTCTCATAGTATATGTGTTGCACTCCATGACTGCCCAACCATCAGAGACTCGTCAGTGGCTTTTGGGGGTCTGAGAAGACTAGCATTTAGCCTGGGAGCTAAACCCAGATACCCATTGTGTACATTAGAATTACTTTATATTTGCAAAGTGTGAATCTCCTGCTTGCAGTCTCTTTTGCATACAGCAAAAGGTGCCCCAAAAGAATGACCTAGGACAGGACTATAAGGTTTGTATGCTGTAGCATCCTCAAGGATAGGAAGACCAAGCCTGGCCATGATTTCAAAGCTCAATCTGACAGTAATTTAAAAAGGATCCCCCCAAATAGGGATCCTTCCACAATACCAGAACACTTGCTGATCTCTGAAGTACTGGTTTTACTGCCACTAATTTGTGGCTGCTGACATGGAAGGGCTCAGGCCTGCTTCCTCATGAAGTGAAGATAGGACAGGGTATGAAGGATGCAAGTAGACTGGCCTGTAAGGCCAGGGCCTGGAGACCAACGGAAAAGGTCTGGCTCCAGACATGAAGCCTTGGGTGCCCAAATCACCTCTCTGTGCCCCAGTTTTTTCAGAATGAGCCAGATGACCTGGGAACACACTGTCTCTTTTCCTAGCCTCTCAGGTGTTGTTTTTTAGAGCATGAGACTGGGAGTAGGAATTATGTACCCGGGGTCGTGACAGGAGTGTCTTGAGGGAGCATGAAACCTGCTGGGACAGTTTTAGAGGAACATCTCAGGCCAGGTGTACGAAGGATGTGCTAGTCAGTGTCTGCTCTCTGGTTTCAGGCTCATCTGGTTTCAAGCCAAAGGCTGGACATGGGAGCCTGAGGGAACAGTGTTGACAATACAGCAATGTGTGCCCTGTTTTACTACTGGACAGATCGTGATCTGCCCACTGTGGAAGCATTGCCAACTGCATCTACAGCTCCTGAGGAGAGGGAGAGAAACACCCACATGCATTTTGAAGTTCTGGGATGGTTTCATTAGAGAATGGATCATTAGAAATGGAAAACTGAGAGGAGAATGCAGTAGCTACAGGAATTTCTGCTTTACCAAAACCGGTACTTATATATTTCTTTAATAATAAGAAAGAAACTGAGTCTAACTGTGTTGGTACATGGGAAGAATCACTAAGCATATTTATGAAATAAATCAGGATCACTTCTTTTGTTGGTACAGTGACAAAAATCCTGGTATTATGGGTGGGACTAGTGTCTGCCAGAGTATTTATGCCCCATAGTAGTAGTCTACGGGTGCAAATTTGCCCATAGAAAATAAGGGAAATGGTGTAACTAGCAGCAAATACAGTAGACAAATAGAGACCTAGCATGGGAAGTCTTTCACCCCATTTTAAACTGTATAGTGTAGGTATCTCCATGGGTACTAGTCACACTGGTCTCCCTTCAACGGCAATGGAAAGGAATAGCCATATCAAGGATGCTTTTCCTCAGCTCTTCCCCAGAGGAACTGGACTCTGGAAGTGCTTGTGTCTTTGAAGGGACCATAACATGAAACAGAGTAATTTGGGTGGAGATACTTAGATTCTAAGAGAGATGAATCCCACCATAACATTTTAAGCAAGAAATGCAAAAACTTCAAGGCTTGGGGAAAGAATAGGATGTCCCACAAATGCAGCACATTATCAAAATACTGCCACATTTTCTAATGCACAGATCTGGGAGGCTGGCAAGACCATTCAAGCTGCCTGCACAGGTCAGTCTGGGGACAGGTCTCTTGTTAACTGCACCATGGCACACATTGTTAATAGAATCATAGAATCAGTAAGGTTGGAAGGGACCTCTGGAAATCATCTAGTCCAACCTCCCCGCTCAGCAGGGTCACCTGGAGCATGCAGACAGGGTGGCATCCAGGCAGGCCTTGAAGATCTCCAGAGAAGGAGACTCCACAACCCCTCGGGGCAACCTGTTCCAGTGCTCCATCACTCTCACAGGGAAGAAATTCCCCCTCACAGTCAGGTGGAACTTCCTGTGCTTCAATTTCTGCCCATTGCCTCTTGTCCTGTCACATGGGACAACTGAAAAGAGTTTGTCCCCATCCCCTTCACACCCTCCCTTCAGGTACTTGTACACACTGATCAGATCCCCCCTCAGCCTGCTCTTCCCCAGGCTGAAGAGGCCCAGCTCTCACAGCCGTTCCTCACAGGGCAGGTGCTCCAGCCCTCTGATCATCTTCATAGCCCTACGCTGGACTCTCTCCAGTAGCTCCAGGTCTCTCTTGGACTGGGGAGCCCAGAACTGGACACAGGACTCGAGATGAGGCCTCCCCAGGGCTGAGTAGAGGGGCAGGATCACCTCCCCCCACCTGCTGGCAACACTCTTCCCAGTGCACCCCAGCAGACCACTGGCTTTCTTGGCCACAAGGGCACATTGCTGGCTCATGGTCAACTTGTCATCCACCAGCACTCCCAGGTCCTTCTCTGCAGAGCTGCTCTCCAGCAGGTCAGCCCCCAGCTTGTACTGGTGCCTAGGGTTATTTTTCCCTAGGTGCACGACTCTGCACTTGCTCTTACTGTTTCTGCACCCCTATTAATTTTGACAGAAATATGTCACAGAAAAGGTTATTTTCAATGATTTTCCCCAAAGTTCACATTTTAGCTTCCCACACTTCAGAACGTGGACCCAAACACACATTTCCTCCTGAAGGTTTCCTAGTTTTGTCTTTTCCTCATCACAGAGCCTCTGCTTTAGGATACTTGTGCATAAACTGCCTACATGGACAGCAGTAATGAACTTGAACAAGTAAGTGAAAGTATGAGCAAAACCAGAACCAGTAAATGAAGCAATCCTGCAAATGAGATGGAGGACTCTGAACTTCAGCTTCCATCCATGACCACCCACTGTTATGGAAAATGCTGTCCTTTCCAAGTAAAGGCAAATTAGGGCTGACTCTCTTCATTTGCTGGAATGCTAAAAAATGCAGCAGTTAAGTGATCACAGTAAAATATCTAGCTCAATGTGGTTTTTGCAAAAGTATAGTAGAAGAATCAGGTGCCACTGGATGAGGAGTCACCACGTGTTGATAGTCTGCAAATCTTGTACAAAGCAGTATTCTCAATCCCCATTTTTATCTATTTTTTATTTTTCAGGGAGTGTGGGAGTATTATACGGTAAAAAATACTTTCAGAACTCCCTTGGCTAAATATCGGTCTATTTATTTTTGTATGCTTTTCCTGGCTTCTCGGGGAATCAGATACTGTGTTATAGCTTGCAGAGTTTGTCCCTTTGTTTTAAGGATCACAGGTTGGGCTGAAACTGATAATTCAATGCCGATACTGGTTTTACTTCACAGTGCTCTTGATACTGACTTTAACACTTTGGGTACTTTCACCCTGGGGTTCAAACTTTCGGTTATCACACTCATCCCTATAATTACTAAATCCATTCCCTCAGACAGTAAGCACAATTCTACATCTAGGATTTGCAAAAGATCTCTTTCCAGCAAACATGCTGGAGATACTTCAGCTAATACTGTGATGGAATGACTGGCTGGGCAGAGGAGGATGTTGTCTACATTGACTTCAGCAATTCAATGTCCTCTCTGTTGACTTGCCAGCATGGCCCCTAGCATGAGGGGGYGCAGGCCAATGTGTCTGGCCTCAATCCATCCCCCGGCAGGGGCAGGGGCTAGCCCGGGGCAGGGCAGGTTGGACGCGTGGACGGTGAGGTGGATTGAGAACTGTCTGAAAGGCAGAGCTCAGAGGGTCGTCATCAGTGGCGTGGAGTCTAGTTGGAGGCCTGTGGGTAGTGATGTGCCCCAGGGCTCAGGACTAGGTCCCATCCTGTTCAACTTCTTCATCAAGGACCTGGATGAGGGGACAGAGTGCCTCCTCAGCAAGTTTGCTGCTGATCCTAAACTGGGAGGAGTGGCTGATACTCCATAAGGCTGTGCTGCCATTCAGAGAGACCTGGACAGGATCTTATCAGTGTGTACAGATACATTAAAGGGCGAGAAGTGTCAAGAGGATGGGGCTGAACTCTTTTCAGTGGTGCCAAGCAACAGGACAAGAGGCAATGGGCACAAACTGAAACACAGGAAGTTCTGCCTGAATGTAAGGAAGAACTTTACTGTGAGAGTGACAGAGCCCTGGAAGAAGTTGCCCAGAGAGGTTGTG
Source organism: Rhea americana (assembly GCF_003343005.1). Classification (NCBI taxonomy): domain Eukaryota; kingdom Metazoa; phylum Chordata; class Aves; order Rheiformes; family Rheidae; genus Rhea; species Rhea americana. Next base: position 561,638 of record NW_028186477.1, on the reverse strand, counting down.
GAGTCTCCTTTTCTGCAGATATTCAAAACTTGTCTGGATGCGATCCTGTCTAACACGCTCTAGGTGACCCTGCTTGAGCAGAGGGGTTGGACTGGATGCTCTGCAGAGGTTCCTTCCAACCTCAACCATTCTGTGATTCTCTGTGATTCTATTAAAACAAATTTCCTCCATACACTTTTGTTTCCTGTTGTTACTAAGAAGTCTTTACTGAATTTTATTTCCCTTCCCTTCCCTTCCCTTCCCTTCCCTTCCCTTCCCTTCCCTTCCCTTCCCTTCCCTTCCCTTCCCTT
>NW_028186477.1:542785-561268 GCF_003343005.1 Rhea americana | reverse complement strand
TCCCCTTCCCCTTCCCCTTCCCCTTCCCGTTCCCCTTCCCCTTCCCCTTCAGTGATTCCATGTATTAATACTCTTATCTTTCGTTTTGGATCCCTTTTGGGGTAAAATTTAAAAGACATGACGTAGCTCCCATCTCCACTAAAAATTCAACTTCTTGTCCCTCTGCTTTTCCTACTGTATGTCCCTTCTGATCCAATTGAATGCCCCACAAACTAAAAGTCCCTAATTCTTATCTCCCCCAGGAGATGTCAGAACCTCCTTCCTCTAGTCACTGTGATTGATTTCTTTCCTGCACTAACTCTTCATTCTGATAATTTCCTTCTCTAATCAGGCAATGCGGCCAAAGGGGCATTCCCGTTGTGTTTTAAATTCTCACAATACCAAAGCTCTCTCCCTTCGTTCAGTTCTAGATTTCTTCCCTTGTTTCCTGGCCTCAGCCCGAACCCTGAGCTTGGCCTCTTCCTCAACCCCCTTCACTTGCAGATTCCTTGCTAGGGCCACTGCCAGTAAATTTACTTCCTGTTCTTTTGCTTTTTTTCCTTTCTTTCACTGGCTGAGCCTTCTATTTTTCTGTTCACCCATCATAAACGAATACTGCTACACTTAAAATCTTTTGTAGAGTTTCCCCTTGCCAGCACCGCTCAGCATCCTCTCTTCACCTTGGCATTTTGCTTCCCCACAAACCTAGGTCACCAGGGTGCCAGGGTGGTTAGCAAACACATGCAGCACAGGACAGGGGTGGGGTGGGGTGGCCCTTCCCATTCCCCTGGCTGTAAAGCAGCAGGATTAGCTAGCACATTAGAGGTCATAGGATGGAGTCCAGCAGCCAGTAAAGAAGATGGAGGAGGAGGAGAAGGATCGACAGGTAGATTGTCAGGCATATAAAATGGAGCAGAAGTTTTTGGAGCCAGTCCGGGGTACAAGTATCTGCCCACGCAAATGTTATCTTTGTCAGGGTACTTTTTCCTGTTCCCTCTTGGCTCTAATGCTCCTGTGCCTGTGCCCAATTATCCCAACACACCAGTAATACGTTTGAGCGGGACACCTATCTTTTAGACAATATCACAGGAAAGTTTATTCTTCCTGATCAAAAGTCCTTGCGGAGGCCACTGTTGTGCTGGATTACCATCTTTTGTTGCAAATGGCCAGTCTTCCTGGCATAACATAACGGCGCGTTCTTTTGACAAGCCAGCTAGTCCTCAGTCTTTTTCCAGTTTTGCCGTACCTCAGGTAGGGGCGTCCCCTTCTTTACGCAGGCACGTTTCCCATCGCCTAGTGCGCCTTACGCTGATCCGGCTGTGCACCTTTTGAAAAGCTGCAGCAGGGGAGGGACTCAAACTCACCCCGTACTTCCTCCGGAGAGGGACTTGAACCCCCTCTGAAGGTTTTCTTTCTGAGATAAGGCCTGCTTTGGTACCAGGAGCTTGAGAAACAAAACCTGCTCTCAGGGCTGGGGCAATGTTAATTATTGTGGTCTGGAATTATCTCCTTCTCGTCTGGACCTCGAGAAACAACACCTGCTTTCAGTGCTGGTGTACTGTTAATCACTGCGGACTGGAATCAACTCCTCCCTTCTCTGGGGTCTCTCCTTGGGACCACCACTGCGAGAGTAAAGCAGTCTTTCACAGGCACCCAAACTCCTTCCTTCAGTGCTGAAGAGTGCACAAGGCAGCTAGCCTGCGGCTGTGGGTGTTTGGCCACTCCCCACCCCATGACTGTGGGTGCAATCGACATAACGACGATGAAGGAGAGTTGAACCCTGCAGAAGCCAAAAGCTAGGGACTGCAACTGCGTGAAGAGACCAGAAACTGGCCTAGCAACCCCAGCTCCACTTCCCCCTGAAGGGTATAAATAGGTTGGCCGTGGAGGCCGTCTTCGGCTCTTCGTGAGTAACAGCGAGTCTGCCAACTTGCAGAACCTCTCGGGATGAGTACACCCTCCCGCAGTTACGTTGAGTGTACATTGGCCACCGAGGTAATGGTGAGTGAGATGAATGAGAATTGGTTTGCCTCATTCATTCATTTGCGTATTTATAATTAGTGTAAGTTAGCTAGCTTTGTCTGTTTACTAAGTAGTTGCCATTAGCATAACTTTTAGTGTAATTAGAAAATAAGAATTCTAGTTGAGCTAAATTTTAAGAATTTTTGCTTTGTACCATTGCAACTTGTGCAGTAAATTTTGATTTTTGGGACAAGTTCTGGAGTTGCGGAGTAAATCTCGTTCTCCCCTCTAACCTCTCCTCTCTCATCCCACACAAAACCCACGCAGTCCGGGACCATAAAGTAATCGATTGTCCCACAACATTTCTGGTACCAGGAGTGGGGCATGGCTTGACAAGATGGGGATTTTGGAAGGACATTTATGGAGGCATGGCATCCCTAAGCTTACCTCTTGTTTGTTAGCAGGAGGTGCTGAGAAAAGATGTTTGTTGAATCAGTTAGACAAGAAAGAAAAGTGTATTAAGCATGTGGAGGCACGGACCACCGTTTTGGAAATTCGGTTGCAGTCTCAGAAGACAACTGCGCAGAATGACGCACTTTGAATTCAGCAGTTGGAGACTGCGGCCAAGAGTATGCTGACTCGGCAGCTAGCGTCTAGAGGAAGAACTCCAGATCCTTTGACGTTTAGGGCTCTAGTCTAAGCTGGTCCTGAGGATTGGGAGAGAGATACTTGGTTTGACTCTGATCTGTCCAAACCCTTGGATGATGAGAACTCTGTGAGTGAGACCATTCCAGTGAGGCCTGTGGTGAAGTGGGAAACCACAGGTGGGTGAGGGGCTCCATCTTGCACAATCATGAAGACTACTAGCTATGATCCAGAGGCATTGGTTAAGGTAGCTGATCAGTATAGCCATAAGCCTGGAGAGTCCCTCTAGAGTATACGACTCGTGTGTTGGAGGATGGGGGCTATCGCATTCTTCTCTTAGGTTTGCCGGTCTCAGGGAACTGGGGGCCAGGGGTGTTTCTGTCTGGCACTCAGTGGGATACGGCGCCCATTACCCACTGTGTAGCAGTCTGGTGCAGTGGTGTGCCTTGTTTAGAGAGAGGCAAGGCAGCCTGTCTGCCGGTAGGAACAGTGGAAGGAATTAACCTGAGGATTTCTAAGAGCATCTGTGGAGCAGTTGTGTGAGCTGAGAGCGTTTGGCTGGGGCCCTTCAGGGAATATTCCCCTGCATTGCCCTATGGAAGCCCATGTCTCCTGGAGGTGCCCAAACCTATAGAGGGGTATAGGGAGGGCATTGGGGCCCTCAAAGCCACTGGGAAGATGGGGGGATATTGGAGTCTCCAAGGCTTTGGGGTTCCCCAAGCCCATAGGGAGGCATATCTAAGTATCTGAAGGGAGGATGTCAGGAGGATGGGGACAAACTCTTTTCAGTTGTCCCATGTGACAGGACAAGATGCAATGGGCAGAAATTGAAGCACAGGAAGTTCTGCCTGAACGCGAAGGGGGATTTCTTCCCTGTGAGAGTGATGGAGCACTGGTGCAGGCTGCCCAGAGAGGTGGTGGAGTCTCCTTCTCTGGAGATCTTCAAGGCCCGCCTGGATGCAACCCTGTCTACCATGGTCTAGGTGACCCTGCTGAGCAGGGAGGTTGGACTAGATGATCTCCAGAGGTCCCTTCCAACGTTATCCATCCTGTGATTCTGTGAACTGTCCCCATCCAACAGCTGCAGGCATTTCAATAAGATAATAAAGGGGGACCTCATCTAGTATTGCCCACTAGAGTGGTATGTGCTCTGGTGCAATTTTTAATAGATACAGGAGCTCAAATTTCTCGAGCAGTGGTGGAAATATATCTTGGTAGGAGTAGAAGTATGTTTAGGCCTAATATGTGTACATCCCTGTTCCCATGCCACTGGATGTGAAACCATTCAAGGCCTGACCCACTGGTTTGCCAGTCTGCCTACACCAGAGACAATACAATGCAATAATGGCATTCACTTCTCTAACGAGACAGACAAAGAACGAGCCAAAATATATGGAATGCAATGAGTCTTCCATGCTCCTGGATACCTTCAGGCCAGCAGAATGGTAGAGCAAGCAAACAGGTTGCTAAAGTTGCAGCTTCATTTGAAGAATGCCCAGTGGGTGATAGGCTCTGGACATCTGTTAGAATCCTGAGCCAGTGACTTGAACCTGCTGGTATCCCCTTGTCACGGGCTTGTCCACCTGTGACAGAACAACTCTCTCCCCAAAGAAATTTGTGAGAACTTGCAACCAGTGCTGATGTACAAGTACAACTTCCAGCAGTGGAGACCATTGTAACTTGTGCAGTAAATTTTGATCTTTGAGAAAAGTTCTGGAGTCATACAGTAAATCTCCTCCCCCCTCCTCTTCTCCCTCGCGCCACACATGGTCCAACACTGTAAGAGTCAGTTATCCCGCATCAGGGGCCCTTAAGACAAAGAATATAGAAAAGGCAGAGATACTGAATGTCTTCTTTGCCTCAGTCTTTACTGGGAAGACCAGCACTGAGGAATTCCAGGCCCTGGAGATGAGGGAGAAAGCCTGGAGAAACAAAGACTTTCCCTTGGTGGGGGAGGATCGGTTAGGGATCACTTAAGCAAACTAGACATAAACAAGTCCACAGGCCCTGATATGATACACTCATGAGTGCTGAGGGAGCTGGCAGATGTCATTGCAAAGCATCTCTCAAGCATCTTTGACAGCTTGTGGCAATCAGGAGAGGTAATTGATGATTGTAAGAAAGCCAATGTCACTCTAATCTTCAAAAAGGGCAAGAAAGAGGACCCAGGAAATTACAGACTAGTCAGCTTCACCTCTATCCCTGGAAAAGTGATGGAACAGCCCATCCTGGATGTCATCTCCAAGCATATGGAGGAAAAGATGATCAGAAGTATTCAGCATGGATTCCCAAAGGGGAAATCCTGCTTAACCAATCTGATAGCCTTCTATGATGGACTGACTGGCTGGATAGATGAGGGGAGAGCAGTGGACATTGTCTACCTTGACTTCAGCAAGGTTTTTGACACTGGCTCCTATAACATCCTCATTGATAAGTTCAGGAAGTGTGGGTTAGACGAGTGGACAGTGAGGTGGATTGAGAACTGTCTGAATGGCGGAGTTCAGAGGGATGTGATCAGTGGTGCAAAGTCTAGTTGGAGGCTGGTAGCTTGTGGTGTCTCCCTGGAGTCAGTACTGGGTCCACTATTGTTCAACTTATTCATCAAGGACCTGGATGAAGGGACAGAGTGGCTCCTCAGCAAGGTTGCGGCTGATACAAAACTGAGAGGAGTGACTCGGACTCTAAAGGGCTCTGCTGCCACTCAGAGAGACCTAGAAAGCCTGGAGGGTTGGGCAGAGAGGAACCTTATGAGGTTCAGTGAAGGGAAGGGCAGAGTCCTGACCCTGGGGAGAAATAACCCCATGCACCAGTACAGGTTCGGGGCTGACCTGCTAGAAAGCAGCTCTGCAGAGAACGACCTGGGGGAATCCTAGTGGACAACAAGTTGACCATGAGCCAGCAAGGTGCCCTTGTGGCCAAGAAGGCCAATGGTCTCCTGGGGTACATTAGGAAGAATGTTGCCAACAGGTCAAGAGAGGTGATCCTGCTGCTCTACTCAGCCCTGATGAGGCCACATCTGGAGTCCTGTGTCCAGTTCTGGGCTCCCCAATACAATAGAGACATGGAGCTACTGGAGAGAGTCCAGCATAGGGCTACAAAGATGATGAAGAGACTAAAGCATCTCTTGTGTGGGGAAAGGCTGAGAGAGTTGGGACTGTTCAGCATGGAGAGAAGACTGAGGGGGGATCTTATCAACGCATTCTCAGCCCCCAGCCTGCTCTCTCACTACTCATCAGGCGCTGCATTCCCTGCAAGTCCATCCCTGCTTCTTTGTACTGTACCACTCTGCTGCTGGCCTACTTTGTTCTTGCCTACTCCTGAATATCTTTCTCACAGCCCTGAGCTCAGCCCCCTCTCACAGATACCTGCTATATCCCCAGCCTCACTTGTCCAGTCTAGCACTGGAGAGCTGCCTTCCAAACTTGACACCCTGCCCTCATTCAGCAGTCAGCTCCTGGACACAGCCGTGTTTCTAGAACAGTGCCAGGGCACAGGCACAACTCCACAGCCCTCCGTGTGGGACACTGCCAGGCCCTGGGGCATAGGTGGGCTTCAGGCTAGCACACCCAGCCCACGGACCATCACCAGAGAGGGTAGGGTTTTGCCCAGGGAAGGGGCATCCCTAGGGCAGCTGGAATGAGCCCTGGCTGATGGGGAGAGTCTACCAGGCTGGCCGTGACCAGCCTGGCCAGGAGCTTACTGCAGGGAAGGAGCTCCGCAGTGGTTATTTTCCTGGCATGGACAGCAATTCTCCCTTCTTTCAATCCTGTTGCCAGCTCTTGAACCCAAGCTTTTCACCTTTGCTTGTATCAGTCTATCCCTGAAACCCTCTCTGAATCCCTTCTTCTTTCCAGCCTGTTCCTACATGCAACCCTCCTGCTTCAATCACATACTCTCAATCCTGCCCTCACACCACGGGCACCATGATCTTCTCAAACAGACTGAGGAGGAAAAGCTGCTTCCTCCATCCCGCACTCCAGAAAAGACACTCAGATGTTTCGTGTGCTGAAATCCCTTCTTTCCTTCTCTGGCATCTCTCAGGTCCTCAAAAAATGCATTTAATACAAAGTGGAGGACAAACAAGATTCCCAGTGAGTCCTACTTCCTTCCCCACCTTGCCCCAGAGTGCACAGGTAAATAAAAATCATACCTTCTCTCTCCAATGCTCTGCATCTGCAATGTTCTCAGCCCAGCTCAGACCCTTCTTTTATATGGACACAAGTTATCTAGAAAGTAATATCCCCTTCCTGTTTATACAGACTGGTGAAAAGGATCTGTGCTTTCTGGGAAGTGGCACATACGCACGGAGACAGCTTGCGGAAGTGAAACTTGGTAGCTGAGGCAGACAGATGAAGAGCAACAACATCCCACCCTCTGGAGCCCTGCTAGACTTCCTTTCCTGGCTCCTTAGCTTTTCCCACCTCTGTTTCCTGATTGTTTTGGTTGCACAGTGGTGCCAGCTATTGCTGTATGAAACTGGTTGTGTGCTGAGGAAGATCTCCATGTTAAAGGCAGAGACAGCCTTCAGGAATCTGCTGAAAATCTCTCTGATATGCTTCTCTTCCCCTCAGTCCTCCTTTCCCCTTCCAATTTCGTTCAGTAGCATCCTCCCTGGGCCCACTTTTCATCTTGAAATTCTTACAGATTTTGTTCATTCTCCTCAAAAATGTCTGCTTCCCCTTCATTGCGTTATGTCAGTCGTTTCTCTCCAGGTTTCACACCACAGCTGTTCAGCTGAACTCAGCTCAAGGAGGTTCAGCTTGTGCAGCACGGGGTCTCTGCAGTGAGGGGTCCATCTGCCTCCATGGGAGAGCAAGTCCTGGTTGCCTGCCCCGGGGCGAGCTGATTCTTGCTCTAGATTTGGTTGGGCACAGTGGGAGTTTGGAGATGGAGACTAGGTTACACCCTGGTGTGCTTATCTAAGGTCCAAGAACTGGACACCATCTCCAGTTACTCCAGTTCTTTCCACCTAGTTCCCATTCTACAACAGTAGTCTCCTGCGATTCCTTTTCATCTCTCCTCTCCTGTACTGCATCTTTTGTCATCCCAGCCTCAACCTTCTACTCTCCACAATCACTTTTACCACTGTTTTCTGCCTGCTCTGCTCTTCATCCCCTCTCCCTTCACCTCCAACCTTTGACCCTCTGACAACTCTCCATTCTTGTCCCAAAATGAAAGAACAGAGAATCAGGAGGTGGCAGCTTAGCATCATCTAGGATCATTTCTAAAGAATAATGGAAGTCAACCTTTCCTCTCCTGAGTGATGATGGCCCAGCCACCAAAGACTCATCAGGGGCCTCATTGGGGATACTAAGCTGACTAATGCTGAACCAGATCATTATTCCTAGCTGTCTATTGTGTGCAGTAGCAAATAAATAATTTGGTTTTTACTTTTAAGACAAAAGCTTTCAAAGTCTCTAGCCATATGGCAAAATGTGCCTGAACAGAGTGAGCCAGAGACCAAGGGATACAAAAGTCTCAAGCTGCACATGGAGACTGATTTCGAAGAAAGGGAGTTCACCTCCATTAAATGTTAACATCTGCTGTGCAGACGTTTATATCCAGCAAGAGCTGCTCATCACAACTCCCTTCATGATCAGTGGAGAAGGGCAGATGCATGCTCCATCTCCCCTAGAGCAGTGTCTCACAGAGGCAAGGACTGTCCATGTCTCTCCCCTGCCTTCACAGGCAGCTGGGGTGACCAGCTCACCAAAGCCAGTGTGAAGAAACTCCAGCCTTGGCTGCAGAGCACATTGCAGAGGGCTACAGCAGGGTGCTGCTCTCTGCTTCTATCCTTGCATTGGTATGTCATGAGGACTTGTCAGGGTTGCAAGATTCAATCTGCAAGAAGACAAGGAGAAGGAAGCTGCTTGTGGGTTAGGTATGTGGGAGATGAATGTTTAAGCTGGGGCAGGCTGAGGATGGCTAAAATGTAGTGGTTATCATAGAATCAGTAAGGTTGGAAGGGACCTCTGGAGATCATCTAGTCCAACTGCCCCACTCAGCAGGGTCACCTGGAGCATGTTAGGCAGGCTTGCATCCAGGCAGGCCTTGAATGTCTCCAGAGAAGGAGACTCCACAACCTCTCTGATGCCTGGCTGTTCTGGCACATCACATCTCTGTGTGCTCTGTTCAGGCACATCACATCTGATTTACATGCTGAAGGTGCTGGGATCAAGCCCCAGTGGAACCAGCACCAAGAAATCTTTGGGAGGTTGGACTGGATGATCTCCAGAGGTCCCTTCCAACCTTGCTGATTCTATGAAGTGGCGTGATCTCAAAACAGGTGGCCCTGAGTCAGAAGAGTTGTCTGTAGACAACTTTGTATTTAAGTAAGTCTGCTGGTGATACGCAGCTTGTGGGTAATAGTTCAAAACTGGAGGTGTTTGCCACAGATATTGGAAACATCCGTGTTGCTGTTTCCTGCAGGGGCCCCTGCCAAAGGCATCCCCTCTCAGCATCCCCCATGGAAAATGTTTGGAAGCAGGCTGAGCCTATTCCTGACCTTCAGTGCTAAATTAGTCACTATGTCAGAAATGGGAAGAGAAAGGAGCCTAGTCATCCAGTTTCAGTTACAGAGCCTGGTTTAGCCTTCTCAGAAAAAGACTGATTTCTGCAAAACACAGCAAACCTGAGTCATGAATAGTGAAAAGAGGAAAAAACAAAGTGATTTTTAAATCTGTTCTGCACGTGCATAAAGAGCACTAGCTTGCAAGAGCGGTGCAGGGACTGGTTTTTGTCTATCCCTGAGGCATGGTGTTTGTCTGTCCCTGTTTGTCTGTCTGTCTCTGAGGCCTGATGGCCCCTGAGGTCACAGCTCCAAACCCAGTACCAGCCCTGATAGTCAGTTGCTGGGAGGGGGGGGGAGCATGTTAGACAGGGTTGCATCCAGGCGGGCCTTGAAGATCTCCAGAGAAGGAGACTCCACAACCTCTCTGGGCAACCTGGTCCAGTGCTCCGTCACTCACACAGGGAAGAAATTCCCCCTCACGGTCAGGCAGAACTTCCTGTGCTTCAACTTCTGCCCACTGCCTCTTGTCCTGTCACATGGGACAACTGAGAAGAGTTTGTCCCCGTCCCCTTGACACCCTCCCTTCAGGTACTTGTACACACTGATCAGATCCCCCCTCAGTCTGCTCTTCCCCAGGCTGAACAGGCCCAGCTCTCGCAGCCGTTCCTCACAGGGCAGATGCTCCAGCCCTCTGAGCATCTTTGTAGCCCCACGCTGGACTCTCTCCAGTAGCTCCATGTCTCTCTTGGACTGGGGAGCCCAGAACTGGACACAGGACTCAAGATGAGGCCTCCCCAGGGATGAGKAGAGGGGCAGGATCACCTCCCTCGACCTGCTGGCAACACTCTTCCCAATGCACCCCAGGAGACCATTGGCCTTCTTGGCCACAAGGGCACCTTGCTGGCTCATGGTCAACTTGTCATCCACCAGCACTCCCAGGTCATTCTCTGCAGAGCTGCTCTCCAGCAGGTCAGGCCCCAGCTTGTACTGGTGCCTAGGGTTATTTCTCCCCAGGGTCAGGACTCTGCACTTCCCTTCCCTCCAGATTGGTTCCACAGCACCACTTGTACCTGCGTTTTATCGGGAAGGTGCCCTGCCGCCACGGGGCCACCGATGCACCAGAGATAAACCGGAGCAGTTGCTGTGCGCTGGCTGTCACCCGGCAGCCAGACATGCCAGCCCCAGGCCTGAGAGCCTGGTGGTCCTCTCCCTGGATGGCCCCTCCACATCCCAACAGCCTGGGTCCTGCTGCCGAGATGAGACCGGGATCGTGCAAGACCCACCAGCCACCTCTGCAGTGGGTTCCTCTGTGAGCAGGGTGTGGGGGGGCTACAAGGGGACCCCCTAAGGGAAACCACCAGCAATTAGAGGCTTCAGGATCTCTGAGCCAGGGAGAGCATTTCTGTGGAATCTTTGGGAAGAGCTGATCCTGTTTTGGGCAGGAGCATGGTCTAGCCAGTCTCCTGAGGGCCCTTCTAGCCCTGTCTGCTGAGATCTAACAAAAGTAATTAAACTTCTGGCAGCCTTCTTCCCTCATCGCTCTGAGCCAGCTGGGAGGTGAGGTATTATTTCTGATGTCCCTATAAATTAAAAATGACAAGCATGAGGTAGAGAAAGGAAAATAAACCTAAATGAAAAAAAAAAAAGGTTGGACATCAAAGGCATGGTGAGAGATGGCCACATGCTATCTTCAAGAGCTGGCTACAGGCTTCAAACCAACAGGAAAATAAACCCAGCTGAGAGAGAAAGACCCTCCTTAAATAATACACAATCCTATTCCTTTTCTTGCGAGCCTCCTGATACTCCTACACTCCTCCTGTCCTCGTTTCAGCCTTCATCCTCTTGGGTGGCACCCAGGTGGGCTTGGTCTCATTATCCCTCCCTCAGCTACCTCACAGTCTTTCAGAGTGTCCCCATGCCTTCTCCTGCCCAGACTCCTGTGCTTGGAAAATGCTACTACTCTTTGCCTGCAAAGCAACCCCTCGAGCTCTTCCAGACCTCCACCACCCTCGCAAGGGCTTGGCCACAACCACCCTGGCATGGCGGACTCATCACTCTGGCCAGGCTCTGCCTCGCTGTCTCTTTTATGCTCTTCTCCTAGCTTGGGCAGGACTTGTCACATCAAATTTTGGCCACCCAGAGGTCAGGCTTCAAGTTAAAGCTCCCCCTCTCTGCTTTCCCTTGAGCCTTGTTAGAGGGACCAGCAACAACTGAGGGCAACTCAGCCCCACATCCTCGAGACCCCAAAGTGAGAACGGGAGGGATCCCCCACAGAGGTTCAGCTCTCACCTTTGGCAACAGGAGAAACCCAGACAGCTAATGGGAGATGCTGGGCTTTGGGTTGGTTAAACTAGTTGTGTTAAATCCCATCCATTATCATAAACAAAAGGGACCTGAGGGCAGCTCAAATTCGTGTATTTACGTAGGTAGGTATATGCATACATATACATATCCAACACCGCGGGTGGCCACAACCAACCTGCCCTGGGATGGCTCTGCCCACATTGGCCTTGGCCCCCGGCGCCAGCGACCAGCCAAACCACTGTAGCAGCAAAGATGACTGAGCTCGCCCCCCAGCCCACGCACTGGCACGGTTTCGACGACCAGCCCAGAGGTAACCCCGTGCCCAGCTCTCTGCCTCTTCTCTTGCAATGGGCTGGCAATCAATGCTAGTGCTGGCCCTAGCACAAAGTGGTCCTGGTCCACAGCTAAGACATCTGTTCTGGCTGTGAAGCACATGTCTAAGCCCCTTCTCAGGTCTGGATCCAGCCACCAGGTTATTAGTGGCTAATCCAATCCATCCAGGTTATTAACACACAGCAGATGCTGAAGAGCTCCCTGGAGACCAGAACTTGAGCGTACCTGGAGCCAAGGCTGTATCCAGTGAAGYCCCAGGCAGGCCTGGCTGCACATGCTGCTGCCAGCTGCAAGTCTGCGGCATGCAGGCGTGGTGGTGTGCCCACCAGCCATCCTTCGGCCCTTGCTGCAAACAGCCCAGGCACCTGTGGGCAAGCTCCAGCTCTTGGTCCTCACCAGAGCTGAGCTCCCTCAGCAGCCATCAGCAGGGCTTTGCTTGGGAAGTGGAGCCACGAAGTCACTGTAAGTCATTTATGGTTTATGCCAGAGGCTGTCACAAAAGACATCGTCTTTTTTCATTTGTGAAGAAGAATGAATTCTACTCTAGTGTGACATAAGACAGCCTGTGTCTCACTGCTCAGTTAGAGCTGCTAGTTAATTAAGGGAGCTGTCTAATGCAAGAGGCTTATTCCTCAGCTTTTCATTTTTCACTTGGTTGATTCTTCTTTAATGAAGAGAAGAACGAACAAATGAATAAAAGAACAACAGTGGCTGGCCAGGTCTGAGTCTAGGCCAGAAGGGCTTTCTGGCAATTAACAACCTCTCTTGTCCGTTCGCCTCTGCAGCACCGATCCCAGACAGGACTTTCCTCAACTGCACATTTTAACACTGCAAGTGACCTGTTATTAGAGCGCATCTTTCAAAGGACATGGCAGATCCTCCACATCTGACTTTTTGGAAAACGCAGCAGACAGCCAGAAGTGACTGGGTCTGTTTCAGGGGAGCTCAGAGAGCTCCAAGCTCAGAAAAGATGCTGGAGCAATGCCCTAGGCCTGCAAATCCAGGTCCTACACAACTAGATATGTAGGAGTAGAAGCCAGGTAACACAAGAAGCCAGGTATGGCCACAGGAGGYGAAGTACCACCACTCCCAGCCTAGCTGCCAGGGAACAGCGTGTTGGGTGACTTTCTCACTGTCTAGCAAGATCTGTCTTAAGGAAATGTGCAGAGACTCTGTTTCAATGCAAGGCTCTCCTCCCTCATCTGCATGGGCTGTCCTTAAATGCCAAGGTTGTGTGACCCTCAAGGAAAGTCACAAGAGCTGCTTCTGGCTTTAACACCTCAAGCAGGATGGCCTTCCCAAGGCTGCCCTTCCAGCAGGCAAGATGGCTGTGCCACAGCACGCAAACTGGCGTGCTTTTCTCCCTGCTGTTTCCTAGCTGTGGGCAAGGGAATGTGCAGATTAGACAGAGTTTCAGAATAAACCTCGAGCAGAGCTGTAGAGATTTCAATTATGTGTTCTGATTACACAAGAGAAATCAGCCTTTGCCACCTACCAGCAYGAGCAAGGAGCTTGATGAACCGTGTGTTACAAGACAGTAATTAATAACCTCTGAGCCCAGTAAACAAAGACACCACACAAAACCTCCTTCCCTCTAACCAAAAGAGCTGACAGTCACTACGAAGCCTCAAGAGAAAGAGCAATCCAGAGGCACACACGACTTGAAGGCAGTGAGGAAGGGGGTGCAGTGGAGACACCTGGARAAGCACCCATGTTTCAGCACCCAGGAGACGCAATGCAGGCTGGCATTGGATTGAAACATTGACATGCTGGAGCGAGTCCAGCAAAGGCCACCKAGGTGCTCAAGGGCACAGGACGCAGGAGGAGAGGCTGAGGGGAGAAGGGGAGGCAATAGGAAGGTCTCACAGGCACTTGCAGGCACCTAGCAAGTGGGTGCAGAGAGGAGGCATTCAGGCTCTTCCCAYTGACACACAGGGATGGGATGAGGGGCAACAGCAACACGATGAAATTCCCACTAGATACGAAGAAATGTTTTTTCCCTAGGTGGTGGTCAGGCGCTGGAACAGGAGCTCAGAGCCGCTGTGAGATCTCCATCCTCGGGGAGACTCAAACCACGGCTGGATTCAGCGCTGAGCAACCTGTTGAGGAGGGGTTGGTCCTGTGACCTCCAAAACACGCCTTCCAACCTAATCTCTTATCTCCTGGTTGGTGGTTCACAGAGCTGCCCATGGTTGCTCAGGCATCTGCACACTGCTGTGGCAGATCCAAGAGTGAGGAAGGGCAGGGCCGGACCGACTGCCTTTCTGTTCATCCCAGCACCACAAGTCACCCCAGCGGTGGGGAGAGCATCGCTGCCCACAACCCAGCCCCTGCAGATAGGACGGGAAGCACTCCCGGTCACGGCTGGCTCTGATGGGCTGTGAAATGGAGACGGCTGCCGGGGGTTGTCCTCCGCTGTGGTCTGAGTAAGGCCAACTCGTGCCCTGTTGTGCTCTGCATCTGTCTGGGAACACTTTGGCCCAGGGCCATCAGGAGGAACAGTGTTGCTACATAAAGTGACAGGGACAAAACCTGAACTGACTCCTGTCAGATCAGACAGGAGGCAGAATAGCAGCCGCTGTGAAATGAATACGAGATGACAACCACAGCGGCACGAAAGAGAGAGCCCTTTCACAGCAGGATCAGCCTCCACCACACACGTGCACCAACCAGGACCACCAGCAGCAGCATCCCGCTGTCACAGGAGCAGGGGCTGCACTGTCATCGGAAAGAGCCCAGCGGTGGGCCCTGCCAGCAGCTGCACAGACGGCTTGGAGCAAAGTCACACGAGGAGTGTTTGCACATCTGCAACCCACAGCTGCCCTGGGGGACGTGGGCAAGCCAGAAGTGCTGGAGCATGGGCCACGGCCTGGGAGCCATCACTCTGTGGGACACGTGGGGCATGGGAAGGTCCACCTGGACAAGAAAGGACAGTAAGAGATACAAAAACTCCTACAAAAATCAATTTAATCACTTTGAAAGAGCCAGTGCCATGCAGATCTAACTGGATTTCCAAAATTACTCTGAAAAGGTCCCCAGCAAAGATCACTGAAGTTGACAAAGATGGGATAAGAGGGAAGGTCTTAACATAGATAAATAGTGAAAAAGGGAAAAGAGTAAATGGCTAATTGTTACCATGGAGGAAGGGCTCCATGAAATTCCACATATCCATGAGAAYATGAGCTAGGGCCATCACCCTCCTTGGTTTGCATAGTGGTCTGGGAGCCTCTCTGTTATTTATGGTGATGATGGGTCTCACCTGGCCCTAAGGCTGAGTGCATCCATCTCTGGGATGGGCTGGGGGCAGCAGGGGCAGGCTGCCCCTTGGGTCCTCCCCCCCCCCGGCTCCTCTGTGTGCGGGTGATGAGCTTCTATCATGTAACCTCCCCCAGGGAAGCTGCTCACAGCTGGAGGAGAGACACTGGCAGTAACCTGTGTGTCCCTGACACATCCTCAGGGTGAGCACCTCAGCATGCGGCCATGGCTTGAACACCACGAGGAGTCCTCCCWTAGGTCCTGGGTCACCTGTCTGCACCATGCAGGTATCTCAGATATCCTGGGACACCTCAGACAGCTGGAGCAGCCTGTGTTCAGGCAACTAAACCAGCCCTGCAATCAGGAGCTAGAAACTAAAATTAAGCAAGACATAAGCTAGCCTTTATGGCCACAGAGCTGGCCTACAACTTCCTGCAGTAACAAGCCTACTGCTCCCCTGCATTTGGATGCCAGGGCTCAGCTTTTCCTTTCTTTTCCTTCCAAATGTGAATGTGAACTTTATTTTGATTTTCAAGTCCTTGTCCCTCTCTCTGCTCTCATCCGTGATACCTCTGGCAGGAGGGCTGGACTCTGCACACTTGCACCCTGTGCTTCATCCTATCCCCATCTCCCATGTGGGTGATGGCTCTGAGTTCCCAGTCGTCGCCAACCAGCCCTTGCTCAGCCCCACCAAGACCCTGGCCTGGGTGACGTGGCTCTTTGCTACAGAGGAGCATACAGTCAGGATATCAAAAGTAGGTTCCTGCAGGAGGGCTGTTCTGGCTGCAGAGTTAAATGTCCCTCCTGGCAGTTTGATCCTGTTTCTATTAAGCTTAATGATCCTGCAGGAAAGTAGATCGCAGAGCCTTTGGGCTGTTGCACCGTGAGGAACATTTGTTTCTGAAGCTCATTAGTTGCTTTTCCCCTCGCTCCCTCTGCTGCCTACCCCCACACCCTCTTTCCCGACTGGATTTCAGGGATGGCTGGCTGGTGAAAACTGCCTCCCGCATCAGGCTCCTGTGAGTGTAGTGTGCTGACGGGCACAAGACATGCAACGCACAGCAAGGGCTGGGGAGGATGCCCGTGGGGTCACAGCGTCACAGATTCATAGAATGGTTGAGGTTGGAAGGGACCTCTGGAGATCATCTAGTCCAACCCACTTGCTCAAGCAGGGTCACCTAGAGCATGTTAGACAGGATTGCATCCAGGTGAGTTTTTAATGTCTCCAGAGAAGGAGGCTCCACCTGGCTCATAGTCAACTTGTCGTCCACYRGGACTCCCAGGTTCTTCTCTGCAGAGCTGCTGTCCAGCAGGTCAGCCCCCAGCCCGTACTGGTACATGGGGTTATTTCTCTCCAGGTGTAAGACCCTGCACTTGCCCTTGTTGAACTTCATGAGGTTCTTCTCCGCCCAACTCTCCAGCCTGTTCAGGTCTCTTCGGGACAGGCTCAGGCAGCTCTGGGAGATCAGCTGGCCCTGGGGACCTTGGTCAGCCAGAGGGACAGCTGCCAGGCTTCACCCTGCTTTGAGTGCCCTGCATGCAGAGAGCGGGCAGGGACTCCCTCGGTGTGTCCCCCCTCTTAGCCTACTGCAGCCTCCCGTTAAGCCCTGGGTGAGCCTGGGTGCTYTGGGCTGGCATGAGAGGGGTCAGGGTTTCCTCCCAGGTTGTGTTTTCTAGCTCTTTTCTGCCTCCCTCTGGAAGCGGGAGTTGGCAGAGAGACACTGTCATAACTCCACACTCAAATGACAGGCTCTTTCAGTACAGGACTGTGCCTGTCTGACACCCACCCAATGATTCTGAAAGACTAAGTTTAAGGAGGGGATTTACATGATCCTTTGAAAGACAACTGGAGGGAGCGCTCACCTCTAACTTCAGGCTTAGAAAAGATGAGTCATTGCTTGGCAGGACACCACAGCCCCAGCACTGTGACATGGATCAACTCTCCTTCTCCCTGTTGCTCCCATTTCACTTGTAAACTCTAGGTGACACAGGAACAGCTGCTATAATACAGGTGAGAGGCAACCTTGACGTGCACTTCTAGATACCGCCTYGGCCAGCAGGAGCGGGGCAGCAGGGAGTTCTGGAGTGAAGTAAGTGGACTACAAAACTATTTAAAATATTCACAAGCAAATCTCATCAGCAGAGAAATAATCCCTTAAAAAAAAAAGTGCAACTTAGTAAAAGCCATCAACTTGCCCCTCACCAGTTAGGGACTGCAGCTAGCAGACCAGAAACACCTCTCCTGCTCAGACTGCACGTTCACGAAGAGCGTGAGAATCGCTACCATAGCCTTAGCTTCATTAACAAAGCAAGCAGCTACATAATTCTGTTACATGGAGCACATTATCTTTAAAGACTGTTTAACTCAACATATCCTGCAAAAAATAAGATTGCATGAGGTTATTATGCAATTTGCAGCTGCAGGAAGAAACATCTCTTGTGCATGCAGGTACACATGGAGCTCCCAACACCTCTGCTCCGACACAGCTACGGAAACATGCATTTGCACATATGGGAACCAAGGGCACGTCTTAAAGCATGCACAGGTATGCAGATGTAACAGCCTGGAAGTGCACAAAGGCTGGTACAGATGCATGCATTTATACCTTATCTCATGTAGTCCAAACTATAGTGTTTCTTCCTGTCATTAGGTCTCAACTGACTGCTATACTAGTAACCAAAATTGCATGTCTGAAGCAGTAGTTCTGCTTGCCTGGCCAAGATACCACGTAAAGCTCAGACTGGACTTAGCTTAGTTTCCTAAATGTGGATGTACAGACCATTTTCAGTCATCTGGATGCCAAATGAGGCCTGCCTGCAGCTTATTCCACAAGGTGTCCATCAAGAGAGTGCAGGTGCTTACGCCACATCTCCTCAGTATGGCACTGCACAGCCATTTCTGATCTGCCAACAGCTCAATGATGCAGAATTTTAATTTACTGGGAAGCAGGACACTGCATTTCCTGCTTAAATGTACTTAAGAATGAACTCAATGTGTACTTCTACAAAGACAGACAAACACAGGCCCCTTCTCCCCTCCAGCCAGCTGGTTCTCGCATATAACCTCAGTCATCTTACTGCACAGCAGCAACACTACAGGAGATTTCTAACTAAGAGCAAACAAGAGCCATCTGCTCTCCCACCCCATCCCTCATCTCARCTCTGCCTCCCTTAACGCATGGCCCTGCAGAAAGGTGTCTTGCTTAAGTGGTTGCTTTCACACAAGGAGCTCAATAAAGATTTTTGCAGGCTGTTTTAGAAGAATGTGTAGTTCCTGAGCRAGTAACACAAGCCATCCTCAACATAACAAAAAGAGAACATAAGGAGTGAGTGAGGAAAATAATCCAGAATATTAACCAAAAGGCCTAAGAACAACTGAAGTTTATCAACAACTTGATTCTGAATAAGTGTTATGTTGTGCTATTTCTGCATTTTCAAAATGCTAGACACCAAAAACATGCAGATTAGGGGGTCACAGAAAAAGCAGGAATTAC
>NW_028186477.1:527328-542760 GCF_003343005.1 Rhea americana | reverse complement strand
TTTTTTCTCAGAGAAAATGTCCTTTTTTAAAAAAAAAAAAAACAAAAAAAAACCCCTCTCATAAAAGCATGTGTTATCTTGGAGATTTATTTTAGACTATGGAGCTCAAGGTGAATTCTGGGCAGTTTTCAAGAGATCAGAAAGCAGATACTGGTAACATCTCAGAGCACATAGTCTTCAGAACAAGCAGCACAAGTCCTTACATTGCAGGCAAGGTGTGTGTGGGGAGGRGGGGCAGAGAAAAAAAATAAAATCAAACTTTATTTTTTTCTGGTTTGCTGTGGCTGTACTGTGGCTAACATCAGTGATGTTGCCATTGGCTCATTTCGCAGAAGCGATTTACTAATTCCAACACTGTTTTGACACACTGCAGCATGCTTTCTCCTTCAAACCAGGTCAGCCAATTCAGTTTGAACCTGTTTCTAAAAATAACTGTTACTCTCCACATGGGCACATTAGCTTACATCTTAGCCTGCAGGCATTCAACACTTCACAGTTCTCCTTAACTCCAAATGTAATTTGTACAGTTTGGGAATTATTCTTTTTCTCTACATCCCTTCCCCCCCAAAATATTGCTTATAAAAGACATACAGTGRAAATCTGTTTAGATATGAGGACCATAGACAGACTAAGAACCATATTAACTTTTCTGGACATGGGCAATATTTTCTAGCATGTATTCATTGGTTGAAAATTATTAGCTGAGTAGCTAGAAGATATTTACAAAGGCCACCAAAAATCCTCAGAGGGATTGTACATGTTATTAATTAGTGCATTGAAATGGCATTGCCAGGCACAGGACGTATCAATATCCATTCAGCAGTTCCTTGTCCCATTACTGAGGGTAAACCTCCACTACCATTGCATGCCCCTGAAATGGAGAGAGAGAGAGAGAGAGAGAGAACAACAGTCACGGAAAGGGCTAATTATTCCAGACATGCAGTCAACATGAGACGCCCACCTCCTAACCATCTTAATCACATTAAAACAAAAGGGGAGATGAAAACCTGGGGCCAATTCACTAACAGGACTCTGTAGACAGTGGTTTGATGGCTTCATAACAYAGGTGTGCTTCAGGCTGGCCAAGAGAACAGTCCACCCTGACCTAGTATCAGGCTTTTTTCAGGGCCAAACTACCTCTTAAAGCAATTCWGTGAGGAGGCAATGCCCGGGCCAAAGCCTTTAGGCTACAAGAGGACCAGCTATGCCAGGTCCCTACAGAATTACTGCCAGGTACTCCAATGTTGAACCAAGGCTCCCATCCAGAAGTCTCAGGAGTCACTGAAAATCAGGTACAGTCCCTCTCACCCTGATTTTTCAYGTAAAGATCTTTCTTCCCAGGTTTAGAAGGATCCGCACATGCAACAAATTGGACAGTCTTTATATACAGGTCAGCAAACAGAACCCTTGGAACACGGGAGAAATCTCTCCTTCCCTTTATATCTTACAGGCAGCAGCAGACTCTGGTAGCCATTACACAGGAATGATTCTGATACTGGGATGGAGACTCTCTTAAGTGGACAAGACGGAGGGAGCTTATTGAACTAAGCAGCACGAAGAAGGCAGCCAGCCGAGCTGGAGGGCGTTATGAGCACTCAGGGCCATGGCACTTCACAACCGCCCCCGTTATGGGCGCCCAGTGCCGACGGATTGGCGTCCGTACTTGATGTAACTGGACAAGATTTCATAGTACTGACGTAAGCAGAGATGCAATTACTGCCCCTCTTCARGGGAAACAGGAAAGACCATACAGCATCATTACCTGTCCTCCTGCAGCACAGGCAGCAACCAGACCATACTGTCCTCCCTCTTTCTTCAATCTGTGAGCAGCAGTAATTACTAGACGGCAACCAGTGGCACCAAAAGGATGTCCCAGTGACAGGGAGCCACCCCAATTATTGAACTTCTCCAGAGGTGGGGCTCCAACCTGCAAGAACACACAGATGGACATACACAGTCACCAATCTGGAAGGTGCCATGCCACCACCAAACCTACAAGCCCTGCACTGCTGTAAAGTGTTGCTTAGCATGTAGAAACACCCAATGACAGTATAAAACCATGCCAAAGGTTTTACAGCYTCATATGCAGTCAGGTATACACCACAAGCTGCTAGAAAGTATGCAGAAGGACAAAGATTCTCCCATCACTTTTAAWTCCCTCGTCCCCAACTATTAGTATAGCTCTAGGTCTCCACCTCCTGCTGTCAACAGGAATACCATAATTCCCAAAGAAACTGTTCATATTGGGATTTGCTAACCTGAAGTTCAAGAACCCTGACTTCTCACTGAACATAACAGAAGCCCTGCTTTGCAGCACTAGCATGCCCTTCTGCCAGATGGAATAYGAACAATACCAAAACTGAAATAGAAAAATTCATAGAATGGTAAGGTTGGAAGGGACCTTCGGAGATCACCTAGTCCAACCCTCAGCATAGCCCATACATGGATTGAACCCGCAACCTTGGCATTAGCAGCACCACGCTCTAACCAGCTGAGCTAAACCTGTGTCCTTACCTTTGACTTTCTGCCCATGTAGTTTTGTGCAAACCAGTCTGAATCCATAGCTTTCAGGTTGGCCAGAATTTGCCCCTAGAAGGGAAAAGAAGGCAACTTTAATAGGGACAACAGCAGACTTGAAGGCATGCCTATGGACAGTGCTAGCTATCTAGTGCCAAAAGATATTTTGAGATTAGCTACAGACAAAAAACCTAATTCAACCAACTGTAGAGAAGTATTTTACAGGATCACTCCAATATTAGCTCAAATTTAGTTTGAGAAAAAAATACTGTCCAATTAACATGCCATCTTACCATATTAATACAGATCCCTAATCCAATTAGCAGATGACTTGGAGAAGTAGGTTTCTTCCTCCATACAAGTATCTTGGTGAAGTAAAATTTCTCAGGTTGTTTTAGAATAATCTGTACTCATATGGTGACTGCAAGCAACATAAGCCATCTTCAGCACAGATTATATTAATGTATAAAATGTCAGTTATATATTTAAAATATATACAGTGCTTACACATAGATGTAATTTTAATTTTGTATCTATATTGAATCCTAAATTTAGTGACAGTGTTAACAGGAGCTTGCACAAACATGAAAACAGAAGTCTAAAGAATGGAATTTTGGATTTTTATAGCTACAGGTGCCCTTGGAGTTTCAGAATTACTTACGGCAAAGGCTTCATGAAATTCAAAAGCATCAATATCAGCCATGGTTAGACCGGCCTTCTCTAGCACTTTTGGAGTAGCATATGTTGGGCTGAACAAGAGTTAAGAAACGGAGGTCAAACATGAACACATTTCTTCATGATATTGCCCCATTCTCCACAGCAAACCACATTACAGTCCTCCTCTACAGGACACATTAAAATTTTCAGCCTGTCCCACTCCAAATGTAACACAACCCCAAGTAACTACTAGTCGCATCAACATGCTTTGATGCCACCCAGTAAATCAAGGTGAATATTTCTGCCACAGCTCCTCTCTCATGTCAGCCACCTCCCCATACTGAGTCACATCTAACACACTAGCTCTTACACCATGCGAGAAGGCCTGAAGAGATGCAGTGTTGTAATTAGCTACTTCACAAAAAACCAAACGTAATAAGACAAGGCTATTGTGCTAGTAGTATAGGACTGCTAGGGGATGCTCTTCATTATCGTCACTTACCCTAGTAGCAGCTGGTCCTTTGGATCCTGGGACACATACACAAAGTCCCTGCACAGGAAAAATACTATTAGTAACAGGAAGAGGAGAGAAAGGAAGCAAGAGCAGATTTCAGAGGCCATGCAGAGCACTCTCTTTTTACCTTAGGTAGGCCTTTGGTTTGTATCCCATGGCCAGAGCCTTCTCCTCAGACATGAGCAGAATTGCTGAAGCACCATCGGTCTGAAACAGGCAGACAAACCAACCCAGTGAGGCAACTGCCTAAAGAACAATCACACTATGCACATAAAAYGAGCCTGACAACTTTGTTGTAGAGTAGCTGGCAAAAAAAGTGCCCCAAACACAACTAGTTTCCAAGCTCTGCCATGAAACTCGAAGACAGTCAGAGCACACTTTGTTGTTGCACTCTTAGGAATAACTATTTGCCAAAGAGCTATAACCAGACACAAGCCTCACACAAGAAGATAATTTCATGAGGAATTATTTATCTCCTGGAAGCCTTTTTTTTAGCTTATTTATCTCCAGAAGTCTTATGGTACAGTACAGGACAAAAAACAAGTCTCCATGACCAAGCAGGTGCACAGATGATCTCTCAATCATGTTAGTACAGACACTGCTGAAGCACCTCACTACAGTCCAGAGAGCCAACTCTCTCTACTTTCAAGCAGGACAGAGGTGCCTAACTGCCCTGTCAACCCTGAGGACAAGCTGTTTTTCCTGAACACTCACCTTTCCGTTCAGTTCCATTCCAAAATTGGAGTAGAATTCTGGGATGATACAAGCCATAGGTTCACCATATTGCAAAAATGAACATMATATCCTTGATGGCATGAAGGGATAACATCCCTAAGCTGGCCTGTAGATCTGCTGTGTACAGCACACCAACAGTAACTCAACAGTTCCTACCAACAGCAAGACTATGGCATTACCAGACTTTAAGTCCCCACAAACCCTAAAGAGTAAGCATAGCTGCTAGTGAAAGAGCCCCAGCATTAGTTACTTGCTACTTTTGAAGTACTCATTACAGTGTGAAACTGCCTTTTATACATACAAGACTCCATCAAGGCCATATGCAGGAAAAACAGTCACCTCAGGTCTTCTGTGGGAGACTTTCTACAGCAATCACCTTCTACTGAGTCACAGAAACTGGAGCTCAGATTCTCCTAGCCTAATTTACACAGCTAATTTAGACTTCAGCATCTGAAAGGCTCCCTTTAAAAGCACTAGAGAAAGGTGCACCTGCAGAACACAACAGAGCTTATCACAGATGTGCTAACGAAATCTCTCACAGCTCTCTGTGGATTTCAGGGTAAGCCCTAAAGTGAGACGTTTAAACTCATTAAACTACTAGTTTTTAGATTTAAAATATGATTAATCTCATCCTGGGACAGAATTTCTGCATGTGCCTTTGAATGTCCACTGATTCATCCTCTTCAAAATGCAGTTACCAAAAACAAAAACAGGTAAAATATCACAAAACTTTAGGGATTTAGTTCTGGATTTTAACTTGAAACAATCCATCTAACACCTAAATTCACTGGCTTATAATGTACTTCAAAGTTACCCTCACAAAGTCTTAAAACATGTGGTATCACAAAAGAGTCAATTCATTCAAACATTATCATCTTAATCTAGGTACCCAGGTGAAGTAGAGGGTAAAACAGTTTTCCCCTCTAGCTCACATGATGATAGGAACATGCATTACCAGGAAGGATGAGTTGGCAGCTGTGACAGTTCCGTATGGCTTGACAAAAGCTGGCTTCAGCTTGCTCATCTGCTCCATTGAGGAAGGACGGACTCCATTATCCTTGGTAACTGTATCTTTGCCTGTTAATGGGAAAAAATAATAAAAAAAGTATTTCGATTTAGAAAGTCAGCAATATACATGAATTTTCACATCAGAAAACCAGGAAAAAAACCCCAGAAAACTCTGCGTTTTATGACAAGTGGGAGGAGAAAAAGGGGGAAAAATACATTAATGGTATCAGAATGATTTTAATGTGGCTTAACACTTAAAAAAATGAATATGCATTACTTTCTTTTTAAAAAAAAATTATTTTCTTTTTAAAAAATTGAATATGCATTCCACAAGCTGTTTCACATTTGAGCAATGACCAAGATGCCTGGTGAATGAAGTCTAGTCTAAGTGAATCACACTTCAGGTCTTCCTAAACAGCACCTGATTTATCAAACTAGGATTTCATTAGGCTTACTATTTGTTGTTAATAGTTCAGGRCATAAAAATTGGTTCTCTTTGACTCAGAGAGTAGAGGGATTGTTTGTCAAATAGCTCTGATTTTCCTTGCTCTATCATCACATTAGCAGGAAGAGGAGATGAGTTTAGACATGCAAGAACAGTTTAGAAACATGTTCTTAGATAGAAATTTTTCAGGGAGTAACTGGCTGCATATCAAAGAGTTAAAATCCATCACTGAGATGCATAGAAAACTACAAATCTGGGTCCAGTCCTYCTTCTCCTTTTTTAAATAAAATATTTCTTTATTGAACTACCACCCGCTAGCTATAAAACATCTGTGTTTTTACCTGGCACTTTGAAGGGTACCACATCGAGGAGCAAGCCTTCATCCTGGGCTTTCTTAGCTAGTGTGTGTGAACGGAGGGCATATTCATCTTGCTCCACACGGGAGACTGCAAAGGCAGCAGCCAAACGATCGGCAGAGTGCCCCATAGTCTCACTGGTGGAGAACTCTGCCACAGCTGGTAGCTATGGAAAGGAAAAGTAAAATCAGCACGCATAAACACCTGTCTCTGCAGCAGTTACGAAACATGATTAAAGTTCAGAAATCAGTTAAGCCCTATATAATCAGTCAGTGAGGTCCTTCCAAGAGATAAGAGCAGTTACTGTTAGAGCTACACAAATAACATGTGGTACCATACCAGAATCCACTTAATCAAATGTATTAGAGGAACTGTCATTTTTAACACATGTGATGGATAAAATGAGATCCACACTGCTTCTCACCTCAGGGACTCATGAACAGACTCCCTTATCAAAAGTGACTGGACTTTTTGGGTCAAGGTGAAACAACACATCCAGGGACCTTAAAAATCCATGCCAAAACCTCCTCAAGCAAAGTGAGAGACAGCAGGTCAGCTGCCGAGTGAACTTAGTTGCTAAGTTCAGCTTAGCTTTTATTTTTCCAACAGCACACAGGAAATTCCTGCAAGCCTTTAAGCCTGCAGTYTTCATGCCTTATTTAGACCAGATCTCATCTCTACTATATGTACACTGCATTTCCACACACCACGGCATTCAAGCTAAAGGAGGTCGTCAGCAACATGAATGCTCAGAGTTTGCTCATGAAGACCTCAGGTCATTCACTGGTAGTGAGGAGGGGAACACTTTTCCTTCCCACCTCCATCATTTCACAATTCACCTTTCTCATGACCTCAAAATGGAGGTGAGCAGCTCCCTCTACAGCAAACTCCTGACACTATCCAGAAGACTGCCAGTTCTCATCATGGCCCACGCCTGGGAGCTGAACACATTGAGCACCTGGCAGGATTTGGCCAGGAAGAGTCATCAAATTGTGTATTTCAGATGCATTAATCAAATAACAATTATTTCAATATGAGCAACAATATAACTCACTATATTGTGTTACTTCTACTATTTAAAGAAAAAAAAAATCTTTTGATTCTTTAGAACTCTGCCATAAGCTCTATTTTGATGAAAAAGGCTTTTACTTTGTAGAGTCTCCAGCACACATTGGCCTAGGAGTTGCAGAAAGAGAGGGGGGTTTTGAAGTCTTGAAATAAGTTCGGCTTATTGAAGACAAACATGTAAGAAACCAAATTAAAAACAAAGTAGATGTTCAAGAATGCTAAAGAACTTGCATTAGTCARTTGCAGTTCTAACCTAAAGTACAAGATGACAGAGATCCAGTAAAGGTGAGTCACAAAAAGCAACCTCACCCCTTTTTAAATCCTTTTAAACTCTCCAGCAAGTTTTACACTTCCTCGTAAAATAGTTTAGCTCAAATATCTAAATGCATGAAAAAATTTACCTCGGGAGCAAAGTAGTCAGGGCGAATTTTGGAAATCACAGAGAGCTTTTGGCCCAAAGTCTTGGCTTTGTTAAGCTTGAGCATAGTCTTCCTCATTTTTCTGCTGTGACGAATGGGAACATCTGACATTAACTCCACACCCCCTGCTACAACGACATCGCACTGGCCAGCCGCAATCATACCCACACCTACAGAACGAGACAGAGTTCCCCATGAGAACTGTGGGAAGAAGTAACACTTACCACATTAGTATCAGCAGATGTCTTTGAATGTTACCACATTTTCTTTCCTTATCCAGCCTCTAGCTTTAATCAAGTTTTACAAAAGATACTAAACAGAGACTGAGCAGGCTGAACAGGAGTTTTCTGACTCATACTAGCTCTGTAACTTTACCTCCACTTTTCTTTGTCACATATGGCAGTTGGGAGAACAGTCTCCTTAGTGATCCAGGACAGTAATTGAGTCTCAATTTTTTTCTCAGTTTAGGCTAAATCAAAGGTGACAGTAGCCTTCCTAAAAGGCAGTAACTTCCTTATCAAGCTTGAGTCTTCACCTCTCAAGCTAACACGGACATTGAGCAGAGACTACTGCTGAATGTAAATAGTGTCAAGCTGCTGGCAGGCCTACAGCATATATTCAATTTGTGTTATATTTTGTTGGTTCAAAAGCTTTCCCSTTCCATCCCAGAATTTCTTCAGATGCTTAGTTTTCAAAACCACAGCTTTTTCTTCCAGCCAACATACCTGTAGTCATAGCCTGGTTTGAAGAAATGCAAGCCATAGTGACTGTGTGGGCTGGAGTTTTGTCAGAGAAACCAGCTCCCAAGGCAGCCTATGAGCAATAAAGAATGACTGTTACATCTATGCCTCTGCCTCCATGGTGCTAGAGCTGCCTTCTGCCCACTAACACACCTCTGCAGACTAAGCTGAAAACAAGTGTATCAAGTTTCCATCCAAACAATTATTGCATCAGCTATTTCCCCCCTCCTCAGCTGGACTCTAAAAAAAAAAAAAAAAAAAAGAGAGAAGGCAGCTGTCCAGGGTCTCAGTCAGGTTATGGGGGCAAGCACCAATTCCCACCCCTATTAATAAGGAGAATAAATTAACTACACACCTCACGATTCCAAAGAGAGCTTTCAAACATACAACATTGCCTTTGCCTACCCTTATCTGCAAAGGCAGCACATGAGAAGAATTMGACTTTTGAGTACAAGGCACTATGATTTGCTCTGAACACAGAACAGAAAACACTTCGGTAGTTCAAATTTGCCAGAAAACAGTGTCTCATTTGACCCAGCTGAGAGCACAGGCTCCCATCACAGGAAAACTGCCTACGCCAGGACCTGGCCTAGTTGACACGTGGCCAACTAGTTTAAAGTTCAACAGTTGTTCCCAAGATAAAATTAAACCACAGTCTCATCTGACTGGTACATGACCAAAACAAGTATTTGCATATACAAGGATAAAACTGCCGAYGGAGTTGGAGATACTGATCACCATGCAAGTCTTTCCAGCGCAGGTTACATAATGCTTTTGGGTAGTTGCAAACAGTATCAGGAAAGGCTCCAGATTAGCAAAAAGTACATGCCATCTCCATAACATTACTTTACTGGACCAGGTTCTTTCTTCGTATAAGAAATGAATTGTGGGGTTTTTTGCCTGCCAGAAGAAAGGGCACCCAAGCTACTACATTTCAAATCATTCAAATGCTGCATCTGATCAATAGATCAACTAAAATAAATAAATACTACAATAAAACAACATATCACAACATGCTCTGATCCTGTAAAGTACTTCTGGCAAGCCAGTATTCGAGTCCAACCAGCAGTTAGAGTTGAGTAATCAAAAATCATCAACAAAAGCTCCTCTTCCAGGGAATAATCAAGCAGAGGCTTAACAGCATCAAAATAAACTTAATCTATGGTAGATTTCAACAGAAGGGAGAGTCCCACACACTTATTTTATGGACAATACTGTACAACTAGTTTATATTCCCAAATTGTGTTTAAATGAATTGCAAAAATAGATGCTCTTTCACAGGGTTTGTTATTTTTATGCTAGTTGCTTAAATCAGGCTTACAGGAGAAATGTTGCACATAACCCACCTCTCTGGCAACATTACTTGTTTTCACTTCCTGGATAACTGTGCCATAAACGATGTGATCAACAACATCCTTTGGGACACTGGTCCGGTTCAGCAGCCCTCTGAGAAGGTACAAACAAACAGAATTTATACCAAGTAAGCAATAACCTTGCCACAGCCCTCAAACACTCATCTTTCACTGGTCAGGCCAGAGAACACGGCAACAACAGAACTACATATTTTACCCCTAATTCAGAAGAAATCTTACAGGCACATACACTTAATGAAAGGTGTAATTGACTATAGACTGTAAATAATCATAATGATATTATCACTATATAAATGACTATCTATATAGTTTCATGAAATAAGTTACTCTTCTTCCCCCATAGAAGTGGCTGTTAATATCTTCCCCAATTTGGAACATTCCGACATCAAAATTAAAGGAATAAGGGCTTAGGGATAACAAAGCCTTTACTGTAGGAACATATAAGAGTCTCATAAAGATGAATAGAAAATGAGCAGTTAAGTTTTCGTGGTTCATTAGAAAACACATTGCACAATTTGCCAGAATACCTTGGCAACTATGCTAAGCCAGCAAATCTGCTTGCAGGCACTGATTACGGCTAGCAGAATTCAAATGTAGTTTCATGTACTGCAAAACACCAAATAAAACTAGAAACACCTCAGTAAAGGCCTTCTCTCCAGCAGTGCAGTAAAACTACCTCAGCCTTCAATCTCTGGGGCACAGTTCTCACACACTTAACACACTGTCTGTGACCTACAGCTCTTGTCAAACCACAGCAGGATGGAAGTGACATGCAAGACAATAGGACTGGCTTGTTACTCTCCACGTCACTTAGTTTTCTTTGAACTGCTCAGATACTTTTCTCTTGAACTAGAAGCACATTGAGACAGTAGCTATGACCTCTATATTAGAAAACCATACACAGCCAGAATTCAAATCAACTGAAATTAGTCAAGCAAGACAACAATGCAATTTGCTTTTAACAATGCTCTTTTGTATAAATCTATTGTCCACCTTACTGCTTGAACCACCTACTAAGGCAGTGGCAAACCATGGATATCAAAGCACTTGGACTGTATCGTTCAGCAATAAAACTAGATAGAACSTTGGCTCTTAGCTTTGCTGAAGCCACTGTACCAACATAAGGACCCCAAGAGACTAGCAGAAGATAGTTTTCTGGACTCTTTTGACATTCAGTTTACTTACTGCAATGCTGCTCTGGCTAAGTCATGTGGCATAAGATCTGCATACCTGGAAGTTTAAGAACAGAGGCAGAAACTTAATGTCAGAAACCAATGCAGGTGTCTTCTTCACTAGAGCACTCTAAGTGTACATCAGCAGCACAGAAAGGTGAAGACACCAGAAATGCTCTGAATCACAGTGACAGTGCATTTATAAGTAAACATTTCATATCTGAGGTTACGAGGACTATCTATGTGAAAGTCAGCATATAATCACTATATTAAAGCTCTGAAAAGCAGCATTAACAGAATAAAGATATTCTTATGGTCCTAAGTTAGCTGTGAATTTGGTGGTATAATAGTCTAACAAGAAGAGTCTACAGCAGATTCTCTTTTCCTCTTCAGCTAGTTTTATGAAACTTTTTGCTTTATCTGCTATAGGGGTATCAACTGGTTCCTCCAGATGTGCAGCACAAATTTGCATTCTCCTTTGAATTCACATTCATGGCCAATCTTCTTCAAGACACATTTTTTAATATAAGCTGGGAAAAAAAAAACAGCAGTCTAGCTCTGTCATTTCAGTATTTTTATGTACAAAAATAACTACATTGAAATCAACAGAACAAACCATAAGCATCATTTTTCTCAGAAAGATTCTACTATTAACCAAGTTAACATATATTTTAATATTTAACGTATATTTTCTTATTATTTTATACTTACGAGGTGCCAGATTGCAAAAACGGAATACGGACGCCCTCTACCACAACAATATTCTTCACGCCACTTTTGGCTAATGTCTTCTTACTCTTAGGCTGGACTGCTTAGGGAGAAGTTTAAATAATTATTAATATGAATCTGAGCAAGCCTAAAGCAAGATCCTGTTAAAGCTACCAGAAAACTTGAGAAAGAGTCAAACATAGAGAAGGTAGGAGACCTGGGATGAAATCTTGTCTCTGATTGAGCCTGTCATCTGTGAAAAATGATTTAACAACACAGAATTTCAGCTTCTCCCATCAGCAGAGAGTTTCATCTATAGCTATACTGAGGCAACGGTCCAGCTGAGAATAAAGGCATGTAATTCTCAATTTCCAGTACAACCGACAAAAATACGCCTCTAAAAATGCTGAATGACACAGAATATAAATGAGGCAGATCAAATTCAAAGTTCTGCAACCAGAACAAGATCTCAAAGATTCTCACTTGRGGAGCAGCAAGGACGGCAAAGAACAATCCACCTTCCACAGCAGCTGTTCACATTATATGCTCTTATTGCACAGCAAAGGTGAGTTAACTCACAGTAAACCAAAGCACAGTGCAAGAAGTCAGCTAGCTTTCACTTCCATAGGAAAGTAGTAGGTGAAAAAAAGCAGCTGTGGGTAACTTGCTACTTCCTCCTAAGGCATGGGAGTATCTCAGGTTCAAGATAAAGCAGTATCATGATACAGTATCGTTTAATATGCCACTGTCAGAGCTATTCTAGAGTGACAATTAATAAGGAGTTCAATGAGATCAATTTGTTCAACAGACAGGCTTACAATTCTTAACCAACATACACAGYGGCATGAGGCAGCTGCATTTACAAGCCAGAAAAGGAAAAGGCACATAAAAGCAGATGAAATACAGCTAAACACTGTGCTCAAACAAGTGAAAGCACAAGTATGAAACTCCAGTTTATATACTTGAGTTTATATAAAAGGGCTCTCAAGACAAAACCAGGCAGGCGAGTGGGAGCTGCAGTCTAGGCCAATTTCCACAATTCAGGCAGCTCAAAGCATCACAGTCACCYGAGCAACCCCAGAATGAGTCCCAGACCCCCACATTACCCAAACTGCTTAAAAACAGTCACATCTAACAAACAATATAATTGTGCCCACTGAGCTGCTCTACTGAGACCTGAGCCTCTTATGGGTCTTACCGGACCTTAGAGCTAATTCCACAAGCCTCTCCCCACCCCTCCCGGGCAAGAGGCATGGTTATAACTAGACAACTTATAACCTCCTAGCTTAGCCTCTCTCTTTAGATCCTAGAAATAGCAATCTAGCAGGTGATAATGTGGCATGAACTCCAGACCAGGCACACTGGTTGAGGAACAGAGGGATTCAGATGTTTAGAGGACTCTTTACTGCAAACACTGTTTTGCCTGTAGCTTTACTAGTTTGCAACTTTAGAAGGGCCCTCTTGAATTAACAGTCTGTCTTGTGTCTGACTCACATAGAATGAGTCTCTGGAAAAGGGAGGCAGCTTCAAAAATACTCTCTAATACAAACCCACAAGGATTCTTGATGCTTTCACTTTACCTGCTGCTTGTAACTGTGAAGAGCAGCTGAGTGATCTTGCAGCTGGAAAGCAAAAACCAGAAAAGGAGGATTTGTCAAATCATAAATGATAAATACATTTCTAGCTATTTTTGTAAGAAATGTTAAAAAAAGAAGATTGTGTTCCAATATGACAAGCGCACCTGACCATTTACAACTTTTTAAAAAATTTACTGTGTTCTTAAAAACAATATAGTATATATTACCAAGTAACACGACATTCCTCCCACATTGGAAGATACGGGAAACAACAAATATGTCAACAATGGAATTAGTTATTAAAAAAAGAGAGAGAGAGAAAAAAATACAATGTAACAGAGATTCAAATTAAAGTGTCCAAATATAACAAACAGAATATTATGACCTATCAATTCAAGTCTTTAATGAATATAAAGATACTTACAGACCCTGGCAGCCCATGCTGAGGCAGCAGGGAGGTTTCTGATGATACGGCTCAACATAGAAGTCATTTTGAGATCTACAGAGGTGAAGACAGACTGCTATTAGTCTGATCTGGCTTACTCTGAACAGTTCCAAGGTAAGCAGTCTGCCTGATTCACACAAGCCAAAGAAGTGGAAGAACAAAAGACACATCAAGGGYAGTCAAGTGCAGCAGCACAAGGAACTACTTTTTGTTACACTTTTTGAACAGCGTCTAACACATGATGAGCCTGGCTTATGACTGTGGCCCGCACACATTCCTGTAAATAAACAGTCATCTCCCTGATGACCCAGCACTGTACTATCAGCAGTGCAGCAGCCAGCACAGTTTTAGATTCCCCTCACAATAAATGTTCCACCACTTCCCCACTGGAAAATTGTCCCAGGGCCCAGGCAATCTCACTGCCAGCATAACCTCGTGTCACTACCCTGAATTTTAACTTCTGATTCTAACCTCAGTAACTTTGTTGTGTATGCCCATGAGAAGCAGAACAAGTTAGTAAACACCCCTCTAAGGCTTCCTCTGCAGCTTTCTCAGAGCTCRTGCCAGAACAGGCTTCCCTACGGACAAACCCTCATCTGCAGTTTTTCCTGTCAAGGGCAAACGAGGGCCCTGCAGCTCCAGTTCTTTACCTGCCCCCAAACAGCATTTACGACATGACTTATTAGTTCATGCTTTTAATGTTCAAAGTAACAGCCAGTAACCCTAAGTCCACTCCTTGTGAGAACATGCCACGCACTAGACATTCACTCTTCACACRCACATCCCAGGGAACTTGCACTCCCCCCCCCAATCCACACGTGGGCTCCTTGTACACAYGCATCACACTCTCACAACACACTGGACACGGTGCTCCTCCTACACACGGATGGCACAAACCATGAACACCCCCACACTACACATCCACTTCTCTTGCAGAAACCTCAGTGCACACACCCCAAATACACACTTTGCACTCCAGACACACACTGCACATGCTCCTCATCCACATACGCACCCTGCTGCTACATATCCACTTGCACACACCCCAGACACACAGCATCACAGAATGGTTGAGGCTGGAAGGGACCTCTGGAGATCATCTGGTSCAAGCCCTCACTCAAGCAGGGTCACCCACAGCACGGT
The DNA here is from genome assembly GCF_003343005.1 of Rhea americana. NCBI lineage: Eukaryota > Metazoa > Chordata > Aves > Rheiformes > Rheidae > Rhea > Rhea americana. The sequence continues at coordinate 527,883 of NW_028186477.1, read as the reverse complement.
AAACAGGGTTGCATCCAGGCAGGCCTTGAGTATCTCCAGAGAAGGAGACTCCACAACCTCTCTGGGCAACYTCTTCCAGGGCTCTGTCACTCTCACCATAAAGTTCTTCCKTACATTCAGGCAGAACTTCCTGTGGTTCAGTTTGTGCCTGTTGCCTCTTGCCCTCTCACTGGGCACCACTCAAAAGAGTCYGGCCCCATCTTCYTGACACTCTCCCTTAAGGTATTTGTAGGCACTGGTAAGCTCCCCTCTCTGTCTCCTCTCCTCCAGGCCGGACAGGCCCAGCTCTCCAGCCTCTCCTCACAGCACAGACGCTCCAGGACCCTYGTAGCGCTGCGCAACCGCGCGCGCTGCTCGTCGCGCACACGCTGCCGCTCACTGCACACCCACCGCGGACACGGCACACGCGGCTCGCACCGCCCCAGAGCCGCCGCGCACCCACTCCCCGCACGCCTAACGGGCGCACATACGCATATACACACACATATCCACACGTAYGCACACGCACGCACACGCACTGTGCACACACTCAAGCTGCCCCCTCTCGGCCCCCAG
>NW_028186477.1:496126-526590 GCF_003343005.1 Rhea americana | reverse complement strand
GCCGCCGCCGCCGCCTGCCCGCCCGCCGCGCCGCCTCTCAGTAAGGGCCCCGCCCGCCTCAGACTGCCCCAACGCCCGCCTGATCGAGTCAGCGGGTCGGGCAGCACCGGTGCCGCTCTCTCACCCTCCTTCCCGCCGCTCCCGCTCGGATAAAGCGTTCAGCGGCAGAGCTCCCTCGGGGAGCGCAGCAGAGCGAGGAGGGCAGGCGCTGACGGAACCGGGAGAGACAGGCAGCGCCGTGGGCAGCCGCGGGCAGGGCGGGGGGCGGGCAGGGCGCGGCGAGGCCCCCGGGCGGTGCCCGCGCGCCTCTCCCTCAGTCGACCTCGCGCGCAGCAAAGATGGCGGCGGCGGTGCGCGCCATCGGGAGCCTGGGGCGCCTCTCGGCCGCCGCCAAGTACTGCCCGCCCCGCCGCCCGCGGCCCTCCGGTGAGCGGAGGGGGCGGGCGCCCGCGCGTGTGCGTGTGCGTGGCGCCGCGAGGGGCGGGGGGCGCCAGGCGGGGAGGCCGCGCGCGCGGGGAAGGGCTGCGAGGGACGGAGTGTTGCCCGAGTCGCCCACGCGTGTGCGCGACCCCGCGTGGGGGCCGAGGGCCAGGTGATGCTGAGGCCATGCGGCTGCATGTCGCGGGGGGGCTGCGGGGTGGGGGGTGAGGGAGCCCCCGCGGGGTGTCGCTGAGGAAGGGGAAGGTCGGCGTGGGGAGGCACCCGTGGGTGTCAGTGTCCCCGGGGAGCTCCGGGGGAGGGGGGCTGCCGCCGCGGAGGTGTCCCCGTGTGCGTGCGTCGTGGGGCAGCGTGGTGTGCCTGGGTGTCCCGGGGGACGACGGTGTGCCCGCGGGTGCGTGTGTGTCCCCACAGGGGGATGCTCCCACGCGTGTCTCTGGGGTGGCGTCCCCACGTCCTCGCGCCTGGGYGTGTTTCGGACGGGGGGTCCCTGCAGCCTGGCGTGCTCGCGGGGGCCCCGGGCAGGGCTGTGCACGTGAGCCGACCCGTGCGGAGGGGGTGTCCCGTGTCCTTGCACGCTGTGCGTGTCCCCGTGTCCTTGCACGTGTGTCTCCTGGGCTGTCCTCAGGAGCGTTTTCCCACCCCAGCCTGCGTGTGTATCTGTGGGAAGGGGCGTTCTCGTGTACCCCCACGTCTGTGCTTGCCCCTGGGGCAGAGCTTTGTCCTTGGGGCTGTGTGCCTGGCCCTGAGGGGAAGGTGTCCCCTCGCCCCGCGTGGGGGAGAGGAGCCGACGTCTCCATGTGCCTCTGTGTCTCCAGAGCCCTCAATGTCTGTCTTTAGATGATGTCTACGTCAAGTTTACATGTGTCTCAGTCATTGACCACTGTTCACTTGTGATCTGCTGACCCGAGGCAAAGCCTGAGCACTCTCTTGCTTGTGTGCAGTGACTGCTGAGGGCTGAGTCTCACTGCTTTGCCACAGAAGTACTGAAGAAAAGAGGTACAAGGGGCCCTGGGAGGGCCTAAGATTTAGTGTCATTGGAAACAAGCTCTTATTTCTGTACTTTGAAGGGCCTTAGGGTTTGGTCTCAATGTAGAGCTGAAATTTGGCAATGTTTCATTTGAGTCTGATACCTGTTTCATGTACAGGATTGGAATAAGTTTATATATGACTTGGTTGCTAGAGAAGCAGAGCGCTGCAATTGGTAATGAGCAGATGGGTAGCAATTCCAGAGACTGCTTAGACTGCCACTTGTCGGTGTCTTGTTATAACTGACAATATTCTTTGTTACAAATACTTTGTTCTGGGACTGCTATCAGAACTCTGTCATTCGGTGTAATTAATAGCAGTCTTCCTACATGTTGTTCTTCTGTAACAAAGCATTTGCCAAAATGAATGCAAATCTATCAAAGGCAGGCCAAAAAAGAATTGCAAAAGGCAGTAAGTTGGCAGAGACCATGTAAGCTTAAGAGCTGGCCTTACCCGCTCTTCTCCGTACAGCATGCTTGCAGGTTCCCACAGGTGTTAGTGAAACCCAATTTGTCAGAAGTTTTCCATCTTGCGTCTCACAGTTCAGTGCTCTGTGCGATCAGCTCACAGGTACAGGCTGGAAGTGTAGGCAGTAACCGTCCTCATGAGCTTCAGCTCTTTGTTCTGCTGATGCTTGGCGTAGTCCAGATCTACAAGAAACCTTTTCTCCTGAACCATCCATGGATGATATTCCTATTTCGAGTGACATGCTGTCTGCGGGTGAGTGGAACGACAGGAAGGGGAAGTGCAGGACAGGAAGCAGCCAAAGAAATGATAGAGGAAAGAGAAAGTGGGAAGAAACAGGTCCCAGCTAGACTATGTGAAGGGGGGCTTTTCCATTCTCTGCTTACTTCTGAAGCTCTCTGCTAAATCCTGAGAGCAATCTTCTGAAACGTTTGATGTTCCGTTTAATAGGCAGTCTTTCAGTAGTCCAAACAGTGAAGAATGTGAAGTAGTGAAAATTGAATATATATTCAGGGCTTTGAGTTCTAGAATGAACGTTAATAAAATGGTAGAAATGTTCATCTGGCCTGCTGTTATTCCTTCAGGATTTGGAAGAGGATTTTTCTGGCTTCTATCCTGGCAAGTTATCACTGCTACTTCTGAATAAATGAAAGCCTAAAGCAGTTGTACCGTAACTGTGACTGCATAAATATGCTTTTAATTTTAGACATAGAATTTGCTTGTATATTTGCTTTTATACAAGTCCCTTCCAACCTCAACCATTCTGTGATTCTGTGAGTGGCTTGTTAATTGTGGTGTTTTAACCCAGTGAAGTGCATCACGTTCTACTGAGGCACATATGTGAGTGGAGAAACTGCTGGCAGACAGTATATGCTTGCAAGAGTATACTGGACCCTAAAATAAAATATTATCAAGAATAGCACACAGAAAGTTATGATTAAAAAACTCTTATGCAAATATTAAGCAACTGTTACTCTAACAACGTGTTTCCCAAAAGAGCTTATATTTAAAATACAGCAAGATTTGTTCTGTCTTGTCCTTGATACTTTTTTTTCTACTTTGTATCTGTTGCTGTGTCAGAACTGAAAGGCAAAGTGGAATTGAAGGTTTACATTTTTTTTGGAAGCAGTGTCTTTGAGAAGTGGTTTCAAAGGGTAAAGGACAAAATGTGCTAGCCTATAGAAAGATGAGAAGAATAATTCATCTATTCTCTTTTTTATTTTTAATTGAGATCGTGTATTTTGTATACAATGTAGTTATGCTATATAGTCAGCACCTTGCTCTAAGTAAGTGTTGGAGAGAGTAGTATGCTACTTACCTTCTTCTCCCATCCCAGCTTTACGAGGTGCCTGACTGAGGGTGTGGAAGCAAAGCACTATCACTTGATTTGCAGCTGAGATTTTTTTGTGATCTGATTCTCCTTCCTGCCATGCCTGTCACCATGGAGTAATGGAAGGATTAAAGTGAAGAAATTCAGTAAGATTGTTCAGTGCTCACCTTTCTAAGGTGGTGGAGTTGGATGGGCAGCCTGCTCTAGGTGATACTCTCTGAGCAGGGTGTTGGACTAGATGCTCTCTGAAGGTCCCTTCCAACCTCAACCATTCTGTGATTCTGTGGGTGGCTTGTTAATTGTGGTGTTTTAACCCAGTAAAGCACGTTCTGCTGAGGCACATATGTGAGTGGAGAAACTGCTGGCAGACAGTGCTCTGTTTTGTGGAAAGTGAGAGTTGGTGCTTGGTTTCAGGAGTACTCAGCTTTAGCGTGCAAAAAATCTAAGGAAATTATTGTTGACTTGAGTAATTGCAATCTGGGCCTTGTTCCAGTCCAGAAATATTTTAAAGTAGCTTTGGAGTGGAAATCAGTTCACACTTTGTTTATGAAATGGTATTGCAAGCACGTGACCCCTCCCCGTCAGAGAGAAGTCTTTCGGGATGAACTGACGCACAGTTTCCATCACCCCGGGGTCCCGCTAGGTATCCTGGGCTCCAGGAATGGAGCGCAAAGGTCATTCCCCAGTGCCAGCACCTGAGACAACGTGGAAAGAGGGTCAAAGTGCAAAGGAACACTAGTCCTGAGCCCATGTCACAGGGCTGCGGGGAGGGAAACATGCCTGTTTGCGAGGTGCAGGCCAAGGCTTTAAGGTTCTTTTCACTATTCTGGATTTTCTGCCTTCTTGCTGCCGGGAAAGGGGTTGTTTCAGCTCTGAGTATTTTACCAGTGCTGAGTAGTAAATGGTTGTGTTCCGGTTGGTAGGTGTACAGTATGTCACTTAAGAAGTAACACATTTAGACTTTCAGAATTAAAACAGCTTTGGCAGAGATTCAGCCTAGATCTGCGTTGGAGGATTCTCTCAGTCAAGGTCATTTCAACAGAACTGAGACTCATTTGTGTAGTGAGAGATCATCTGGCAAAATACAAGTTCTTGGCAGGAAAGGTGAATCTAGGATATTTGTGAGAGTAAAGTAGCATTTCACTTTTAAATGGAATTTGGTCATACCTTGTTCTGATTTTTCAGAGTACTTTGAAATGGCATATTTTCTAGGTGCTTGCATATGTAATTTGTAGAGATGGATCAATCATTTTATTGGTAGACTGTGGAGGAGACAATAAACATTTTGTGCTGTTTCTTTGTGGCTTACCAGGCATGTTCCCTGTGATCTGTGAAGTAACACTTGGAGTGGCAATGTTTACTGGCAAAATAGTGTATTTTTGCAGAAATATTCTAGGTCATTTGTGTTTGATCTGGGGAGAACTTAATATGCAAAGAGTGGTGAAGTGTTGAGCTGTGCACACCTAATGTCAAAACATCCCTGTAGGTCCACTACTTAATCTTTTGTCAACACTTTGGTAAGAAAGTTTTGATTTTTGCGCTTAGTTTGGCATTCCTGGTATTGGAAGGAGCTGTACGGGATCTATACTGTGAATGTCACTTCAGTAGTGGTACAGTTCAAGCCACAGCAGAAGGAACTGGCCTCAGCAGATAAAGCAGGATGGGAGAGTGTATTAATTATGGGCAGTTAAGCTGAGATCATCTCAAGACCTTACTGAGAATGCCTGTAACATCTGCAACATCTCTTCCTTAGGTTATGCTTGCTGCAGTATCTCCACCTCTACTGCTCTTCAGGGTAAGTGTAAAGCTTTCGTATGCGAGTTTGATTTTTTTTTTCTTTCCTAAAATCCACTAAACATAAKCTAATAAAGTGTTTCTGTTTGTTTCCAGCTAGAACGCATGTTAGCTATGATATCAAAGGAGATGTTGCTGTTGTACGTTTCAACACACCGAATTCAAAGGTATGGTTTTGTTGGCAGGGGTTAATAAGCATATCAGAGGAAATAGCAGGAATACAGATGGTACAGAAAAGGCATCGAAAATTGCTAACTTAGGACTTAAGAACTTTCTTAACTTGCTGCCTTTCAAATTTGAATAAAGTAGAAATCTGAGAATGAGAATTAGGGCATACAGTAAAAGAACACATGAACATACTGGAAAGTGCCCAATGGAAATATTTTGTATGTACCAAATTGTCTCTCTCACCAGAACAAGATATCACTGAACGTTGTTAAGTTCTGGATTCAAAATGATTAAGGAGAGTGTCTGTTTTGTAGAACAAAACAGCTTAGAAGCTCCTAAAACTTGGGTTTTAAGGTCACAAACCTACTATTCATGAAATTGAGGAAGGAACTTCTTAAGAACAGATTACTTGATGACCTGCTGCAGAGTTTCATCTTGAGGTTTTCTTTCTGGCTATATTGTGACACAGGGTGAAATAAACCTTATAGCAAATCTGGGCTCAATTTGTGTCCCTGGAAACATGATTGTGTCAGAATGCAATCTTTAAAAGACTGTAGAGCTACTGCTTCTACTGGCTTCAGACAGATTGGAAAATCCACTTAGACCTACCATTGACTTTGGCTTTTTGTCAGTCTTTCTTCTGTGAGAGTTTTCTGATGATATGATGATTGAATTCAGCACTTAATTGGAGATTTAACTCCACTGTCTCCTGAGCTCTCTTTTTACAATGTGTATTTGCTGCCTTCAGGTGAACACTCTATCCAGACAATTGAGTTCAGAGTTTACTGATGTAATGAATGAAATATGGGCCAATGAAGCTGTCAAAAGTGCCGTCCTCATCTCTTCAAAGCCAGGCTCTTTCATTGCTGGAGCAGATCTTGAGTAAGTTTGGGTGGCAGTAGAAATTATGCTGATAGAGCTTTCTCTGAAGTCCAGTATCTGGGGCAAAAGGTCTGGTGTGCTGAGAAGACTGAATAGTTAGTCATTGTCATCTCCACAGGGGTGAGGCAGAGAATGGATATGAAATCTATGTGCACAGGATGTATAACTTGGCAAGGACTTGCTTAAATGAAGTTAGGGCTTTAATAAAGAGGAACATGGCTAGGCATTAAACCCTGTTTGTTTCTAGCACTGGGTCATTCCTTCCTGCATGCCAGGATGCAGCCAAGAAAAGTTCCCCTTCTGGCTCAGGGGTAAGCATTGTGCTTTGGTCTGGGGCACAACAAGAATGGTAATTTACATGCAGAACTTCACTTAAGCTGCTGCTTGAGTGCCTGGCAGTCTGCCAGCACAGCTTGTTGATTAGGCAGTCTTGGCTTTCTGCCATATGGAGCATCTGAGCAGCCTCCCAGGCTGTGTAACTCTTGCAGGATGTGAGTAGGCCCTGTGTGGGTGCTCTCACCTGGGCCTGAAGTGCAGTCAGTTGTCAGTCCTGTACTGGGAATGACAAAACAGTTGTTTAAAGGCATTAAAAGCCAGGAAGCTCTGAGTGGAGAAAGTAAATTACACATCAGCCCTTGAAAAACTTGTTACCTTTTTGTCCAGCCTTCTTCAGGAGCAGAGACTTGATCTATGGTGTAGTGGGAAGGAGGCACTAGCTTTAGGTGGTAAGGAGAGCAAAAGGACAGGCTGCATTTAAGAAGTTGATGCTGGTCTCAACACTGTGAGCCTGCTGAATTGTGCCTGCCTGGCAAACACTGCTAGCCTCTGTGAGAATAATTAGCTCTGAGAATCTCTAATTGGCAGAGTGCAACGTCAGAGCACTGGCCATCTGCTTCTCTAGAAAGTGATCCTGGGCTCTCCCTTCCACGCTTCCTGGCAAGTGCTTTGAGGCTTCCTATGACCATTCCTTCTCTCCCCAAAAGGCTTTCAGAGCTCTGACACAAGGAAACTCATTCACTGCCTGCAGGCACAAACCAATGTCAGTATGCAGTAACTTAACCCACTGATTTTAGTAGTTTTCCTGTGTTGTCCATGAATCTAAACCTGTTGGACTAAATAGCTGTTGCTTGTCTGTCAGTCACTGGAGCTTTGTGGGAAGAGAGGAATAAAATCCCTGAAGCACTCTCTGTTTTACTACTGTTTTCTCAGTGTTTTTCCAATTCTAATCAGCCTTTCTGCCTCACTGCAGCATGATTGAAGCCTGCAAGACTTCTCAGGAAGTGACTCAGCTCTCTCAGGAAGGACAGAAGATGTTAGAAAAAATTGAGCAGTCTCCAAAGCCCATAGTTGCTGCCATCAGTGGCTCCTGCCTGGGAGGAGGACTGGAGGTATTGGATGGTTTGAGGTCTGCCAAACAGCAGTGGGAGTTGATAGCACTGGTTCTCTAAACTAGCCAAATGATGGCCGCAGGACTATTCTGAAAGGGTGCGAGAGGGATCTGAGACCTGACATGGATTCTGTACATCGGTTCAAATGAATTTGTGGTAAATTGATGGTTTGGTTATGCTTCAGGGCTCTGCCATGCTATTTTTTCTGCTACTGTTGAAAGAGAGCTAATCAAATATGAATCTCTGTGTGCTAGGCTAATATTTAGATGAGGGCACTCCAGGGAAATCAAGCTGTTTCCAGCAGGCATTGGATATGGATAAGTGCTGCTGGCAGAATCCAGGCTGGAAATAGCTTATTTTCAGTTGAAATAAGCCTCATATCCCAGCCACTTTTATTCTTTTAAAAGTTCTTGTGAGAAGGATGAGTGTGGAGAACCTGGTCAGGCTCCAACCTGGCCTGCATTCCCTCTCACTTGCCACTTCAGCTGGGTGCAGTATTTGCTTCGTAATCTCTGTTTAGGATTATACACTCTTAAGTAGCTGATCTTCTCATCTCTACCCAGTGTAATGGTGAGGAAGGAGGAGGCTTTGTAACTTGAAGGGCTCTGTGATTATTCCTGCAGCAAAGTTTTTACTGAAATGGAATAACTTTCTTTTTGGGAGTGGAGTCTCTTCAGGTGTGTACTGATTTCTCAAGCAATTTCAGCTTTTTACAAGCACAGTGGTGAAGAATGTGGACTTCGTGATCCAGTGATAGCCTGAGCATCATGGCTGATCTATAAATGGGATTGCACTCTGAGTGCAGTGAATGAATTTAGCCCCTCGGAGTCCAGATGAGATTTAAAAATAGCTTGGCTCTCATCTGTACTCTTGTGTTCATGCCAATAGCTGCTTGCTATCATCAGCCCTGTTTGCTCTCCTCTCACTGGAGGAAGCCATGAATGAGCACAGAGGGAATTTGGGTGGTTGAACTAGAGAACTAAGGATGAGTCGGGGGGAAGGCTAGTGCAGGGTTTGGAAGGGAGTTTTGTGATGGGTGCTCAGTTCTTCTGTGGTCTCTCAAAGGAAAATCTTGAGTTGTTTTCTCTTCCCAATTTAAGGTTGCCATTGCCTGTCAATACAGAATAGCAACAAAGGAGAGGAAAACAGTCTTGGCAACACCTGAAGTGTTACTGGGACTCCTGCCAGGGGCAGGGGGCACCCAGAGGCTGCCAAAGATAGTAAGTAGGAGAAAAATCTTAATATCCCCTTCTGTTCTACAGCATCTTCCCACTCTGAAAATCCCTTTCTGCCCTTCCAGGTGGGACTTCCTGCTGCCTTTGATATGATGCTGACTGGGAGAAGCATCCGTGCTGACAGAGCAAAGAAGATGGGTCTGGTTGACCAGCTGGTGGACCCACTAGGTCAGATATGAGAATGCTAGCATTGTCTTCCAGCTGCTTAGAAAGCTGATTTCCTGTCTGTTGGTTAACCTCTCCACCTTGCTGAAATGGGTGGAGAAGCCCTCCATGCAGCCAACAGTCTATTAGCAGCAGAGTGTGTGGTCTGGTGGAAAGTTCTTACGATGCTCATTGCAATCACTGTTCCCACCTGAGAAGCATGTGCACAGGGACCTTGAAATGTCAGGCTCAGGCTAAGGCTAAGTGAATAGGGAAAGGTCAGAGTAAAGGATCAGCCTGTTCACTCTCTTGCGTAAGCTAATTGTAAGCTAACAGATAAGAACCTGCATTCCTCATTTATCATGTCAGAGGGACAGATTGCAACGCCTAATAAAAGGGGAATAGGTGGCTGATGCCTGCATTTGTGCAGCCTGCAGATGTTAATCTCAATGACAAGATCTTGAAAAGAAGCCAACCCCCACAGCTTAGGTGCTCTGACTTGCTAAATGACTTCAATTTGGATGGAGAAATTCCTTGCAAGTTGCAGACCCAATTGCACTTCCAACTAGTAAGTGGGCTAATGAATAATTGCTTGCTTCTGCTGTACCTGTATCAGGGCAACTTTTTTGGAGGGTATCTAACTGGAGGGGCCAACCCTCTGCAGCCTCTGCTGAAAACTTTAAACAGTTGCAGCTGGGAGTTAGAAACCACTGTGGCAGCTGGTACTACCGCATAGTTGTAGAGTGCTGAGCTCAGTTTCCCCAGCCAGAGCATGGCCGAAGGACCCAGTGGGGCATTAGTGCCCTAATTTGATGAAAAAAAAAATCTGCCTATCCTGAGAAAAGCAGGGGAAGCCCCAGTGTCTATTCTGTCTCACAAACCACTGTTCAGCTGGATGAGATATCTTTAGCTTTCCTTTGACTTATAAAATGGGTCAGTGGTAGGCAGGCTTGAGTTAAAAATCTGCTGAGTAAACTTTACCACTGCGTAGTTGGTTAAGTTTGGTATTGTAAATGTGGCTTTTTACACCAATGATTAGAAGGGAACTTAGAGGCTAGGAAGGTTTCAGTTCAGAAATCCCTTCACCCTTAGAGGTGGGAATACACTCAAGTTTCCAATGAATGCTCTAAAAGCTGTTGGTCATTGGTGAAATGCAGACAAGGCAGCAGCTCTGGGGTAACTTTTCCAAGCTGACTGTTAAATAAAATATGCTGTAACATTGTTTGGGCAATTTTTTCTCTACACTGGCTCTGACTTATTGCCAGGTTTGGGTAAAACTTCCTAATGGTGAGGTCTTACGATATGATCAAAATGCACATGTTCCTTTGTCTGCTCCTTGCCAGGAGACCCTCCAGCAGGCATTAGGATCTAGAGTCTGTAGAATATGGGCTCTCAAGTTTTCATGAAAAGAGAAGTGAAAAGTTGTATAGGGTTAGGGGTGTGTGTGTGTGTGTCTATGTATGTATGTATATATTTTTTTAATAACTATTTCCCCTATCAGGGAACTGTCATCTGTTGCAGTGTGTTCTTAGCTCTGAGGTCCCTGTACAGCATGTAGGTGTGGTTGGAGCAGTTTCTAGCAAAGATTAATGAGATTGCCCAGCCAAACGATGCAGAGTTGTAATCTTGTCAAGTTTGTTCTGCTAGTTCAGAGGCAGCCCAGCTCAAGGCTGCACTTTTAGCTGCATGCAGTTTCCTTGTGGTGGTCCTGTGAAAAATTACTGGGCAGTGCTCCTTCATGAATGACTCATTTTATTTTGCCTCCAACAGCTTAATATGCATAACTGCATTTTCAATCCTGTATTCTCCTGTGTAAATGACATCAGCCTTGTGCTTGGAAATTGTGCAACCCACCCCCAGAGTTTGCTAAAACCTGCCTTTGTAACGGCTTGCTTTATTGTTTTTAGGACAGCTTTGAGTTAGCACAGACAGGCAGTGAGGTGGATTGCATGCCACTTGGAATCTGGTTAGAATTTAATCTATTTGGTACTAGCTAAAGCAAGAGAAAGATTTCTTGCACCTAAGGTCAGAGGTTGATGAGGTTTTATTGTGCATTGGCTCCATTACAAGTAATTTTTAAGAATGCATTTCCTGATGAGTGTTGCTTGGATGCTTAATAGCAGTAGTTTCAGTACAACTCAATTGTGCAGACTTACTGTACCACATAAGAAAGCTGAGGTGCAACAAGAGGTGGGAAGGCAAGACACTTATGTTAAGATATAGGTATTACCTGCAGTTACAGAAAGAATGAAAGGGAATTGATACAAGGGAATGCAAGGGAAATTTCAGTTAGATATTACAAAAAAATATACACAATGAGGATGGCAGGATCTCCATCCTTGGAAGTGCTCAGAATATGACAGAGCATGTTTTTGAGTAACCTGATCTAATTCCAAAATTGGATTTAACTTGGAACTTGGCTGTGGTTTGAGCAGTGGATTAGACAGGATGGCCTCCAGTCTTCCCTTGCAACAAAATTACTCCATGGTTCCATGAAAGCAGTGTTGATGTTTATCAACATGCTGCTGTCTATTCCTATTGAGGGTTGACATTTTGGCACTTCTGCATAATGCCATGGATATTAAATGTTTTGAGTTTTTCTTATGCTTTCCTGCTGAGCCTTTTCATTTTGTTCATAACTTTTCTTTTGTTCACAGGGCCGGGTCTGAAAACTCCGGAAGCAGGAACAATTGAGTATTTGGAGGAAGTAGCAATTGGCTTTGCCAGAGGACTAGCCAACAAAACTGTGTCTGCCAAAAGATCGAAAGGACTAGTACGGAGTAAGTCTATGGGTATCATAGCCAGCTCCCAAGAGTCTGTAGTGGGCATAAAGCAACTTTGATTCTCAGGGGTATGCTCATGTTCATTCTTAATTCCATCTCCAAAAGAAAAGTTCTTTCAAGTCTCTAAAACTAGATGGGTCAATAGAGAAAACATTGCTCTGCAGATCTGATCTTCAAGTGGCATTGCCAGAGCTGTGCATGGTGGCTCCTAAAGTGTACTAGAAGGAAGCCAAGCCTGGAGGAGCGAACAGCACCTTCCCCCAGAGAACTATCCGTCTTGTAAGCTTTAGTAGCAAGTTTTATACCAGGCTTGTGTAACCAAGTGCTCAGAGGCACATAGATCTGCTCAGCACTGATCCTTTTTAGCAGAGCCCTTATACAGTTAGCAGAGCCCAGAAAAGATGACATCTCTCTGTGTAAGTTCTGTTCCACAGGTCAGTTTTGCAGTCTGTCACTGACTGCATTAGGAGATAGTTTAACCCTAAAATGGACATGTCCTTGGAACAAGCCATAGAAATCCATCTGACCAGACCAATGCTAGCTGTGTCTAACTGGGTTTCAGGTGCACATTTCTGTTCCAGATGTGGAATATTCACACCTGTAGTCTTCAGTGTTCAGGTTAGTCATTTAAAGTCTAGTTTTACATACAGGACTGTGCTGAGATGTGTTTTGTCCCATCTTGCAGAGATAACAGATTATGTTATGGCTATTCCGTTTGTGAGGCAGCAAGTCTACAAGAGAGTGGAGAGCAAAGTTCAGAAGCAGACCAAAGGACTCTACCCTGCTCCGCTAAAAATCATTGAGGTAACCCCTGCTGAGACACATGAAACTACAGTGAAGGCGAATCTGCAGGATAACATGGCAACAAACAGAGGGAAGATGATTCCTTCGTTTGAGTCAGGCCATACATTACTTTACAAAAGATCAGTCTTGATGGCTGCTATCTGTGTGGTGTATGGAACAAATATTCAAATTCAGACTAGCTTCCCAGAATATCAGCAGCAATTCATGTGGTGCTGGAAGCAGCAAGGGAAAGATCAGGAATCCCGATTGAGGGAAGGCTTAGCTGGAATACTTTCTATGAAATGTTCAGCTGCGGTTTCTTCAGGTTTCCTGTACAATTTCTAATGAGGTAGATTAACCTCTTTGAAGCAAGGAAAATGTAGTACTAATTTCATAGCAGCAAGTACCCAAACTTTAAAACTTAATCCCCTAAGTAACACAGGCTTTGTATTACTTGAAAACATTGACCATGGTTGATTCCTTCTTTTAAAATTACTTTTTGCTGTTTAAATTGCTGCCAAGACTGCTCTAAAACCAGTGAATGTCCCCCCTGGCTCTAAGAGCAATGACATTACAGGAGCACAGTCCTACTGAAAGAATTCCTCATAGTGCAAGATATGTGTAAAAATTAACCTGATAATTACCATTGTAGCTACTCTGTGCTAGAAGGACAAGATGGTTCATAGCTCTTCTTGGACAGCATTTACAGGACAGACAGAGTTTCAAGCCTCCCTTGAATGCTGGGGAGGGGCTGATGGTGAATATAGGAGTTGCAGCTAAACAAGTAATCTCTTTGAAGTGTAGCTTTAAAGGTGTGTCTTAACAGTGATGTTTCTTTATTGCTCTTTGACTAGGTTGTAAAGACTGGTCTTGATCAGGGGCATGACGCTGGATACCTCACTGAATCCCAGGTAAGGAGATTAGGGTCTCTAGTAGTGATCAGTAGATTATGTAGATGTGGAGGATTTGTGTTTAGCCACGCATGAAGGAAGATATCTTCATAGGCTGCTAAGAATGGTATCTGGGTCCCTGCCCCCTCTTCTGGGAGTGGAACTGTGAAAATGGCCTGCCTTAAACAACAGAACTGTTTTTTCAAGTTTCTTCATCTATGAAAAGAGCTTGTGGCCTTTTCTATTCTTGTCTGTTTTATCTTTTTTAAGTGGAGAGTGACCAGATAAGTTCACCATTCTATATGTCCCGTAGTAGGATTTTCTGTTTGTTTTTTGTTTGTTTGTTTGTTTGCTTGGTTGGGTTTTTTTGATTGTCGTATGGGACAGGTACGCTATACGTGGGTATTGTGCTGTCTTAGTCTCATGAGTATTCCTAGGTAATATGGTACAAATAAATCATTTCTTCCAAAACTTATTATCTTTCATTTTTACCAATGTTCAGTTTCCTCTGACACCTTTTTTCTACCATCATCTTTGCTTAGAATGTTGATTCTCCATTACTCATTTTGCTATTTGTCACGTTTTCTAGTCTAGATGTTTAGTGCTAGCCCTTTCTCACCTGCCGATAATTGTGTACTCTTGAATAGATGTTGTTTTTCAGTTCTTGTCTCTCATCCAAAATGGGATTTCTCTCTTCTCTGCCCCTCTGTGGATCTTGCATATCTGTTTACCACTCCAGGCAGAATACTGGCTGGTGCTTGCCTTTCAGAAGGACACTGACAAGCTAGAAAACTGAACAAACAGAAATCTCAGGTTCAGCCAAGAGAAGTGCAAAGGCCTGCACCTGGGGAGGAATAGCCCCAGGCACCAGTACGGGGTGGGGTGTGACCTGTTGGAAAGCAGCTCTGCAGAGAAGGACCGGGGAGTCCTGGTGGGCAGCAAGTAAGGTGTGACCCAGCAAGGTGCCATTGTGGGAAAGGTCCAAGAGCATCCTCAGTTGCTTTAAGCAGCACACTGCTGGCAGGTTGAGGGAGGTGATCCTTCCCCTCTACTCAGCACTGCTGAGGCCACACCTGGAGTGCTGTGTCCTGTTCTGGACTCTTCAGTACAAGAAAGACATGGAGCTACTGAAGAGAGTCCAGCAAAGGGCCATGAAGATGATTGTGATATTGGAGCATATGACACAAGGAGAGTCTGTGGGAGCTGGAATTGTTTAGCCTAGAGAAGAGAAGGCTCAAGGGGATCTCATCAGTGTGTGCAACTATCTGATGGAAGGCAGTAAAGAAGGCAGAGCCAGACCCTTCTCATCAGTATCCAGAGACAGGGCAAGAAATAATGGGCATACATTGAAATACAGGAAATTCCACCTAAATGTACGAAGAAACTTTTTTACTCTAAGGGTGATTGAACATTGGAACAGGTTGCCTGGGGAGGTCATGGAGTCTCCATCCTTGGAGATGCTCAAAACCTGACTGGACCCAGTCCTGAGCAGCCTGTTCTAGCTAGTTCTGCTTTGATCAGGGGATTTGGACTAGACAATCTCCAGAAATCTCTGCCAATCTGAACTGTTATGTGATTCTGTGAAATAAGCCTCCATTTCACTGATCCTTTGCCTTCAATTCTTTTGTTTCTTGGCACACTGGTTAAGTTTAGTACCAGTAGTGATTGCTAAGGGAAGTCAAACCTTGTGCATTTTAAGGCCCAAAGTATTTCTACTGTAGGAACATTTGTTGCTTTTTCCCATTCATAGGCCCAGCCAGTGGTGAGAATGAGCATGTATTGCAGAAATGCAGCTACGTGTACGCACAGCTGGCCACACGGATCAGCACAAACAGAGCAGTGCCCTTATGAGCACCCATGTAAATACAAACAGCAGTTGCATAGACATGAACAGAGATGACCAATGCTGTTACTCCTGTTTGACTGATCAGAATTGAGATTTGCTCGTGGTTATATATATGCATACGTGCACATACACACGTGTCCCTCCAGTAGCTGGCTGCAGATGCTTGGTCTATCAAGTACCTGGCCCCAGGGCCCGTTCTCTCCAGTTGCTGGTACTCAGCACTATGGACCCGTAGACCTGAGGCCTCTCTCTCTCCAGTTGCTAGCGCCCAGACCTCTTGTCCTACATACTATCCAGACCAGCCTGAAGTTTGCTAGTAATTAGGGAGATACATGCATGCATGTACATGCACACACACACACACAAAGACAGGCGTGGAGTTTATTTTGCAGATAGGACAGACTGTGATGATCAGGTGCAGTGCTTGGCCAGACAAGCATTCTGACCGACAGCTGCCTTATGTGTGACCCTTTTATTGCCCCCTTCACTCCATTTTCTTGTGCTTCTTCTTCCACAAGCCATGTTGATCCCCTCTCTTTCTCTGTCCTTGTCTCTTTCTTAATAAACAATATATTCCTAATTACTTTTTCCTCATTGGCCCCAGTTTTGCTACATTTGTGCCCCAATTTGGAATTTTGATACTGATAAGATGATCTTGGCCTTCTACAGAGTTACTGATATGGTTACCCGGGCACCGTTGGCCTTGCAAGATTTGACTCCTCAGAAGGTCCCCAATACTATCTGTTTATCTGTGCAGTTTGGTTGTCTCTCATGTCACTTTCCCTTATCCACCAGTGAAATCCATCTGTTCATCATGGCTGTTGTCATCTGTAGCTTTTGTCACCTTCTCAAACAGTTACCTGCCATGTAACTGCAGAAACCTGTAGTTTCTTGTGCCATGTCTAGTAGTTTCTTTTGTTCTCTCCTGGTGACCAGATCCTAGTCTGAGATCTAGCCATCTGCTTCATGCCTTAACAGTGACCTGCTGAATGTACCCCTTCTGTTCTGGTTATTCATTCCACCTACATCTGATCTAAGGCCAAATAAAAGTTTGGGGATACTTTGTTCCTTACAGAAGAGAATGAATGTTTTTTTCCCTTAAAATAGCAGCAGGATGGGGAACCTAGAACCCTCTAAAGACTAAGTGTCTGTGTGACGTCTCTCTGGTTTTTTTTGTCTCTCATTCCCCCAGGAGAAGAGATTCACAGATTCTCTTACAGGTTTCATGTGTCTGGTATTTTGACAAGTTTCTAACACACAGGGCAGTGGTGAAGGAAGATACTGCTTCTCTAAAATGTTGTATTGATGGTTTTCCTAGAGTTGGATTTTCCTTAGCTAGTTTGGCTTAGACAGCCTCATTAGTTTGCTGTCACCTTAGGCTGTCTTTTGTCTTCCTACCTCCCTTCCTGTTTCATGCTGACTGCTTTGATTTTGTTGCCTACCCCTGATCCTCTGAAAATAGCTTCAGCCTACAGTTCTCAGTGAGAGATGGCTTGTTTAAAGATTTGAATAATTAAGGTGCCTCAAAGTCTGATGGCAGGATCCTTTTACCTTTGATTGTCATTCACTGGGGCATTTGTCCCTAGCTAGCTGAGGATGTATGTGGGGAGAAAGGGGCACATTCTTGCCCTGGTCCCTGATCAGTGAAGTAAAATCTTGCCTCTGGAGAAGTAGAATTGGCTCCTGCATTGGCCTTATACTGATTCCACAGCTGCTGACTGACTGAGCCAGGAGGGTTGCTTCTGGTTTGCCACAACAGTGAACTGCCAGTGAATGCTCTTTCCCAGAGTGTGGTGGGAGAGTCCTCTGATGAGTGGAATGGGTCAGTGGGTAGGAAGGACTTGGACATAGATGTATCATGGATATTCTTGTTCCCTGACAGGCTCTTACCAGGCAGAACTGAGGGTTAGAGGCACATACTCTTTTCAGAAGCTTTGAGTTATATTGTTTATGGAAAAGGACATGGAAGGAGTAGTGTCCTACTGCCTTCTGGCAGCCCATGTGGGAGGTGATAGTGCAAAGTGGGTTGTGCTTAGCACTGAAGATAACTCCACACAAAGAGGATGCACATGCCCTGTCTACTCTTCTGTTTCTGTTCAGGTTACTAGTCTGTGCAATTGCATGGGTGATTGTGCTGCCCCTTTGTCATGTTTTTGATGTGTGCATGTTGGAAGTGTGACAACTGTTAAAGGCTACACTCTCTGCTTCCCTCTCTCATTTCTTCCAGAATTTTGGCCAACTTGCAATGACTAAAGAAAGCAAGGCACTGCTTGGACTTTACCATGGGCAGGTGCAATGCAAGAAGAACAAATTTGGAACACCTCAGCGAGAGGTCAAGTAAGTCCAAGTGTGGGATGCCTAAAGGAGCAGTTGGAGAACCTCTGCTGAAGGGCTGTTGGGACTGACTGGTCTGGAGCCCTGAAAAGCAGCATAGCGTAGCAGAAGTATTTCTACCTCCTGAAGGCCAGTCCTCTGCAGTTTAGAGGTCTTGCTTACAATTGAAATCTTATTGTGTGACCTCACTGGATGCCTGAATGGACAGGATCTGTATGAGTCCGACTGACAATAGAAATTCAACTGTTTCTGACTTTGAACATGCCTCCTTTCTGTGTAGGACCCTGGCTGTGCTTGGAGCAGGGCTTATGGGAGCTGGAATTGCACAGGTTTCAGTGGATAAAGGACTGAAGACCATTCTGAAGGACACAGCACAGCAAGGCTTGGACAGAGGACAGCAACAGATCTTCAAGGGGTATATGATCTCAAAAGAATTTGCTCGAGATTGACTAGGGCCTCCTTTAGTCAAAATACTCCTCTACTTTTAGGTGATCAGGAACTCCTGACACCTCTGTTCCCATGGAGTCTTCTTCCAGTAGATACCACAACAATCCTTTCTTTTAAGGTTGCCCTATGCAGTGTGCTGGGATATTGCTACAAAATAGGTCCAGTGTATTCAGCCTTAGTTCCTTCGGTATGTAGACCATCTGATTTGTGACTGGCTTAGTTTTTAGATTTAGTTGTAGCTTATAGAACTAAGGGGAGGTGGGTGCCCATGTCGGGATGCATTGGGTCAGACTTCTGAAAAGCTGGATTTATTTGTCCCGTGCCCCTGGCCCAGCAGAGGTAGTGCTCGGCTGCACAACTCCAAGGTGTCTAAATGGTTGGCCTTCAGACTAACACACCAAGAATTGTGTGAGCAAGGCCCTTTTTCAGATGGAAGGGGGGACCAGTAGGCGGAGTGACAGTCTTGCTGGATTGGAGGTGGCGTTTTGGGTCCCAGCTCCAGGAGGGATGGATGAGCTTGGTGTCACAATGAACCAGGGCTTATTCTGGAGCTTTGACGGAGCTGTCCTTCCTTAGGCTGAACAGCAAGGTGAAGAAGAAGAGTCTGACATCATTTGAGAGGGACTCGATTCTCAGCAACCTGACGAGCCAGCTGGACTACAAAGGCTTTGAGAAAGCAGACATGGTGATCGAGGCTGTGTTCGAGGACATTAACATCAAGCACAAAGTGCTGAAGGAAGTGGAGGCTGTGAGTGTCAGTTCTGAGCAGCTTGTTCTAGGCATAGCCCCTGTACAACGGAGACTCAGGGTGTCTTACCCTGCTGGGTTTTTCACGACTCCTCTGTGCTGCAGTTTAGTGCTTAGTAATAGTTACTTATTTCAGTATATGAGTGGGTGCCAAGGGCAGTTTTCCTATCTAGTTCAGACATACCTGGACCCTAGGGAGCCCCTGCAAAATATTTTCCATTTGTCTGAGTATTTTGTGGCAGGTATGTCCTTCTGCATCTCCACAGTATTTAGTCTTTTACCTGCTATCCCTAGCTTGCTGCCACTGCTCCTTTTCAATTTAAGAATACACGTGAGAAAGTAGCCGTGTGTGTTAAAGGAACTGGCCCATGCTCCTCTAGAGTCCCTCCTCACAGTGTCTAACGTGGTCTCAATGAACTGGCAGAATCGTAATGAATCTGAGACAGACCAGTATCAGAGATCTGGAGGGAGATCAGTGTAGCTGTTCTGACTTGCAAGACTGGCTGACTTGGACTGCTGCTTTAAGATGAGTTTCTAATACTGTCTGCCTTGATGGATTGAAAGAGATTTGTCTTGTTCGTAAGGCATTACCAAATGCTGGGAAGCTCTGTGCTCGTGCCATTCTCTCAGGGCTCTGCACATTACAGTCCAATTCTGGCCTTGGACATTTAAACTGTTTTATTTCCCCTCTCCTCCACAGGTGATCCCTGCTCACTGTATCTTCGCCAGTAACACATCTGCCCTCCCAATCAGCCAAATTGCTTCTGTTAGCAAGAGGCCGGAGAAGGTGAGTGCCTGACACCATGGGCCTGCTGCGGGTCTAACTCTGTGCTGAGCTGCCTGCTAGTAGCAAATGATGAGGACTGGGATATTCTGCTTCCTCTTCAGAACGTAAAACAGCTTGACCTCTGCCTTCAGTGCAAGCTTTGAACAGAGAGATCCTTAGATAGGTGCAAAGGGTATGAAGGTGGACTTGCCCCAAGTGAGATGTTGGTGCAGGGGGGCACAGTACTGCAGGGACATCAGTGCTTCAGGAAGCATTTATGAACACAAGAGGCAGAGAAGCTGTGGAAGGACTGAGGCAGAGAGAAAATTCATTAGACATAGGAGTCACTTGCCATGGTGGGGAAGTACCTTCCTAGGGAGAAGGGCACTGATGTGGCAGCAAAAAGGGAAGAAAAATCAGTGGCTGGTAGCTGAACTCCAAGGTGCTGAAACTGGGACCATGAACCCATTTCTTTACTGGTCAGCCTTAGAATCAGCTCCTGAACTGGGTGGTTGGTGTTTTCTGTGGATTCAAATGATCTGTGGCTCCAAATGACCTGAACAGAGTACTTCTTTATTGCTTCTACCCAAGTCTAAACAGCAGTGCCATGGCCTGTTTCTCCCTGGTAGCTACACCTCATCCCATAGCCTAGAGAAGGATATCTGGGTTGAACTTTTGTTTCACATGGAACAGCCTTTTCTGAGGGACACATTTGGTGGAGTTAGTATCTGAGGCATGCAAATGCACCGGATTGAGAGGATCTGGCTGCACACACAGTTTTGTATGGCATCCGTGCCTGCCAAGGACATCTGTGATAATCTATTAACATGAGRCTGGCAGATCTGATTCAGACCTTACAGGAGACCTGCGCCCTGCAGCAGGAGGCCAAATATGACACTGCAGTATTCAGTGGTGTGAGGGATCTGTGTGATCCCTCCAAACAGCTAAGCATCAGTCGGGGCGGCCTTGATATAGCAAGGGGAAAATGCTTTCACCTCGCTTGAGAAATACGCTTTGCCTGCCTGGGGCCAGCAGGCTGCAGAAAATGTAGGCCAGAGTGAGCATGTCCTGTGACAAGATGATCCTGTGACAAGAACCAGGCTCTTTTAGAGATGGGGGGGGGCAGTAGCAGCTTTGGGAGAAGGAAAGGGAAGCTGTAGAGCTCTGTCAGAAAGTTTTTACACAGATGCTGCTACACAGGTGCCTTCAGCTGCTCCCCTGAATTCCTACACGTCCTACAATGGATCTCAGATCTACCCAGAGCAGTTCATTGCCTCTGCTGCTTATATTCCTGTACTTCTGTGGACACCTGTAAAAGTTATAGAGTAAAAATGCATGTCCCAACAGTTAGAGGTACCTGTGACCTTCATGAGCCTCTTCATGGCTTGCTGTTCAGACTTTAGTTGCATCTGAAATGCAAGCTGTCTTATTTGTTCATACTTGCAAATAGCATCCTCTTGCTGGATGATTGCCCATGTAATACCTCTTTATGGGGAAGCTGATAGGAAATCAGATAAATAATTAATGTATTTTCTTTAATTAGTTTTGTAGTCTGCAACTTTCCTGCAAGGTGTCTCTGACTTATGTAGATCTTAGTGCCAAGTATAGCTTCCAGGAAGCATGAAGGTGACATCCTGATTACATGACTGTATTAGAAAGATCAGACACTCAGATGAATAATCTACATATAAATGCTGTTCCCAAAGGAAGGCTTCACTTACCTCTGTAATTAATTTCTGGAAATGTGCTGCCTTGTCCATAGATTATCTTCATCACTTAAAAAAAAAAAAAAAAAGTAGAACACTGAATCTGTTCAACATCTGTCTCTGTGACTGCTGTTGTGAAAAGTGAGGAAAAGCACCACCTAGGCATGTGGCTGCTTTCTCAAGCCAGATAGTGCCTGGAGATCATGCACTGCCATTGACTCACCTGAGRTCTGAGCTCAGCTAAGATTCCCTGGAAAGTTTTGCTGCCCGACCATTAACAAGTRCAGACAGAGCAGAGCAGCGTGCACTATGACCTTCAGTGGGCTGAGAGCTGCGGGCATATGCTGCATCCTTGAGAAAGCCAAGGAGAGAGGAAGTTGGAAAGTGCTTCCCTCAGAGAACGATCTGGTGGACTATGTGGCTGAAGGATAGTGCAGTATGGTGGTGAAGTCTTGCAGCCTATACTGTCCTGCTTCCTCCTGCAGGTGGGCACTTGACTTTCCCAGATGATTGCTCTGGGCACCAGAGTCTGTTTTAACCCTCCATTCTTCCTTCTGCCCTAGGTGATCGGGATGCACTACTTCTCCCCTGTTGACAAAATGCAGCTGTTGGAAATCATCACCACAGACAAAACATCCCAGGACACAGCCGCCTCTGCTGTTGCTGTTGGGCTCAAACAGGGCAAGGTTGTCATCGTGGTAAAGGTGAGGGAATACTGCCCAAATAGGAGCTGGGTTAATAAATAAAGGTCAGTCGTATGTACTGAGGATGTAACATGGCTATAAATACACTGGCATTAACTACACATGCTGTGTAGTCAAAATGGAGATTGGAAGAGGGCTAGTACTACTCCTCTAGTACTATCTACTAGTCCTATCTAGTAGTAGCTAGGTGATCCCTCAGGAGGCTGAAGTCTCGTGTGGCATCTGAGAGTAGAGTTCTGGGCAAGACTCTCACTGCCTCTTCTCCCTGTAGAGCGGCAGAAATAGAGGGACCTGTGAGCAGTAATCCTTCTCTGGATTTAAATCTTGTGTAAGAGCAAGGGCAGAAATGCATGTGCAAGTGTCAGGGAAAAGCTGCACAAGGGAGGAGGAGAAGACTGAATGCAGCACAGCAAGTCAGGAGTTGTGAATGAACTGTGGTGGCCTCTAGGAAGAGGCAGCAGAGCACAAAGCCATGGGTTTTGGCTGATTTATTAGGTTGACAGTTGCTGTTAAGCACATTCCTCTCTAAACAGCAGGTCTCATGCTCCATAGGAAGCATGGAATCATAGAATCATAGAATCAGTAAGGTTGGCAGGGACCTCTGGAGATCATCTAGTCCAACCTCCCCRCTCAGCAGGGTCACCTAGAGCATGGTAGACAGGGTTGCATCCAGGCAGGCCTTGAAKATCTCCAGAGAAGGAGACTCCACAACCTCTCTGGGAAACCTGTTCGAGTGCTCTGTCACTCTCATAGGGAAGAAATTCCCCCTCACAGTCAGGCAGAACTTCCTGTGCTTCAACTTCTGCCCATTGTGTCTTGTCCTGTCACATGGGACAACTGAAAAGAGTTTGTCCCCRTCCCCTTGACACCCTCCCTTCGGGTACTTGTACACACTGATCAGATCCCCCCTCAGTCTGCTCTTCCCCAGGCTGAACAGGCCCAGCTCTCGCAGACGTTCCTCACAGGGCAGGTGCTCCAGCCCTCTGATCATCTATGCCATTTCACCTATGTGGCAGGATTAGCTTGTAGGTTCAGAGCAGTTTGGTAAGCGAATGTTTAGATTTGTCTTTTCATTGAAGTATGAGGTTGCCAGTGCTGCAGAGCAGGTGTTTGCTGTGGCGCTGGTAACGTCGGCTTGGCAGAAAGAGCTCTAGATGTCTCTATAGGCCAGTGGAGATACTATTCTTCTCTAATCTTCCTTCCCAAATCAGATGCTTCCCTGAAGGGCAGTTTGCAGCTAATATGTTGCTTCCTCACTTTGTGGGAAGTATCAGCAGGTGAAACATCAGATTAATGCCTATTTCACTCATGCTGAGTACCCTTTACCCCCAGGCAGCCTTTTGGGCTTGGTGTGAAGTGAGGGGACTTCTGCAGCCTACCTGGGACCTCCAGGCACTATTTTAAATAAAAACACTCTGGGGACTTCAGGGAGTAAATTTATGAAGGTCTTCAAACCCTGGTGTTCAAAGACAGGTAAAAGCTGTTCTAGGACTCAGTTACATACCACTAAAAATAGAACMGTTTAGTGCCTCTGCCTGTCAGTGCCTGAACTGCAGATCAGACTGTGAAACAGTTCTTGTGCAATCAATAAAGGCAGTGTTCTTGCTGCTTGAACTTACTCACCTTCCTGTTGCACTTCTCTCTCCTAGGATGCACCTGGTTTCTATACCACCAGATGTCTGGGGCCAATGCTGGCAGAAGTGGTCCGAGTTCTCCAGGTGTGTATTCGGTCAGCTGCTGAGCACCCATCAAACCCTTTGGCCAGCTGCTGTGCTCAGTTCTTGCTTGGGTACATGTCCAGTCAGCCATATCTCTTGCCCAGAGCTGTGAGGAAGCTCAGCTGGACAGTTGTTGCAATACAGTATCTAGATTTTAAAACATCCAGRGTACATGTGAGGCATGAGGTGAATTGCAGTTGCAAGGGTGCCCCTTTATCTGTACYGTGTGACATGTGAAATGAACATTGCCTGTCTTCAAGACAGCTCTCCCTAAGCTGCAGGCTGCCCTCCCTGGCAAAACAGCCCAGAGCTGCAAAGCAGAGAGCAGTATTTTAATCACAGGAGTCAAAATGGCGACTGGGAGCCAGGCAGGGWGTGAGCGTGCAGGTTTCTTTTGGCTCTGCTGTTGACTCAGTGKGCAGGCTTGGGAGCATCCTCCTAGGCTATGATGAGTCAGGCTGTCCTCATCAGGGCATGGCCTGCAATGGCAGGGCAGACCGTGAGCAGATCCCTGCCCACTACGTCCTACCTGTGCTCTGTTTGGCCTTTGAGGTGAGCAGGTTTCTGTCTTGTTCAAGGCAAAGCACCTTGTGGAAGAGAACCCCGCCCTGCCCTAGAATTGGTGCCAGCTATGAGAAATTTGCATCACACTTTGTCAACAAGTGACAGTGGGATGCCAGCCCCAGTTTCCCTGGATGTTCCTAGCGTGTTCTTGTCTGAGCTATGGTGTGGCAGGACCGGTATAGGCAGTGATGAGGCTTTTCCCTCCCTACACAGCAGCAATGGACAGTCAGGAGTGGTGCAAGCACAGTTGTGCTGCTCCTGTCCCTTCTCAAATAGCTAATAGGGCTGGTTGCAGTCAGTGGCCCTAGATGGAAGAGGACCCTCATCCGGAAAGATCTTACTGCTTCTCCTCCTATTCCTGCAGGAGGGTATTGACCCAAAGAAAGTAGACTCAATCTCCACAGCCTTCGGCTTCCCTGTCGGTGCTGCCACATTGATCGATGAGGTGGGTGTGGATGTGGCCACGCATGTGGCTGAAGACCTCGGCAAAGCCTTCGGCGAGCGCTTTGGAGGAGGCAGCATCGAGTTGTTCAAGCTCATGGTGGAAAAGGGCTTCTTAGGTGAGACACTAGGCTGATTTAAACCAACATGTTTCCCCCCCTCTTCAATGAAGAGCACTAGCATCCATCAGATTCCTCTGCCTCAGGCCAGAGAGACTGGCAATGGGGCAGGAGTCCCTCTCAGCTATACCCTGAGTAAACCCTAGGCTTCAGTCAGACCTTCCTTTGTAGAAATGGCTGCAGCAGGCAGATGCTGCCCAGAGCAGAGGCAGCAGATGAAATGAAGTTCTGCCTGGCCCCTTCATTAAACCTGCATGAACACTCTGGGATGTGGGAAAGAAGCGAATGGAAATAAAGACGCTCAAGTGAAACAAGCTGGAAGCTGAGGTTTAGAAGCTGTATGTAAGGAAAGATCATGGCTCTTCCATAAGGCAGCTCTTCCCCAGTGGTATTAGGTGCAGAGGCAGCTGTGCTGCTGAGCAAGCCACGCCAGAGCAGTGCTTGTCAGTGGGACCTGCACTTGGGTCATGACTGCTTTTGCGCTCAAACCAGACATTGCTTCTAACTGAACCTGGCAGTGAGGGTTACTCCAGAGATCTTGTCATCTCTGTCCTTCCCTCACAAGCATGTACAAGAACTATGCCTTTTTGCTGCTGTAGCTGTGGAAGCAGTGACATTATTTGACTGTTGAGTGCACCTAGCAAAGTCATTTGGGCCTGGTGCAGTGACAGCATCTTGCCAAGTAGTCAGATCAACAGTCTCTTTCCTTCTTTGTCCTTGGTGAGGCAGCAGACAGTTCTCTTTGAAATGCAGAGAAGCTGCCTGTGCTGGGAGGATCTGCTTGTGCTAACAGAAGCACAAGAAAAGCTCAGAGGCAAAGGTATCCCAAGCAAGCGAGACATATGGCAGGATATGACTGTCTCTTTTTTTTTTCCCTGGCAGGCCGCAAGGCAGGAAAAGGCTTTTACATTTACCAGGAGGGAGTGAAGAACAGGAGTGTGAATTCTGGCATGGATGAGATCTTGGCGCGGTTCAAGGTGCCAGCCAGGCCTGACGTGTAAGTAACTGCACAAGCTGAACAGCTGTGTGGGCTGGCTCTGACCCCTTGCCAAGTGCTCCTTCTCCTGGCTCTGCGCAGCAGCAGGAGGGCCACACCAGCCAGCGCTGGAGCACAGAGTTGAGCATAGAGTCACTATAGATGGCATTTAGCTGGTCCTGGCTGGCATATATGAGGGTAGACTGTTAGCTCTGGAGAGCCTGTGCTAGTGGGGACATGAATGTGCCTGAATTTATCAGCATTCACTTGAGCACCTCTGCAGAAAGCTTCTCTGTGGTAGGGCTTGCTGAAGCAGGTGAGCTGGTGCAACCCCTGCCTTTCCCTCCACGATCCCTGACCTTCCTGGTGTCACACCTATCGGACAGCCTAGCACTGAAGTGTCTTTTGGAGCAGTTCCCATTTGGCTTGATCRTGTCTTTGCCACTTTACTCGCCTCCCTTGGTGAGTAAACTGAACTTAGTAATGCTTAGACTAATGGAGCTGGGGGTGGTCCCAGTGAGCAACAATTCTTTCCCCCTACCCCAAGCCTGACACCGTTCCCCTTCTCTGCTGGCTTCACATGTTCCTCCATCCAACTGCTTTGTTACCTTCAGAGCCTTAAAGACTATTTCTTTCCAGCTGCACTGAGGAGGACATCCAGATGCGCTTGGTGACGAGGTTTGTGAATGAGGCAGCCTTGTGTCTGCAGGAAGGGATCCTCAGCAACCCCGTGGAGGGAGATATCGGTGCTGTGTTTGGCCTGGGCTTCCCGCCATGCCTGGGAGGTGAGTGGGTTCAGCTGGCATGCCTGTGAGACTGCATGATTTGGCTCAAAAGCAGTGCAGGGGGCATATCTAKTGGGCTCTAGCCCAGAGATAAGCAGCCTTTAAGGACAGGTTTGAACTGCAGATCCTGTYGAGCCTGAGTTCCTTCCTTCCTAGAAAGCCTGAGCCAGAGATGATGTTTCAGCATTGCCAGCTGCACAAGAGGGGGTGGTGGGGCTACTTAAAGGTGTGTGATTTCTGCTAGGACCCTGCAGAGTTCCTCTCTGCTGGGACAACTGTATTACACGGCTTTCCGGGGTAATGAGGATCAAACAAATCAAACCAGGCCACTTGCTGAGTCTTCAGGTATGAATAAGAAGGCAGAGCCATGCTGGCTCCAACCTTGTCAGCCCTTTTCCATGATAACCCCAAAGGAAGACTTCTTAGCATGGCTGTTAGTTGTGGGATATGTGGAAGATTTGCAAAGGACCTACATTTTTTCAAGATGGAAAGTAAGGCTGCACCTGGTATCTCTTCTCTTGCCATAGCTGCTCGCCTGGGTGGGCAGGCAGAGTTCTTGCAGTGCTTCTGGGACCCTGGTCTCCCGCTGCATGCAGAGCTCAAGAGTGGTGCTAAAGCACCCACTGTTCACATCCTCATGTCCACAAATGGCAGGGATAAAGCTGGGCTGATAAGCACCATGCAGCACGGTTGTGGTTTTCAGGCCAAGGCTTGCTTGCTTAAGCCAGCCAAGAGCGTAGTGAGGGCTCTCTTGGACCTATCTGCAACCTGGCTGGGTGAACGCAGCCATAGTCTTGGCAGTGGATGAGGTACAAGCTGAGGTTTGGGTCACARCTGAAGGGTACTAGGAGATCTCAGTCACAAGCTAGTGCTGCTGTTTGAGTATCCAGCACCTTACCTTCTCTAGATAAGCCCAGACTCAGAGACAAATCCTAACTGATCAGTACTCCAGCTTGTCTCCTTTCTTGTGCTCACAAGGCTCGCATTGCCCCCAGCACGTTCTCTGGCCTCAGCAGACCCTTGCAGCTTTGCTGCCAGCGTTAGGATGGATGTTTCAGACCAAGCAAAAGCACCTACATAGGCAGACACAAGGTGTAAAGGTGGCAGCACACATCTGCTTCCCTCTGAGCTGGGGTCACACTTGGGAAGGACAGTGTGCTG
The DNA here is from genome assembly GCF_003343005.1 of Rhea americana. Classification (NCBI taxonomy): domain Eukaryota; kingdom Metazoa; phylum Chordata; class Aves; order Rheiformes; family Rheidae; genus Rhea; species Rhea americana. The sequence goes on along the minus strand of NW_028186477.1, from coordinate 498,947 downwards.
GCTCCGGCACATCGGCCCCTGGACTCTGACTGGGATGAGGCTCGTACACACATTGAGACTATCCCCAAAGTTGCCACCACAGTGGATCAGTCTGCCTCTGCTCAGTGCAGAACAGCAGTCAGAGAGCAGGGTTCCTGCATCACTCGCCCGCATGGCATTTTGTCCAGAGATGGGGATCCCTTCTGCCTAAGGATGGATCAGCTGAATCCAGGAGCTGTGGTGCTTCTCGCTGCCTTGGCACAAACATATCCCACTTYTATCCCTCTGTCCCTGGCAGGTCCCTTCAGGTACACAGACTCATATGGAGCCAAGCAGCTGGTGGACAAGCTGCGGAAGTACGAGGCCGTCTATGGAAGCCAGTTCACACCATGCCAGCTGCTGCTGGACTACGCCAGCAACCCAAACAAGAAGTTCCACCAGTGAGAGCGGACTGATGCCTCCTGCCTGTGATGCACCGACAGCTCAAGCTGGGGGCCCCAGCTTTCCAGCAACACCTGATTCTCTGTAGGTTATTCTTCAACGTTCCTGGGGGAGGCAGGGAAGGAAGGAGGGAAGCGGTGGACTGCCTCGTGGCTTGTAGTCATTTCAAGTGCCTTATCAGCTTCTGTGTGCTGGGCACTTCTGTCCCCTGCCATCATGGACCTTGGGTCTCTGTGTTGGAAGAGAGAAATTCTTCTGCATTCACCTCCATGTTGCACTCGCCAGAGCTCCCAGCATGGCAGGCAGCATCCATGACATGGCTGGCTCTGAGGCCTTGCTTTCCGTAAACCTCCAACAATAAATCCCCGTCTCCTGGGTTTGGACTCCATGCCTGCTTCTAATCCTGTCTCACTGGGGCAGCAGCCTCTTGGCTCTGAGGAATGGAACCACTCTGGGTGGAAATAAAGCATTCAGGCAATCCTCTGGGGTCCTCTTGATGTGTTAGGGGCCGCCCACACTGGCCAGCAGTGTGCTGAGCTGTGAGACGGACAAAGAGGCAGTTGGCAGTTGCCGGAGGGTGGGGAAAGGCAAGGGAGGGTAGCAGTGCAGAACAAAGACCTGTTCTGTCACCTCCACCATCAATCAGTGCTTGTGAGGAGCCTCCGGCTCTTTTGTCTGGCCCTGAGCACTGCCGCCAGGGTTATCCTGGCAGATGGACCCTCCTGTAATTGCAAATCAAGCAGCCAAAGGCCAGAAGGGTCCCCCTTGGGGAGAGCTCAATTTAAACTAAAAGGCTTTAAATCTCTGTGCACCTGTCACTAATTTCAGAGCTTGCCTGGCCTCTGTTCCCTTGGCTGACTTTGGTGCTAGGGGCTACAGTTCTGCCTTGTCTGGGCTCCAGCCTTTCTCTGCAGCCCAAGCAGGGCTGTCTTACCTCAGGCCAGGATGTGGGCAAAGCTGCYCTTTTCACGTAGGGTTTGTGCTCATTTCTCAAAGTTACTGGTATAAACACAGTCTGAGACATAACCTTGTCCTGCCTCTGCTGCGCTCTGTAACACTGKGGGAAGCATCTGGCTGCTTGCAGAGCTGGGAAATGACATTCGGCCCTCTCCAGAGGAAAAGCGGCATCCCCCGGAGCCTGTCCACACTGCTCTGTGGTGCTGTCCAGGCCCCCCTTCCCTGGGAGCAGTGCTGGGATGGAGCTGAGCTCTTCTTCCCTGGGCCTTAGGGGCTTGGGCTGTCGGGGGTGGGGGAGATRCCCTGGTGCTTGTCCTCTCCTGCCTAGCCCCACCGGATTTGATGAGCCCAACCATGCCCAGGGCCCTCTGGAGTTTCAAGCTGTGACTGTGGGTGGCATGAAGGCCTGGGGCTGCTCCAGCCCTTGGAGGTGCTGTTCTGGGGAAGTTTGATGATGATGGGGCTTCATGAAGGCTGTGGTCAGCCTTGAAAGGGCACTGACCTGCTCCCAGCGGTGATGCCACGGGACAGGGCCCAGGCCACGTGCTGGGGATGAGGCACTTCTGCCCACCCGCTCCAGGCGAGGTGCCAAGGGTGTGCAGGGCACGGGGATGCGAGCAGCACCTTGAGCCCCTTCCCCAAGAGCCCCTTTCTGCTCTGCCTCCCCAAGGAAGGGGCCTCTCCAGTGGCTCGTTTTCTCCCATATGTTTATTATGCTAATCCACAAGGATTAAGTTAAACCAGTCAAAGCAAACTTCAATATTTTCCAGCCCTTTGGGGCCAAAATTACCGTCCAGTGTTAAAACAGAAAAGGGGATAGGGCAGTAGGGCCGAGCCCGCTGGGAGGATGGGGCGAGCAGCCACGGGGGACGAGGGGGATGTGGGGGGCAGCTGGCAGTGCCGTGGGAGGAGGCACTGCTGCGCCTGGGCACCGTGGAGCGAGGTGGGGGGGGAGTTCAGTCCGAGGGGTGGGGAGGGGGCAAGCGAGAGTCGGAGCCGTAACTTCTCGCTGCTCCGCGGGAGCCCCTGCCGCGACGCCTCCTTGGCTCGGCTTCGGGGCAAGGCGGATGGATGCTCCTGGTCCAGGGGGGCCAGGAGGCCACCAGGCAGGCACGGGTGGTGAGGCCGCGCGGCCCGGGAGGCGCGCCGCGTTCGCCAGCTAGATCTTGGGCCGCCAGCCCTTGATGAACTGCATGATCTTCTTCACCTGGAGCTTGGTGAGGCGGAAGTCGTCGGCCAGGATCTCCTCGCTGAGCTGCACGAAGATGCTGCCGTCGATGCGCTCCCGCGCGAAGAAGCTGACGACGTCCTCGGAGAGGCCGATGAAGCGCAGGCACTTGGAGACCTCCTCCACCGAGAGGGCCGAGAGGTCGGCGGGCGGCAGCCAGGGCGAGCCGTCGCCGCTGGGCCGGGGGGCGGCGGGCGGCGGGACCCCCGCCGCGGC